>NW_016107349.1:6675355-6898037 GCF_001604975.1 Cebus imitator | reverse complement strand
GGAGATGGGGTGTCACTATATTGCCCAGGCTGATCTCAAACTCTTGTCCTCAAGTGATCAGCCTGCATCAGCCTCCCAAAGTGCTGGGATCACAGAAGTGAGCCACTGTGCCCAGCCTGTTTACGTGTTTTTAAACCTGGTCTTTATTTCTCTAATGAACACATATTTACTTGATAATATGATAGATACTCACCATTAGAATTTAAAGGCATGGAGCAGAGAAAAAGAAAGGTCAATGTACTGCGCTAAGGTTGAAGCCATTCACATGCCAAATTCTTGCTCAAGTCTTAGACATGGTTTTTTAACCAGGATTTCCTGAAATCGTTCCTTATATTTCAGTAGTTTAGCTGGTAGTACAATCCCAGTGGACAGAAACAGAGAACAGTAAAGTAAAACAGAGAAGGATAAAGGTCAAAGAAAGGTGTCGTCCATCTACGAGGCTACATTCGTGGGTTTACTAGGGCCCAGTGCTGCTTAGACTTTCTGAAAGCCTTAAGAAATACAGCTCAGAACAGTTTCATGAGAATGAAAGGGAAAACATCCACTTGCTGTCACCACGTTGATTAAAAATGACCCCACAGTCATTGACCTCACCCTAAACACACACATTTTGGCTGCTATGGTATAAAACAAGAAGATCCCATCCCTACCACCCCAGGAAGAAAGGAAGAGCTGCTTCATGAGCCTCAAGCAAAGGCTGTGCCTGCTAGAAGAGGATCCAATAGAAGTCAGCAAGAAACTGATTCCTGCAGCCGGAGCTGGAGTCTCAAGTGAAACGAGATGACTTTGAAGTGGTGCATGAGAGGGATTTGGTAACAGAGAACAGGTTCCTTGTAAGGTTGTTCTCATATGTTTATCTCTGTTTTGCACTGGTCCTTCAGTACGTATGGTGAATATGTGGTCTAGTAGAAGTGCTTTCTCAGGGAAAAACAAACAAGCAAAAGAAACAATAACAACAACAGCAACAACAAAACTCCTTGACTTCAATAAGCAAGTCAGAGAAAACAGGAATACTTGAAGCAAATTAGGGAATATTGAAGACAGTACAGCTGAAGTCCAAAAAAGCAGGAAGTACTGAGACTTAGGCTAATTCAATCAAGGAAACTGGGTGCTCAGAGGGCCCTGGGAGGGTGAATGTAATCATGTTATGAGGAGGGTTATGAGGAGGATCTGCCTGTAACACCCATCACCCCACTGATTTCCAGTGTTAATCTGGTAGCAATAACTATCTATCTATATGTATTTACATAGGAGTTTATAGTTCGCACACTGCTTTTACATACATTAGCACACTAAAAAATATCTTTTTTGCCATCTATTGTTACTGAATAGCTAATACTTGATGACCCAAGGAGTTTTCATTTTTTAGGTTTTATTTTGTTTTTAATTGACGCATAATGGTTGGACTTATTTACAGGGTACAGTGTGATTTTTAAAGGCAAAATAAGATGAAAGATTGAAGAAATTATCTGAATAATTCAAACCCAACATTAAGGTCATTTCCATCATTCTGTGTTAGCAGACAAGTGTCAATTTCCAAGTTAACATCAGCATATTTTTTTGTAATTGAATCCTTCAGTAATGAACTATAGTAACTCCTTTTCATTGCTCTCTATTTTTTTCTTACCAGGTGAGTAAATTTAAAAGATATTTTACATCTCCTTTTACTCTTTAATCTTCTGATTTCATTTAGTTAAGATCTGTTTTCCTAAAAAAATTGAAATATTTTTAATACTTTATTTGTACCCCTTTTTTTGTTCTTTAAAAAGTTTTAAGGTATAAGGGATTAAAAACAAATAGGCCAACAAAAACTAATATTTTCTCTATATATGATAATAGTAATTATTAAATATGACTAATAAAGAACAAATGACATATTGACATGAAATAATTATATTAAAATGTCAAGAGTTTTCAAATAAATTGTGTTACACAAACTGCAAAACAAAGAATATTTTTAAAAAATAATAGCACTTTTATATATACAGGGAAACTGAGGCTTAGTGAAGTTAAGTGTCTTACTATCACCATATTTCACAACGAGAAGAACTGGGCTGAGGCTTATATCCTCTGACTTCTAGGCAATTGGTCTTTCTACAGCAGAATCATGTAGGCTAGAATCAGGCACAGAGTCAAAGGCACAACTTGAATATGGGATTCAGCCGATACTCATACTATGGGTTATGTGCTGATGGAATTAGATGGAATAAAGTATACTCTAAGATGTCCCTTCTCGTATTTGAGAGTTTGTACAGTTTTAGGAACATAAGGAAGATTTCAATTAATGTCAGTCATTGTTACTATAGTTATATAGATATAGGACAAGGTCTACGAGCCTGGAGAAAAACTCAAAGAAGATGCATAAAGGAAAAGGGGAAGGGTTGGGCAGATGTAGCCATTTTTTTTTTTTGAGATGGAGTCTTGCACTGTCACTCGGGCTGGAGTGCAGGGGTGTGATCTCAGCTCACTGCAACCTCCACCTCCCAGGTTCAAGCGCTTTAGCCTCCCAAGTAGCTGGGATTATTGGTGCCTACCACCACGCCTGGCTGATTTTTTGTATTTTTAGTAGAGACCAGGTTTCACTATGTTGGCCAGGCTGGTCTTGAACGCCTGAGCTTGTGATCCACTCGCCTTTGGGCTTCCAAAGTGCTGGGATTACGTGCATGACCCACCATGCCAGATACAGCCTTTTAACTGGCAAGGATTCAAAATTGTTTTTTTGTTTGTTTGTTTGTGTTTTTTTGTTTTGTTTTGTTTTTACTTTTACATAGGCTGGGGGAGATGGCTAGGGAGAATCGATCTCTAGTTCTTTATCAGGCCAAAATGTGCATATTTTACATTTTAATTCACAGCAGTAGTTTTTAGCTTCTTAGCCTTTTCAGTTATTTGGTAACAACTTATTGTTTCTAATAAGTGCAAAACATTGCAGGTCTGCTTACGAGAGGCATAAAGCCTCTATTCTTTTTTTTTTTTTTTTTTTTTTTTGGAGACGGAGTTTGGCTCTTGTTACCCAGGCTGGAGTGCAATGGCGCGATCTCGGCTCACCGCAACCTCCGCCTCCTGGGTTCAGGCAATTCTCCTGCCTCAGCCTCCTGAGTAGCTGGGATTACAGGCACGCGCCACCATGCCCAGCCGATTTTTTGTAGTTTTAGTAGAGATGGGGTTTCACCGTGTTGACCAGGATGGTCTCGATCTCTTGACCTCGTGATCCACCCGCCTCGGCCTCCCAAACTGCTGGGATTACAGGCTTGAGCCACCGCGCCCGGCCTGCCTCTATTCTTAAGTAGTGGCTGACAATCTAGCTAAGGAGATAAGTCTTGAACATCTGCATTTCCAAACCTAAGCAGTAAAAGAACGCTGGGAGAGACTTTCAGACATGTGTTAACAGAAGAAGTGAAACAGAATGATTAGCAACTGATTTGTGTTCTTCCTCTGATACGTCTTTGGAAGCCACCTGTGGTGGCAACAGCTGCTGGGCCCCTTGGCAAGCCTCTAGCAGGACCTGCAGCACTGCAGTGTCCAAGTACATTGCATTTTGAATATTTGAAGAAATGCTGTCTTGGCTATCACCAAGTTGGCCTTCTTTTCTGCAGGCATTGCCTATGGGGAACGCTGCACGGGGCCCCACACTAGCTCTTAAGTCCAGAGACAGGAGAGTGATAAAGGATGAATATTTTGCAAAAACCTGTATAGGTCAGAGATCTTGTCAAAACCTGAATTCACAGAGGCTTGGGTATTTACAGCAAAAAGAAAAATCCGTGAATAAATACATGTAGGTGGTTTCAAAACAGTGTTTTAAAAATTCATCTTATTTAGGGGTTGTAGATACTAGGTATGACTCAAATTTTTAGGAAAAAGACAATGGTATATAAAGACAACAAGACGGTTTCATCACTGGCTAGAGAATATGAAACAGCAAATAGTAAATTATGTATGACTCCCAAATGTATCTCAAGTGAAAACCGTAAATGTGTCTGAATACTTTATTTCCCTTCTCGCTTTTTAAAAAAAGATTTTTTTTACTGATAATCAAATGAAAGAAAATATATTTGATTAAAAGAATTGCCTATTCTAATATTCCTTTAAACATGGAAATGCCGCCCAAGTCTTCACCCAAGTCTTCTTAAAAATCTCAACTATTATGTAGAGAGAAATTAAGCAAAGTAATGTCGACTGCCCATTCTCCTGAAAATCCCAGGATTCTTAATTGTCAGAAAACATGGTTCTTGTATTAACAACGTGGGTGAACTTGGTCAATTTTCCATTTTGCCTCGAGCTTTATCGTCAGCCTATAGATGGCAGCAAACTTACGTACCATTGCCAGAGACTAACCTTTCCACTGTTATTTCCAATTACTCTTTCCTACTAGTGTTTTTATTATATGGGCAAATTGGTTATTATTATTAGTATTATTATTAAGTAATCCATATATAAATATAATAGCTATACCAGAACTTAAGAACACACTAGAAAATTGAGGGAAAACAAAATGAAAACAATCAGGAATAAGATTGGCAAAAAATGTTGATATTCTCATAGTCAAAATTGGTTTTTGAATTTAGCGTCATTGAGTAGAAACTTGGATACTTTTTAATAAGACCGTTTGGCATAGTAACGTTCTTTAGTATTGTTTAAGCTGAAAGATGGTGTCTCATTGCATAGTTTAATCATGTGTACTGCCAATGAAGATTTTCTCTTGAAGTAAGTGAGCTTGAGTTGCTATATTTATAAGAAAACATATTCAATATGCCTAAACTAATAGGTAGCAATGACTGATTAGCAATGATAATAAGTTTTCATGTGAAAGGATCATCACTGAAAGTTCTATTGCCATGGTCTTATTATCTGTTGACCTTTCTGGAGTATCAATTACCACTTAAGAGAGATTTGATTTCATTTATTAATAGCGAGGCCGTAAAAAACCTTTGATATCAGTTGTATTCTATCCATCAGGTTCTTTAGCTGAGAATGGATTTTGTTTTTTCAGAGAATAATAGGAGATAATGAAGATAAAACCAGTTACTAAAACTAAGGTTCAGTGATCAACAGCACATTAATATTTGCATTTTAGGCCCCAAGGAACTGTTTAGAGGACATCTGCCTTATTAGCAAGGCTTTATGAGCCATAAAGGATTTTGTTTTGCATGATTCATTGTTTAACAAAATGTCATAGGAGCCAGACCAATTTGCCTTCTGAAGCCACCTGCCTTCTGGCAGAAACAGGTGTGCAGTCTCCTGGAAGAAACAGGTAATATCCTCGCTGTAAAGCAACGCTGACCAGAGAAAGGCCACAAGAGAAATATGCTTACAATGGAGAAGCTGAAACCATGACAGCTTGGCCATTAGCGTGCAAGTATTGCATATGAGACACTTCTTTGTGTTAGCACCTGTTGAGGCTGAGAATTGAAGCTGGTTAGGTATTAACCTCCTAAATTGGTATTTCTGAATGATTATTTATTAGATAACAATCATCATATGTTTGTTATGTCCGAGTGCAAATCTGTCAAATATTTATTTATGTGGCCTTTCATTTAGATAGTGATATGGTTTGGCTCTGTGTCTTCAGCCAAATCTCATGTCGAACTGTAATCCCTGCATATCAGGGGATTGTCCGGTGGGGGGTGATTTCCCCCCCTAGAGGGAAATTTCCCCCATGCGGTTCTCATGATAGTGAGTTCTCAAGAGACCTGATGGTTTAAAAGTGTGACACTCCCCGCCTCCCCAGGGATCTCTCCTGCTGCCTTGTGAAGATGGTGCTTGCTTTCCCTTCACCTTCCACCATGATTTTAAGTTTCCTGAGGCCTCATCAGCCATGCAGAGCTGTAAATCAATTAAACCTCTTTTCTTTATAAATTACCCAGTCTCAGGTAGTTCTTTAGAGTAGTGTGAAAACAGACTAACACAGGTAGACTTTAAATGAACTCAGTGATCTCCTCCACCCCCTTACTCAACTCTGCTGTTTTTTCAATGTAAGAATATCAGGAAAATCATAGAGGAGATGTATTATATATTTTTTTCTAAAACACATATAAACAGGCATATGATTTAACATTTAGAAATGTTTCTGTGTTTAAACAAAGTTTCTGGCATACTACGTGCACTTGATAAATGTTGGCTATTGTTATTTTAATTATTTTTTGATCTACAGAAATCTGATGGACAATCTACAGTCAATTAGAACAGTCATTGCTAACATATTGCTAAGCACTATGGAAATTGCAACAGCTTAATTCTTTCATAATATTTACTAAGTGGAAATAAGGAACTTTTGGATTGGGTACAGGGTTTACTTATGCATCATATGCACCAGAATATGCACAAGGCCCTTCACATATGATGTTACATAATCAAAGAAACAATGATATAAAATAGAGACAATAGCATGCGTTTTTCATGTGGGAACACCAAGAGTAAAATTTATTAGTATAAAGCCACAGAGATGGAAGGTAAAGTGTTTTGAAAAGGGATCAAAAACTTAGAAGCCTCTAGGCACCAAGGATGTGATACATTAATAGCTATGAGCAGGTAAGTGATAGTGCTTGGTGATGTTGGGTAAAGTATTGAGGAGTGCTGGAGCCTCTGGTGAACTGCATGGTCTACATCCATAGTAAGAGTTTCTCCTGGCCCTCAGTTCCAGAAATGTTGACTCAGAGTTCTTAGATCATCCCATTTTTCAAAAGAAGTGCACAACGCAGTTTTATTTTTTTTTCTGTGGAATCTTCTTAGTTTTAACTTTTGGCAGCTAATTTGAATGTGGGCAAATAAAAAGCTCATCTAGTGGTCATAGAGCTACAGATTTTCAACTTCTGCCTCAGAGGGAGCTTCTGACCCACTTCAATTTCCAAAGTAAGAGATCTGCTGATATGGACACATTTGGTCAATTTTACTAAATAAAGAGTGAACCTTCCTTTAAAGAGTAAAAGTAAAATAAGTCTGTATTATGATAATTACACACACACACACACACACACACACACACAGACTCTTTTGAGTCCTCTTTTTTTGTCTTGTTTTGTTCCTTGAGTTATTTTTCTTTTCCTATTCACTCATATTTCTGAAGCAGTGATGCAAGTCATAACTCGTCTCAGTCCAGAATTTAGGCATTATGTGGGCCAATAAGTAAGTGATGAACAACTCCTTGAGGCTTATACATGTAATGCAGTTTGGGCTAGAACACCACACATGATTTTTTTTCTTTTGAATAGAAAGAAACTTTTCTTGTATTAACTTCTGTTTTTCTTAAATATAAAATGAAAACTTTGAATTTCTTCCATGTCCCCACCCAAATTTCATGTAGAGCTATAACCCTTACATATCAGGGGAGGGGCCTGGTAGAAGTGATTGGATCTTGGGGGTGAATTTCCCCCTTGCTGTTCTCCTGATAGTGAGTGAGTTCTCATGAGCTCTGGTGGTTTAAAAGCATGTGGCATTTTGCCCTTCACTGTCTCTCCCGCCTGCTCCACTATGGGAAGATGTGCCTTGCTTTCCCTCATCTTTCCCCATGACTGTAAGTTCCCGCCATGATTGTAAGTTCCTGCCATGATTGTAAGTTCCCGCCATGATTGTAAGTTCCTGCCATGATTGTAAGTTTCCGCCATGATTGTAAGTTTCCTGGGGAGTCAGTCATGAAGAACTGTGAGTCAATTAAACTTCTTTTCTTTATAAATTACCCAGTCTCTGGTATTTCTTTACAGCAGTGTGAAAACAGACTACTACACTCATTTTCAGCACCTGCCAGTTGCTTGGCTGATTTTGGAAAAAGGGTCACGTAATCAGTGTATAAGTCATGGCCATTAGGAACATGGCTGTTTCTGCTGATGCCTTTGTTGATTTTGTCAATGCTAAAGATCCACCCACAAATTTCAATCAATCTTTGAAGACTATGGCTAGAAGGAATGGTGAAAAGCCACCCACAAAAGACCTTTTGCTTATTTCAAATTTGACTTCTCACAATACATATTCAGTCTAGTGATTATATGTAGGGTGATTGTTCACTTATTTACAATCCTTTTAAGATGTACTTTCCTCAACGGATTCTGTATTTGAAAGTTATTGTCAACCAAACAAATTGTATATAAGAAAAATATAAGTCACCCTCTAATTTTACATTAATCAAATACAAAAACAAGTGATTATACAATAAAAGCAGTAATATCCAAATGATGTTCAATTGCCTTAATTATATATTTGATATTTAGATATCCTGTGCTGTTTTACTTTCTAATTAGTAAGCACATGCTTTTCTTAGATAATAAATTGAAGTTTCTGGTGGCTGTTGTTATCAATATCTAGAACAATGCTTTATGATCTATGATTTAGAAATTTAATTCTTTGTCTCTCATTTGTCCTCAGAAATATTTCTGCATGCCTTTAGTATGTCTTCTCTTTTAAGGAGGCTTTTGTAGTTCACTGGATGCTATGCGTTTATTATTTTTTCTCATTTTCTGATAGGCACAAGGAAAGAGGAAAATCTCGATCCTGGTGTGGTGTATCTACAGGATTAATTGTAGAACGCAGAAAGGGGGCAAAGTGTTATATACTACTTCCAAACCTGGCCCCAAGCTCCCAATGAGATTTTTTTTCTCATTAAGATTCTCTTTTTGCTCTCTGGTTAGCCAAATACAGAGAATTAATAACAGAACTTCATGGTTCCAAGGGTCGTTAAGACCACTTTCAGCACACTCACTCTTCCAAGATTTCAAAGAATCCCTCTAGAATTTCTTTCAGTTGTACTTGCAATTATATTGTGTCAAGTTTTTGAACTTTCAAGATTTACCTGTTTCAGCATTTAGTGTAACTCAATCTGATTAAAAATATCTTCTATTGTCTCTCTATTCATTTTGCCCTTCCTTGGGCACTTTAAAGGGAATTTTTTTCCTTCTTTAAATGAACCCTAAAGTTTGTTGATATACACATGGCAATGCTTCTGATGCTTTGAGTGTGATATGAATAGAATATATATTTATACCATCCCATCTTATAGATAAGGGCTCCTAGTCTTAAAGTGATTGAATGACTTGTTCAGTTATGAAACTAATAATAGATGCAGTTGAAACCCAAATGTAGGTCTATTGGCTCAAAATCTTGGCTTTCTTCCCTTAGATAATTTGGACTATTCATTACAAATGCTAAAGCCTTGTTTCCCAGATTCTCAAGGCCAGATGTGATCAACTAATCAATGCCAATGGAAGAAAGCTCATCATCTTTCTAACATTCGCTAGAAAAAGAACATCTTTGCATTTTAACTTCTAATGGCATATAAACCATTTTTATCCCCATTCCTGTTTAATATAAGAAGAAGCTTAGAGGACAAGAGAACAACATATTGACCATGAGAATTGAGTAAAGTGATCATGAGGAACACAAGTAGAGCAGAAGATGTGTCTCTTATAGCATGCTAGTCTCTACCTTTCTTTTTTTTTTTGAGACAGAGTCTCACTCTGTCACCAGGCACCAGGCTGGATTGCAGTGGCACAATCTCGGCTCACTGCAACCTCTGCCTCCTGGGTTCAAGTAATTCTCCTGCCTCAGCCTCCCGAATAGCTGGGACTATCAGGCGCACGCCACCACGCCCAGCGAATTTTTGTATTTTTAGTAGAGATGGGGTTTCACCATGTTGGCCAGGATGGTCTCGATCTCTTGACCTCATGATCCACCCGCCTCGGCCTCTCAATGGTCTCTACCTTTTATGGTTTTACCTGAGATTGATCTGACTCCTACCAGTCTTCTTCATCCATTTTCACATAGGTTTAAATTAAAAAAAGAACACTGGTGAACAAACTTAGTTTTTTCTTTCCACATAGGGTGAGGATGCAAGAGTAGGAGAAATCAATGCCAACAATTAGTCACTTATATTAACTTTTAGATATATGTCCTGAGTCAAAGCACATTCTGCTTTCACAAGTATCAAACCAATTTCTTTGAATCCTTATATTGATTGATCCTTCAATAGTTTTATCTGATCTATATTGACAAAGGCATAAAATAATGAATATATTGTGTCTTTATTGGGCATGTAGTACAGGATATATGCTCAAAAATGGTTTGCGGAATGAATGAATAGATGACGGAATGAATAAAATGATGGTTCTCGCCTGGAAACTCTCATAAATCAGCAAAGAAAATCAAGCAGGGTTTTTTTTATTTTCAATATTTTAAGAAGTGTGACAGAAACTGAACCTTTCTCTAAAATACAGTTGCTCTAGGTTAGTTAAATCACCATGTTTCTTTCCTTTTGCTTAGAATGAATCAGATCAATGTGGCATGTTGGATGCCTCATGTTGCACAGAAATTATAATCGATACTTATATGTCTGATTTAAAAGAAGGAAATGGATTGGTTGTTACATAGTCAATACAGTTGAATAGAAAAAAAATCCTCCCAGAAGTGATTAATGAAGAGCAATTGTGAAGGGTATTATTGGTGGTTGAATATACTGTATACAACTGCATTAAAACAACAGACAAGGGACATAAGAAACTGTGACTCATTCAACAGATGCCTGATAATTGCTAAGAATCTAATGGGAATCCATTGTGTAGTACTCCATTAAAAAGGCATAAAAGCAAGCAAATTTACGGTTTAATCCAGGAGAACACATACTTAGTTTGAATCCATCTCAGACTTAACTCTAAGTCTTTATTAGTGTTGTCAAGTATTATTGTTTCAGCTTCTAGAAACTTTCTACTATTGTTAAATTTGAAAGCACATCTTGTAAAATGATAAAAGGTTTTCTCCACTAAAAGTGAAATAAAAATTCACAGTCCCAAATGAGTCTGAATTCAACCTGAATTAAGCATATCAAATGTTGTATCTGAGTTGGTAGACCCTCTCTTATTTTTTTTCTGAATTATGTATACTGTGGGGATCTGTAAAGCTTGGTATAAATTTGGAAAGCCTATGAAAACAGAATCTCATGAAATTTTCAGGGCTCCATGCCTTGATCAGGTTGAAAATATGCTGGCACAGCTAGCATCAGCTTCAGCCAAATCATAGATGTGCAGAGGGGCCCAGCAGTAAAGAATGCAAAGCAACTTTAGCAAATAAGTTCAAAGTGTTTGCAAAACTTCCCAGAAGTAACGCCACAATTTCTGGGCAGTGGCTCAGGCATGAAAGTTCTTATGTCAAATGGATCTGTCCAGTAATTCCTGGCATAGGCAATGCTAAATAGATGTAAAGCACAGCTCCCAGTTTGCTCAAGGTCAGCCAAGAGTATTATTCTTTTCAATATAAATATCACCCTTCAGTTCCCATTCACTAGGAAAGAGAAAACAGAAGTTAGATTTTATTTGTCTCTTTATTAAAGGAAAGCAGCAATTATTAAGGGCTTCATTGTATGATATTCTGTGTGAGATACTTTTTAAATTTTATCTCATCTAATCTTCATGAATATCTTTGTTGTAAATATTATTAGTTTTATGTCACTGGAGAGACTGAGAGAGGTTGAGTAAGTATCCAAGGTCACACATCACTGAATGTTGGAGGCTCATACCTCACTCTGTCTTGAAAGTTTAAGTCCTTTTCAATATACCAATAATTTGCTTTGGAGATTGCTTTAGAATTTTGGAATATAATACATTTTGAAAGATTTTTCTATTTTTTTGTTTATTTCTAATACATACTTGTAAGTCCTTCTCATGATGAAAGATTTACAATGGCTTGAAATCCATTTTTACAACGAAAGCTCACTGAACTCAAGATCCTGCTTGTTAGTAACCAAAGATAAATGACATTTTAAGTCTTGTAGTTTTGAAATAATTTTATGAGTTTTATCAAAAACAGAAAGGAAATAATTCACATTGATCAATGATCTCAGATGGGTTTTCGTTCTCTGTATTTTCTTTGGCGTCTTTACCTCCTTACAAGGCTTTCTGCAGCACATTTAATAGAAAATGAAACTTAAAGCTGATTAAAAAATGTGAGAAAAATATTGTTGAGCGT
The DNA here is from genome assembly GCF_001604975.1 of Cebus imitator. Classification (NCBI taxonomy): domain Eukaryota; kingdom Metazoa; phylum Chordata; class Mammalia; order Primates; family Cebidae; genus Cebus; species Cebus imitator. Next base: position 6,886,097 of record NW_016107349.1, on the reverse strand, counting down.
AAGGATGTATAAGAATAGATATAGGTGGCTGATGGAGCTTGGAAGACAGTGACTGAATATGTGGGACAGTTAACACTCCATCCCGCGCCTTCACTCAGAAAACCTTATGTCTTCCACCATCTACTCATGGACAGTTAGGTTAATTCCGATTGCCACAAGGCTCATAAGGGATAACCCTAGGGGTAGGAATTCCCATTATGGGACATGGAATTTAGTGGCATTGAGACTAATTTTTGAGGCAACCACAGGTGGTGTGAGTTGTTATTAAATTTCTGGAGGTTTCATGGGAGCCCAAGTAGGAGGAAGGGTCTGCCTAAAGAAGAACACAAACAACAAACAACGAAAAAGACAGAAACTTAGAGTTCCATACATTTTCTTTTATTTCATTTTCATGCTACTGATAAAGATATACATGAAACTGGGACCAAAAAGAGGTTTAATCGAATTTACAGTTCCACATGGGTGAGGAGGCCTCAGAATCACGGTGGAAGGTGACCAGAACTTCTTACATCCGAGGCAAGAGAAAAAAAAAAAAGAGGAAGAAGCAAAAGCAGAAACCCCTGATAAACCCATCAGATCTCGTGAGACTTCATCGCCATGATGAGAATAGCATGGGAAAGACCAACCCCCATGAATCAGTGACCTCTCCTGGGTCCCTCCCACAACACATGGGAATCCTGGGAAATAGAATTCAATTTGAGATTTGGGTGGGAACCCAGCTAAACCATATCAGATGCTTATGGACCATCTGGTACAAATCCTACAATTTCAAACTGAGACTGGTAGGTTAAGTCACTTATCCAAGTTCAAACAGCTGGTAAGGGCTGAGTTGGTCTTCAAATCCATGATCATGGTTGCAAAACATGAGGCCTTTAATGACTAGATTAATTCTTTGGCTTTGAGCAATGAACTCCTGTAGGATTCTGTTGTCATCTAGAAAACAGGAATGATCATACCTAACTCACTGGGCATTTGTGGGGAACATAGGCTAGTATGTGAAAAATAAGAAGCTGAACAGTTAGTATGGAGCTCTGTAATTAATTACTGGGTTTGCCATAGTAGTTAAGCAGCAGCAGAAGCAGTTCAGCGATAGTAGAATTTGGGAAGAAAATCATGCCTTAAATTGAGGCATTAATACATAGCTGAATGCCCTTTCCCATAAGCTGTCTTTTAATTTCCTCAAATAAAATTTATTATTTGTGGAGGATTTGTTGTATAGTTTCTATAGTTTGAAAAGTCATTAAGACATAGGCTTTAGAGATTAAAAATATATATCTATTAAATCTATTAAATGAGTAAGACTTTGGTCTTTGGGGTAAATGGGTCTCTTATTGTTTTTCTACCAGATAATTGCAAGGTTTGATTTCTTTTGTGTTAAACCACAACTGATTTTGTCCCATAATTTTATTTTCAGCAACTATATCATTTTTACCCATCATATATTTTCTCATATGTACTTCAAATTCAAGCCACTGTTCTTAAACAAAGATACACACAGGAATATATGCAACTATTGCCCAATATATGTAGAATGTATTTGTTCTTCTGCTAAATTACTTTGGACTATAAAAAACAAATATAAGCTTCTGTGGTGTATATTGCTATTAGTTTTCAATTTCAAGTTTATTCTAAAATCCTGGAGCTATGTTTTACGCAAGCAAGATTTACATGTGGAAACTCATCAAGTAGTTTTAAACTCTTTAAAGAAACATTTAGAATATTCTCATTTCTGCCTGAATGAGAATATAATATCCTAAATATTTATTTATGCCACTCACCAGAACTGAAAACATAACTAGCTGTGCTTTTTTTTTTTTTTTCTTTGAGATAGAGTCTCGCTGTGTTGCCCAGGCTAGAATGCTGTGGCAAGATATCTGTTCATTGCAACCTCCAATTCCTGGGTTCAAGGATTCTCCTGCCTCAGCCTCCCAAGTAGCCAGACTACAGGTGCCCACCACCATGCCCAGCTAATTTTTGTATTTTTAGTAGAGACTGGGTTTCACTATGTTGGCCCAGCTAGTCTTAAACTCCTGACCTCAAAATCCGCCTGCCTCAGCCTCCCAAAATGCTGAGATTATAGGCGTGAGCCACCATGCCCAGCCAGAAAACAGCCCAGCCAGAAAACATAACTAGCTATGAAGCTATTAAAATGGAAAACTAAAAATATTTTTGGAAGGACAAATTTTCTGGTTGATTATATTGGTGAGGCAACTGAATGACAGGGACTGGGTGTGAAAGAAACTTTTTGTTGTGTACTTCTGCTGTATTTATACATTTTTGAATCATGAATGAATCATCTAGTTATAAATTAAGCCTTTGAATTGTTATTGGCAACATTTAAAATACTTTTAGACATATGACCTATATATCTTGGTAGTCATGAGAATGATCAAAGTTGAAGTTATTTACAATATTTTAAATTTGTATTAATGTTTGCTTTTGTCTTAGGAGAAAAATAGTAAGAATCTTTCTTATTAGAAAAAGAAATAACGTTCAGAGATATGAAAATATAGAAAAAATGTACAATATGATCCTCAATAGTTGTGTGTGATTGTTGAGTACTTGAATTGTGGTTATTCTTACTTGAGATATGGTGAAGTATAAAATACACCCTGGACATCAAAGGTTTTTAGAAAAGAAAGACTGCAAAATGTCATATTAATAGTGTATATATCGATTATATACTTAAATGCTAATATATATTGGATTAAAGAAAATATATTACTAAAATTAATTATGTGTGCATCCTTTTACTTTGTAATGCAGCTACTAGAAAATTTAAAATAATATAGTTTTCCATTCATAGCTCACTTTCTCTTATTTCTCTAAAGGGCTATTTTAGATAGAGGATTAGTAAATAATGGGCTGTGGCCAAATCCTATCCATCTCCTCTTTTTGTAAATAAAATTTTATTGGATCACAGCCACATCCATTTACTTACATATTGTATATGGTAGAGCTAGCTAGTTGGGATACATGGCCAGCAAAGCCTAAAATATTTACTACCAGGCTTTTTCTAGAAAACATGTGTGGACCGTTGGATAAACTGTAGGCTTCTAAAAGTAGCAGCATTTGCAGATAGCCTAAAGTGCATGTTTATTTTTTAAAAAATGGCTTGAAAAATGCAAAACATATAGAGAAGATATATTTAGGCTAAGACTGTGTTACACAGAGTAAGTAAAATTACATTTGCTTCCCAATATTGAAATAGGAAACTTATGTAGGAGAGCCATAATAAAACATTGGGTAGATGAGTAAATATTCAATAACTTCCATTGTAAAGTTCTAAAAAAATCAAGGTGAGTAAAACCTTGTGTTTTACAGTTGAAAAATATCATCTCTATCATATTCCATAGGGAGTATTTGCTATAGTCTGGATATTCATCCCATCCAAATCTCATGTTGAACTGTGGTCCCCAGTGTTGGAGTTGGGGCCTATTGAGAGGTGTTTGGGTCAGGAGAGCAGATCCCACATGACTAGATCAATGCTCTACTAGGAAGGCAGTGAGTGAGTTCTGGCTCTGAGTTTCTGTGGGAGCTGGTTGTTAAAAAGAGTCTGGTGCCTCCTCCCTCTCTTGTCCTTTGTCTGGCACCATGTGATCTCTACACGACTGTTCCCCTTCTCTTTCCACCACTATTGGAAGCTTTCTGAGGCGCTCACCAGAAACAGATACTGATGCCATGCTTCTTATACAACCTGCAGAACCACGAGCCAAATAAACTTTTTTCTTTATAAATTACCCAGACTGGGGTATTCCTTTACACCAACACTAAATGAACTAAGATAGTATTTAATAAAGAGTGACTTATTGGATGCTAGTCTTATTCATTGTTAATAGATGTTGCCCGAAAGAGGGTTATATGATCAAAGAAGTTGCTTTTTTAGTCTAAGAAATGTTAATGGGTTTATTGTAGATTTTTCAGAACATTTAATATATTAATATGCACTGTATGTATCAAGGAATGTAATTTTGTATAGAATGTCTTCCAACATTATTAGACCGTAGAATATATTTTTTTGAAATTTGCAGTGACTGCTCTGTATTTAGTATACAATAGTACCAGTGATTATCATTTTTGTTTTTCAATTGGTCGGCCACACTGCCCAAATATTTGGTTAAATATTATTCTGAATGTTTTTCTGACTGTTTTTTTTTTTATGAAATTAAGATTATATCAGCTTTGAGTAAAGTAGATTTCCTGCCAAAATGTGTGTGGGTCTCATCCAATCACTTGATGGCCTTCATAGAACAAGGGTGACTTTTCCTGAGTAGGAAGAAATTCTTCCTGCAAACAATCTTCAAATTTGAACTACAACATGAGCTCATCCCTGAATCTCCGGTAGATAGCCTATCCTGCAGATTTTGGACTTGGTAACCTCCATAATCATATGATCCAATTCCTTAAGGTAGATCTCTCTCTCTCTCTCTCCATATGTGTGTGTGTGTGTGTGTGTGTGTGTGTGTGCATACACATATATATTCATACATGTATATATCTATATAGACATATATATATATTCATACATGTATTTATATATCCCACTGATTCTGTTTCTCTAGAAAACCTTGACTAATCTAGTATCTAAGACTTTAGGTCTTGTACTGACTCTAAAATTGCCATTGGAGATATCTGTTAACCCAACCCGTAGGTAACTCTGCTTAGACCTCAGCAAAGAAGAAAAATGCTCTTACATGAAAAAGATAAATCTAGCTTCTCCATTTTCATAACAAAATGTCAGTTTTATCTTGATTGTTTTGCAGCACCTATGAGAAAAGGAAAAATTTAATTAAAAAAAAACAGGTAAAAGGTACGTTATCTACTGAGAACTCTGTATCTAAGTAAATAATCATCAAGAATGGGTGAAGAGTGAGATTTTTACCCTATTTTGGAGCTAATAAGTTACTCTGTTACAATTTTGTAGATGCAAGCAGTAGACCTGAAACTCTAGGGTAATAAATAAGGGCTTTATTATTCAAAGCAAAAGCAGTAGCCAGAGTATCCACATTTTCTTCCACTGGGTCCCTAAGCCCCAATTCCAACAAGCAGTGGAACAGATGGCATTTTCAGTGGGTTGCATACAGCAGAGAAACCCAGACCTTAGGGAACTAAATTTTTATAATGATGTAAGCATGCCTTTCTTTCTTTCCAAAGGAAGATAATATCTTCAATTCTTTTTGCTATATACACTTCCCTGAAAAAAATGCCAGAACAAGACCAGGTGAGGATGGCTCACACTTGTAATCCCAGAACTTTGGGAGGCTGAGGTGGAAGGATTGTTTGAGACCAGGAGTTCAAAACCAGCCCTGGCAATATAGCGAGAGTGTGTCTCCACAAAATTTAAAAAATTATCTGAGCATGATGGCACCCACCTACAGTCCCAGCTACTTGGGAGGCTGAAGTGGGAAGATTGCTCGAGCCTAGGAGATTGAAGTTGCAGTGAGCAATGATTCTACTCTTGCCTGGGCAACAGAGCAAGACCATGTCTCTAAATAAATAAATAAAAGAAAAATTTGTCAGAAGAAAGGCAACAAAGGCATTCAGTGTCTCTGGTCACAAAATATGTTAAAATGGTAGATGCCTGGGGATAACTTTATCAACAATAAGCAAAAATGTAACTATGAATTATGTAGTACATATACACATACATATATACATAAAATATATTTAACTGTATCCTTTTATGAACTCAGAATAACAGAAAAGTACACAGTCGGCCCCATCTCAACAGATGGGTCACCATATTTAGTAACTTATTGTAATAGCATATATTATTTTTAATAGAAGTTTGATCCCAGAACTAATCATATAAAGCTCACTTCTGCTTGTTCTATAAAGCCATTTTGAAGATAATGGACTCAAAATTATATAAAGACTTGCTTGTTAACTTTTTTTTTTTTCCAACATGGCATCAAGGAAAGCTTCTCTCTTAGATAACTGTTATGTTTTCTTTAGCATGTTAAAAATGACTCAATACCCTACTACCCAACTACTCATTAACAACGTAATAATGGTCAGTAATTGTTAATTAGCCAGAGGATAATAAGTAAACTAAATAAGCCAACAGGAAACAAAGCTGGGCTAGGCATCATCCCCGTTTTTTTTTTTTTTTCTTTTTGAGACAGAGTCTCACTCTGTTGCCAGGCGCCAGGCTGGAGTACAGTGGCACAATCTCAGCTCACTGCAACCTCCGCCTCCCGGGTTCAAGCAATTCTCCTGCCTCAGCCTCCCAAGTAGCTGGGACTATAGGCGCGTACCACCACGCTCAGCTAATTTTTGTATTTTTAGTAGAGACAGGGTTTCACCATGTTGGCTAGGATGGTCTCCATCTCTTGACCTTGCGATCCGCCTGCCTCGGCCTCCCAAAGTGCTGGGATTACAGGCTTGAGCCACTGTGCCCAGCCGCATCATCCCTGTTTATACAAGCAGAGAGTGCAGCCACTCAGAGAGCTCCTTATTGGTTTCTATTATTACATAATAACAAAGAAAAATATTAATAAATACAAAATATAAAAAATTAAAACAGTTCAAAAAAAAAAAAAAAGCCAAAGCTTCTGTCCTTGAGGGATTGCAATCTTAGGTTATATGTCTCCCTTTTTCTAAACACTTTCATTGAATTACACATCACATATACAACTCACTCTACAGCAGTCTTTCCCAAGCATTTTTTTTTTAATTTTTCTCTTTAAAAACTAGCATCACACTTACCTAATGGTGTAAATCCCAAATTTTTATGACCAAGATAATACCGGTATGGCATATTTATCTATTTACTCAGTCATTTAAGATGCATTGAAAATTGAGTCTGGCCTATTGGGGACAAATGAATAAAACACAATAGCTATTTTTAAAATACCTTAAATCGAAAATAGTTTTGTTCAACATTTTAAACTATAAATATAGACCTAACCTTGCAAATGGAAACAAATTGTAGATGGAGCCAAGAGCTAAGCATAAAATATCAAGTGTTAGAAGAAAACATGATAAAAACTAATATTAGGGGTCAGGAATGGCCTTTCTGGACATGTCACAAACCAATGGGTTGAACCCCCTTCGAAGTTCAACCACTTTGATTGGTAAATCTTAGTTTTGGCACATGGCTTCTTTATGTCCCTGTTGGAAGAGATGAGGGCTTTTTCTGTATGCAACTAGCACCTGTCTTTTACTTCTAGTTGACTCCCTCAATTCTTCATTAATTTTATGTAAAGAGCAATGTTGCTTAGCAATAACCATCTAATGTCATACCCTTATAGCTATTATTTTCCTTATACATTTTAATGCCTAGAACTTCATGTCCAGCTATACATTCTCTTTCAACTAGTTACCCTCTCAATTTATCACAGGTCAAATTTTTACCAGTTCAAAACCAGGGACTGCGTTCTACCTATCACCAGTGATGGGTTTCCCACTGTCTGCTGAGCTGTGGGTGATCTAGGTCCAAACTCCATCCTGCTATCTTGGGCCATCCTCAATCCTACATGGTGCAGAAGTTAGTTCTCAGGGACCAGATACTTCAAGGAAGGACCATTTGAGGTGTCAAATGGTGATTAGAGATCAACGTCTGCAAAAAGAATGGGGGAAGCAGGATTGAGTAGCGAAGTTAAACTCCAGTATAGGCCTAGAAAAGCCTGGAGTTATCTCAGGCAGCCCCTTGGGCAGCTCTAGAGCAGGACTTTCTAACTCCTTGTGGCTCAGCTATGGGGCGTCGCTGTGCTGGGAAGGATATGAGATTAGGCAAGGCGGCTTTTAGCAGTAGCAGCTGAGTCAGATTCTGAAGTTACTGAGAGCTGGAAGGTATCTGATGACCACACACGTTACTGCTAGGTAGCAAATAATTCCTTGAAGGGGTATCTAAGAGTATTTCTGGCCTGCCCATGCAAAACACATGCAGAACACACATACATACACACATATGCGTGCACACACACAGACAAAGAAAGCTAATCTCAAGAACTGACAACTTAATCCATAATGAGCTGGGAGTATCTGACTTGCCTCTGCAGTCTTTCTTTGAGCTTCAGTACATTGACTTTCAAAGTTTGAAGTTTCAAATGACTGTCATTCACTACCTGTTTGACTAAGGAAGAATCAGCAAAGTGATTAGGGTTTTGGCTGGAGACATGAATAAAGTTGTCCATGTGGATCGATGTCACACTGCCACTATTCCCCAACATGACAGTGATAGCTAACTGCCTCCAGGGCATCTGCTCAAATGCTTATATCACCATAGGAACAAGGCTGACCAGAACACATGCCCTCCTCCAGTGGTCACAAGGTGCCCTCTGATTTTTATTACGAGAAGCAGATTAGAGCAGTCTGGCTAGCTTATTGTCATAAATTTGCAAAATTTTAAAATTCCATTTTTCATGGTTAAGAATTACCTATATTGATGCTTCTGAGCCTCAGAAAACAATTTTAAGCACTGGAGAGAAACTGGGGATGAGTAAAAGTGTAATTTTACTCTTCACTGGATACAGCTAAGAGAGCTAAGACTCTGATATCACTAATGATTGTATGGCTCTTTTTTTCTCTGGTCTACTAAAAATAATTAAAATAGCTGCAATTTCTTAAATGAACTGTGTGCCAGGCATTTTATATACTCTCTCTGTTTTGATTTCAGAAATAACCCTAAGAAGCATATTGGACATTGAGGCTTAGAATAGATAAGGATGTTTACCAGAGTTGCAGGAGAGGCATGCAGCGTTAGAAATCCCATCTTTGTGACTCTAAACCAATTCTCAGCACCTCTGTCAGACAACTCACCAGATAGAACCTTTACATTTGGAGCAGAAAGTGAAGCATCTTAAGATTAAAGGTATGTTTAAATTCATTTTAAAATGCTAATTGCTACAATGATCCTTTAAGTAGAGAACAATCTTATTCCTTTCTTATAGATGAAGAATTTAAGGTTCGTAGGATCAAAATGACTCACAGAAGATAACGTGGTTAGTCATCTGAAATATGCAAATTGAAATCCAAATGTGTATGTGTGTGTGTTGTTTTTGTTTTCTTTTTCAAAAAGGCAGTCACAAATGATGCAGAGAAATATATTGTATGTAAGCTCTCAATAAACACAGTAACTCCAAATTGCATATTGCCAAACTGTACAAACAACCTTCCACAAATAATGAATTTTGTTTGAGGAAATTAAAACATGGTTTACTGGAAAGGACATTCAGCTGTGCATTAATGCCTGAATTTCAGTCATGGTTTCTCACCCAAATTCTACTCTAACTGAGCCACTTCTACTACTGCTTAACTGCCACTGCAAATGCCAGTAACCAACTGCAGAGCTCCCTGCTAAGTGCTCAGCTCCTTATTTTCCATAAAAATGTGTTTCTCACAAACGCCTAGTGAGTTAGGTGTGACCATTCTCATTTTCTAGATAACAAAATGGAATCCTACAGAAGTTGATTGCTCAAAGCCAAAGAATGAAACTCATCATTAGAGACCCCACACTTAGAAATCATACTCATAGACTTCAAGACCAGCTCAACCACTTATCAGCTGTGTAGACTTGAAAAAGTGATTTCACTTACCAAGTCTCAGTTAAAAGTGTACGATTTGTACCAGATGGTCCCTAAACATCCATTTAGCTCAGAGTCTCATCTTTTTTTCTCTCCCTAATGTAAGTAGACCCTCATTCCTGCTTGCAAACCTCCAGCAATTTAATTGCAAGTCCGGCCTACTGAGTTAGATAGGTTATAGTCTAAAAGTATTTTAAATGTTGCCAATAATAATATAAAAGGCTTTGTTTGTAACTAGATGAAACATTCATATGATTCAAAATTGGTAGGTACAACAGAAATACATATGGACAAAAAGTTGCTTTCACACCCCAGTACCTGCCATTCAGTTGTCTCACCAACATAACAAACCAGAAGGCTTATCCTTCCAAAAATGTGTTTAGTTTTCCATTTTAATAGCTTCACAGCTCAGGTAAAGAACACCTAGTAATGCTTCTAGTTCCAATGAAAGGCATAGAGATCGGTTTATGTAAATAACTGTTTAAGATATTCCTATTTATGTCTGAATGAGAGTGTCCTAAACATTTCTTTAAGTAAAGAGTTTTAAAATTATTTTTTGATGAGTTTTTCCATTTAAGTTCTTGCTTCCATACAGTACAGCTCCAGGATTATGGAATAAATTTGAAACTCCAAACTAATAGAAAAATGTACCACATAAGCTTATACTTACTTTTTAATAACGTAATTTAGTGGAACACCAAATATATTCCTTCTATACTGGGCAAAAATAGTTGCATATAGTCTTGTGTGTATCCTTGTTTAAGAACAGTGGCTTAAAATAGAAGTACATGAGAGGGAGATTTATGATAGGTAAGACTGATGACAGATGCTGAGGATAAAATTATAGAACAAATCAGTTGTAGGTTAACACAAAGGAAATCAAACCTTACAATTATTTGGTAGAAAACAATAAGAGACCATTTACCCCAAAGACCAAAACCTTACTTATTTGATAGATTTAATAGATATATAATTTTTTTAAATCCCCAAAGCCTATATTTTAATGAATTTTCAGACATCCTAATTGAATCAATCTTTGCAATAGTGACTATAAATTTGAACTACCTATTCAATTTGCCAAGAAAGAGCTTCATTTTAAAATTCTGCAATATAAATTTCCTTCAGAATTTGACATCAGGTTATACTTCACTCTTTTTACAAAACACATCCATCAGCAGCAAAGTAGAGAACAGTCGTACTTATTTAGTGGTGAAGTAAATCTCTGTATTGCATATCTCCTTTTGACATCAAAATTGTATCCACAACTATCTTTAACAAAATGATCTGGTCCAGAGCATGTCAAAAAGACCAGATTTATGCCTCTCATGACAGCTATAACTTGGCCACAATACATGTAATTAAGGTATCAATTTAACAATCTGTACAATAACAAAGTTCTATAAAAATGCAGGAAGCACTGAGTTATAGCAGTTATGGGCTGTCCCTCCAGTGTTGAATTTCCTCTTTGTCAAGCATTCATATTCACTGGCAGTGTGTCTTTAAGAGACATGGAGTGACAGCTGTCTACTGATCTCCTTTTCCTTTCCCTGGTCTCCTGTAAACGTTCTTCCCCTGCCATCTAAGTCTTGCTCCCCTGATGCACAGTACTGCAATGCTCGATAGTTCACTTGGAAAGTGATCTCTGTGGCTTATGGGGCTCTTTAGAGAGAAGGTAACATAGAGTCACCAAGCTGCACTAAGGGTTTTATTGAAAAAATAAGTCATTTGGTGCAGACACACAACAAAGTCAAGCCAGCCTTTCTCTAGAGGGCATCTGATTCTGAGCTGGAGTGTTTCCCTCATGAGAAGCACAGGCAGCATACCATGAAGTGAGACTAAAAAGCTAAATTGAGCAAGCCTTCCATGACCTGACAAGGTTGAGATGATGAAAAGAAGATGTATCAACTTTTTTTTTATAAAAATAAGAGACTGAGCATTGCAAAGTCTTTTTTTAATATATAAAAATAAGAAAATGTAGTAGAAAATGTAATTTATTTTCACAAATATGATTAGAACACTCTGGTTTTATGCCTGGGATGCTTGTCTATCCTTTGGTTACTTTTTTACTTTAAAAAATTTTTTTAAAAAATTACTTATTATACTTTCAGTTCTGGGATACATGTACAGATCATGCAGGTTTGTTATATACATGTGCCATGGTGGTGGCTGGCTGCATCCATCGCCTCGTCATCTACATTAGGTATTTCTCCTAATGCTATTCCCTGCATCCTCTGCTATTGCTCCCCCAGCCCCCTACACTCCAGGCCCCAGTGTGTGATATTCCTCTCCCTGTGTCCATGTGTTCTCATTGTTCAATACCCACTTGCTGTTGTGAGAACATACAGTGTTTGATTTTCTGTTCTTGTGTCAGTTTGCTGAGAATGATGGTTTCCAGTTTCATCCATGTTCCTGCAAAGGACATGAATTCATCCTTTTTTATGGCTGCATAGTATTCCATGGTATATATGTGCCACATTTTCTTTAACCGGTCTATCATTGATGGGCATTTGGGTTGGTTTCAAGTCTTTGCTATTGTGAACAGAGCTGCAGTAAACATACATGTGCATGTGTCTTTATAATAGAATGATTTATAATCCTTTGGGTATGTACCTAAGGATTGCTCAGTAATGGGATTGCTGGGTCAAATGATATTTCTATTTTTAAATCCTTGAGCAATTGCCACATTGTCTGCCACAATGGTTGAATTAATTCACACTCCCACCAACAGTATAAAAACGTTTCTAATTTTCTACATCCTCTCAAGTATCTGTTGTCTCTTGATTTTTTAATGATTGTCATTCTAACTGGCATGAGGTGGTATCTCAATGTGGTTTTGATTTGCATTTCTCTAATGACCAGTGATGATGAGCTTTTTTCGTATGTTCGTTGCCTGCATATATGTCTTCTTTTGAAAAGTGTCTGTTCATATATCCTTTACCCTCTTTTTGATGGGGTTGTTTTTTTCTTGTAAATTTGTTTAAGTTCTTTGTAGTTTCTGGATATTAGCCTTATCCCTTGGTTCTTTTGGGGAGTCCTTGTTTGTTCATGTGTCCTGCTTGGTGGAGGTGGTGCTCATGTCCATGTTAGGTTTTTACTTAATCTCTCTCTCCATTGAACTTGCCTACGTAATACATGGTTAATCTAAATTATCTTTCTCTCTCACCTGATGAATTTCTCTTAGGAAAGTATCTACAGCTTGGCCCCATTTGTTTTGTTGCCTAAGGAGCAGCATGAGCAAAATGGAGTGGGGTAAAGGCAGGCAGGACGGTCGGGGTGGAAAAATACTGTTCCATCTTTGGTTTTTCCTCTGGAAAAAAATCATTTCGGTGGCGAATGGACATAAAAGAATCAGCAGCTCGGTTCTTGCAGAATTCTTTAAGCTGCTTTCAGAATTCTCAGCTAAAGAAACTCGCAAGGTTTTTAGAAATGAATTTCTAGTAAGACCTCCCCATTCCCCGAAGTCTTTTCTAAAAGTAATACAGTATCAAACAAAATATGGAATTCAAGTCCAATTGAGCCACTTGGACAAAACACTTGACCTGAGATTTTAGCATCATCGTTGTAAGAAGTGATGGTAATTATAAAATCCACCTCTTATTGTTCTTTTGAGGCTTCAGCGAAATATGTATGCATAGAACACTGAGCAATTTTCCTCCTAATTATTATTAGTTAGCACCATTGGTTAAAAACTGATAGTAACCACTGTTGTCATAATGAAAAGGATATTACCCGTGAAAAAAAATGAGGTGTTTATAAAATGCTGGCTGCCTTCTAAGAGCTGGTGTGGGTTCTCCATTATGCTTCACAGAATACAATACTCACTTGTATACTTAAGAATAAAATAATTCAGAATTATTTAGTGTTTTTAAATTTTAGATATGAATGAGGGGTGTTATGCTATGAGCTCTATTTATCAAGTTGATTGGGTGACCTCACTTTCATCTGGAATCACTCACACACATTTGCCAACTGATCTTCCCTGTAACACAATAACATCCTGATGTCAGGGTGGGCTGCATTTTAAATGAAGTAAAAACAACCCGAAACAGAATGAGCATATAGATCTCCTGGTCCTGCGACCAAAATCAATCCACCAAACTCTTTTTAACAGCCTTAAAAAGCAAGCAAGCAAGCGAACAAACAAACATACATAAAACAGAATAAAACCAGGCTCATTTGAAGTATATACAGGTGGTCTATAAGAAAATCTCCAAAGTATCAGTGAACTGAACTACAACTTTAGAAAGTCAAAATAAAGAGTAGCTGATGTATAAAAATGATGCTGGCCCTGAAGCAAAGAGGGCTTCCCTCTGAGACAGGATGGATAACACGCCAGGGCTGGGAAGCTTCCTGTTGCCTCATGGTATTGTGCAGTTGCTAAGATTGAATACCGAGAGCCCCCGTACTTGGGATCATGAATAAAACCTTGTGACACCTTTGATAAGACTGTTACCCTTGGAGCCGATCCAAAGTTCATTTGGGAGGCTGCACTTCCCATCTATTTTTCAATGGCTTTATATAATTCCATCTTACTTTAAGTTACTCTGCCATTAATCATTTACCTCATTTCCTCTCATACTTTAGAAACTATAATAATAAAAACTCATCACATAATGGCTAATCCACTGTGCCAAACTAAAACAAAACAAAGCAGCCATTAACAGAGGAAAGATCTATAAAACAATTCTCACTAGCTCCCTGGTGTCATGCAGGAAAAAGAACATTGTCCTGTGTTAAAGAGAAATTGCCTAGAAAACTATGAGGTCAAGGACTGAAACTGACCTGATTGCTGATCAATCAATAGCATAATGAATTATTGACTATGTATCAACATAATTACTAATGTGCCTTTTACAATTGATGGTTTAGACATGTTTTCACTTCCATTTGAGGATTTTAAATCTCTATAGGTCTATTTATAGGATTTTCTTTTCATCCTTGTTGTTTGGGAACTGCTATTGATAAGGCATAAGAAGTTACTTAAGATGTCATGTGTAACCAGGCAGAGCTGAAAAATACCTGCTGACATCAAGTCCACTGTAAAAACAGAATCACTGGCCACATGGAAATGTTTCTTCATTGTACTCCAGCTTGGGTTAGAGTCTTAGTCATTTAGCCTGCTATAACAAAATACCACAGATGAGGTGAATTGTAAACAATAAAACTTTACTTCTCATAGTCTGCAAGGCTTGGAAGTCCAAGATCAAGATGTCTGCAGGATTAGTGTCTGATGGGGGCTGCTCTCTGCTTCCAAGATGGCACCTTACTGCCAAATCCGCCAGAGTAGAGGAATGCTGTGTCCTCACATATGAGGAAGGGAAAAGGGGGCTCCCCTCGACTTCTAGTTCTTGCACAAGAGCCCTCATGACTTAACTGCTCCAAAGGCCACATATCTTAATAGTGTTGCATTGGGGATTAAATTTTAACATTTGTTTTTGAGGGGACACCCTCATTCAAATCCTAGCAGATATTGAGCTCAGAGATGAATTTCAGAGGACATCAGAGGCTGAGCTTTACTCATTCTCTCTTCTTCTTTGTCTTATTTGAACTTGCAGATTCTGAAATGCTTTTTCTCAACTGATCTTAATAATCACACATGATATGTAAGCATTTATCCAAATAGTCCATGCAAATATATCATGAGGTTTAGTTACTGCATTAGGGTACTTCCTTAGAACAACAAATTATCATCGAATCATTGAAATAGAACAAATCAAGCTGGAATTAGGCCTGGCTCTCGCCTCCTCACACACACGCACACAGACACACACACACACACACACACAGACACACAGACACACGCACAGACACACACACACACACACGCACAGACACACACACACTTGAATCCACAACCACAGCATTGTAGATATTGTAAAGACCCCTCTGGCTTCTGCTGGATGTTTCCATTGGGTGCTCACAGCTCACATCTTTATTGGATAGTGTGAGGAAGGCAGGCAAATACGGTAAATGGACATCTGCTTTGGTGTCACTTTCTTATTTTGTCTCCAGAAATGCTGTGTACGTTTGGGGATAAAGTTCTTAGCCTCATTTGCTCTTTATCTCAGAGTCTTTAATCCACATTTCTAAAATAGACATTCCCTCAACCATGTCAAGATATCTATAATATCTCAGATCATCTCCTCTCCTGTCCTTTTTGCTTAATTTTTTTAAAAACACGCTTAACAGGCTCTTCTGAAGTTGGCTTTCTGCAGTGTGAGAGGCAGATGGTCTAAAAGGAAAGAGGGTTTATTTCTGATCTAGACACCTCTGTGCTCCTGAACCATGGCAATGATTTTGGAAAGTAAAAACCAGCAACAGTCAAAACCTAAGAACCATAAAACAAATAAAACTAATCTTGAAATTCCTCTGTGGTCAATGTGGGTCCATTGGAAGAATAAGCCCCAATTAAATTTATCCAGGAGCTAAATGAGATCACTCACAGGGTGAAGGGGATCGTGAACAAGTGTACTGCTATGGTTATGAACTTCCTGGCCAAAGGATGGAAGACTTTGCTCTTTTTCCAGTTTGGTATTAACTTCTTTTCATTGGTAAGAAATAGGAATATAGTAATAGCATCCAGTGTTTTAGTCTAAAAATAGGCTCTGAAGATTGCATGGCAAAATAGATAACAAACATACTGCCTATCTTCTTTCACTAAATGTTAGACCGTGCATTTCTGAAGACAGATAAACCCAGCATGCTTACGGATTGTTTTTTCTTCAAGCTGACCTAAATGATTTTATAAGGTCTGTCATTGCAAACCAATATGAAAGAGAGAGGGAGAGAGAAATTGACCTGCTGTCACATAAGAGACCTGAAATATTAGATCGTTCCCGGAATACAGGGACCACTGAACATGCCAACCCACTCTCAGCTAAGCTCTGATGGAGGAAAGAGTGACAGCTATTTATTAGAACAGAAAACAGGGTACGTACTTTAAAGATGAGCAACATGATGTAAATATTGACTCATCTCAACTTTTAAGCTGATGAAAGAGTGTCTGTAATGTTAAGCCCTCCTTCTGCGAATTGGTCCTGTCAACATGAGATGACGAGAGGGGTAGATATTGAAAAGAAATGAGAAAGGACTTACTGATGGAGTATTTGTATTTTTTCTCATTTAAAATACGTGGAGATACTTTACAAGTCTCCACAGAGCAGTAGAAAGCCAGGCTCTCAATTCCTGGAAGAGGTGGTTGGGCACAATCTCTATCTCCTAAAGAAGGACCTAAATAACCATGTTCTTCTCAGAGAAAGATAGTTATGCTAATGTTTTAGCTTTGGAATTTTCATTTAACTTACCCAGATGAACAAGTTTATTTCTCGTTTTAGCAGCTGCTGGGAATGTTCAAATGTGAGGTCTGAGGAAAGTACTGGAAACTTAGAAGTTTGCATATGTGTCAGGTTTTTTCAAGTCTGTCCCTCGGAACAATAACGATAATATCTTTATTCCCCATGATAGAAGGAGGCTTCCACTAACACAGTGGAAATCCATTTGTTTTCTTGGCTAATTTCACTGACTCATAGGGGCATCAGGAATCAACTTACCTCAGAGTCTCTATCTTCTTATCTATAAAAGTGCAAAACATTTCCTTGACACCTGCCTTAAGTCATTGCTTTAAGGCTTGATTTAGAAGCACACACTGCGTTTAAAAGCTTCCTTTTAAAAGGGAAGTTGCTACAAGCCTTAAAGTTTCAGGCACTCAGATTCCTTTGCCATTCTTCTGATAAAGGCCATTGGGGCTCTTGGGCACATTCCAAGTGGTAGTATTTCAGGTCAATTTTCAAGATAAACGAATGATACAATACAGTCAATCAAATGTGTGCACTCTCTTTTGTACAGAGGTACATAAAAATGAAACTTAAGTTATACCCTGGAACATTTTGTGCTTCTATGCACCTGTATGTTCCAAATATGATTCATAGTCAGTTAGATTCTGGGTCTGAAAGTAACAACCTACCACCTTTTTTACTTTTTGGCGCCTATCACACATTCAAGTCCATTCAGCTTCATAAAGAAAGGACAACATACCGAGGTAACAATACATGGCTGCAGGATTGCTTGATGTAGTAGAATATATCAGACGATTACTGAGAGATGGATGGCTCACCCTCTCATTAGGAGCTAGAGGCGAAAAATCACCCAGGCAGCCTTTCTAGGCATTTCCTTCTATCTTTTTATGATTTGTTCAGTAAAAATTTGAGAGTCAGCCCTGACTGAGCATACTTCTGGCAATTTAGTATTACGCAAGTATAGGGCAGCTTGTAAACTCAAGGGGGCTGGGAAAAAGGAAATTTAAAGGGCTTAGCTGAGAGATGAGAGGAAATTCATATGATATTAAGGTAATAGACATACCTGTGGTTGAATTATGGCTCTGTCTCATTTACATGACTTTAAGCAGGTTTGTAACCTCTTTGAGCTTAGTTTAAATCTCATTCTCTATCTTTCTATCTCTATATCTATTTCTACCTTGATTTTTTTTATTTCAACTCTGCCTCTCTCTGCCTTTCTCATCTGACAAAACCATGTGCTAATTTCCATGGTGTTACAACCCCTCGGTGCAGTAGACTTCAAACTACTAACGTAGCGTCAGTGAATGTGGAGGTGGGATGAGACGGCCCTGGGGAATGTGTGAGCAGGCTCCAGCATTCCAATAGGGGGAACCACTCCTTACAAGGTGCGGCACATACTGAGACATCAAAGGAGGTGTGGTTGGATCACACTAAGGAGGAGGAAGAAGAGAATTTCAGTGTCTTTGCAACACTCATTAAAAACAAACAAACAAACAAACAAACAAAAAACCCAGAAGGTGTATAACTCTAGAAACTGTGACCAGAGAGAGCATCTCTTGTTTTTAAGGCAATGCGAAAGTTGAATGAATTATCCATCCTGGGCTCAGAACCAGGCTCATAGTGATGCAAAGTTGAGTCACTTATGAGAAGTTAAGTAAAATCAAGAGAAGCTGAGTCGTATGCATTATTTCTGACTTTCCTAAGAATAGATGCAATTACATTTAATCACTTTCAGAAGTGCCAGGCTACAGGCTAGATTCTGCTAATACAAAAGTGTCTCTTTTCCCCAATTCTTTATGAGATATAGGAGAATACAGATATCTAGACAAACCAATGCTGGTATTATAGATGGGTTTAAAGATGAATCCCATGTCACAATGGGGTAGCAAAGTTTTCACAGTTTACCTTGGAGAGTTCAAGGCACTCTTTTTTCTTTTTTTCTGCTGCAATCTTGATTTATTTTTGCATTTACATACATTAGGAGTGGCATAAAGACCTGGAAGACAAAAACTGTCTTGTTTCCAGTGGCCTACCACTTGACAAGATGGGGAGGAACAAAATTAGGGAGCTATTGTAAGAGTTAGAATTTGATATAAACAGAAACCATCGGGGAGCACAAAATTTAGTCATTTCTGACATCAGCACACAATGTTTTCAAAGCTAGGAGGTACTGAGGGGCAGATACGTTGCTGGTTAGTCTCTCCCTAGCATGCAAAGCATGTTTCACTATAATTGAACAAGGGAAAGTAGAACCAGCCCTTTCTAAAACATCAGATCAGAACCTACATTTGAAGGTTGGGGAATTCGGTATTTCCATCTTGCTGTAATCTCATAGAATGCAAGGGGAAGTGTTGGGTTTTATGGTGTGCCTCTGTTGTTCAGGAGAATGGCAGGACACAACAGAACATGTGTCCGGCCTCCATCCTGAGCTGCAGGGCTCAAGGCACCCTTTAAAGAGGGGCTGATCATTCTCAGTCTTGAAAGATGCATAACTCTATAAAAGAAACCAGAACAAAGAAGAAAATGGTGGCTGGGGATGGAAGAGAGGACAGCATTTCAAACAGAGTAGCCCTACTCACAGTGAAGGAAGCAGTGGTATTTAAAACAGAGCTGGCAAAAAAGTGTGTGGAAGGAGTGCAGAGATTGCTCCCGCTGCACAGACTTGGCATGGGGCCATTGATGTTGGGTGTGCACTGAGTGGGAAGTGGATTGGGGTCTGACATCTCTCTTAACTCTTGATACTTCTCCTTCATGTCATCTGGTTCACCATTCTCAAGGAACATTGAAGCAATTGCACTGAAGGCCATGTCATTTGGGAACTGTTCCTTGGAAGTCTTTTTGTTGCCTTCATTAGCATGTTGCTTTCTCTTTCTTGTTACTGGCAGATCTTCTTTGCTGTCACCCTGCTTTCCATCTGAAGTGTCATTGTGCCCTTCCTCCTCCTCATCTGAGTAATAATTCAGGGCATCTACCAACTCCAGAAAAACAGCATCACTAATCAGGACGGATCCAGGGATCATCTCTTCTTTACCATGGTTTCCCATCGTAGGTATTGATGAGCTCCTCAATAAAAGTCTCATCATCTTCTTTGACTTCATCTCTCATGTAGGGAATATTGCACAAAACCGTCTCATCTTCTACTATAAAGTTCTGCTGGAGAGGGGACCAGGAATACATGATGGGAACCAATGCAACTGTGTTCAGTGACCTTATTAACATACATTGGCTTGCAAATCCTGGGAAAATGCTCTCTTTTTGAGAAAAGGGTGTCCACTCACAGGCTTCATTAACTGAACAGGTTGGACATAAAGTTTCTTATATTCGTCACTGAGGATGTGGGCTTTTTCTTGAACCTTTGCAAAATTTGCCACATAAAAGATCTTTGCACCCATATTTGCCTGAACCAGTTTAAGTTGTCGAAGTTGCATGTATTCGGATTTCACTTTTCTTTTCCAGTAAGTGATACATTTGGAGATTGGGGTATTTGGTATTGTCATCTTGCTGTAATCACATAGAATGCAAGGGGAAGTGTTGGGTCTTATGGCGTGCCTCTGTTCAAAAGAATGACAAGACACAACAAGAGAACAGGTTTCCAGCCTCCATCCTCAGCCACAGGGCTCAAGGAGCTCTTTAAAGATGGGCTGATCTTTCTCAATCTTGAAAGATGTGTAAGAATTTCACAGAGTATCTGAAGTCGAGAAAATCTTAGCATGCAAAGGCTTGAAATGGGAAACAGCGTTTTGTGTTTGAGGACCCACCAGTATCTCGGTAAGAATGGGATGCAGAGTGTGAGGGGTGATTATACATGAGTATAGACACAGCAGATGGGGGGCATGTCTCTCCAGAAAGGCAGAGTGAATGAGATAGACGTATGAAAGTGATATGTTTTTAAATTTCAATAGTGCTTAGGGTACAGGTGGTTTTGGGTTACATGGATAAGTTCTTTAGCAGTGATTTCTGAGATTTGGTGCATGCATCACCCGAGCAGTGACACTGTACCCAATGTGTAGTCTTTTATCCCTTCCCTCTTTCCTTTTCCGCTGGAGACCCAAAAGTGCATTATATCATTCTAATGCCTTTACATCCTCATAGCTTAGCTCCCATTTATAAATGAGAACATACAGTATTTTGTTTTCCATTCCTGAGTTACTTTACTAAAAATAATGTCCTCTTGCTCCATCCAAGTTGCTGCAGAGGTCATTACTTTGTTCCATTTTATGGCTGAGTAGTATTTCATGATGTATACATAACATATTTTCTTTAGCCACTCATTGTTTGAAGAGCATTTAGGTTGTTTACATGTATTTGTGATTGTGAATTGAGCTGCTGTAAACATGCATGTGCATGTGTCTTTTCCAGATAATGACTTCTTTTCCCAGTAGTGGGATTGCTGGGTTGATGGTAGCACTACTTTTAATTCTTTAAGCAATCTCCACACTGTTTTCTGCAGTGTTTGTACTAGTTTACATTCTCCTCAGCAGTGTAAAAGTGTTCCCTTTTTACCACATCCACAGCAATGTCTATTATTTTTTGATTTTTTAAATTATGGCCATTCTTGAAGGAGTAATCTGGTATCTCATTGTGGCTTTAACTTGCATTTCCCTGATAATTAGAGATATTGAGCATTTTTTTCATAAGTTTAATGGCTCTTTGTACATCTTCTTTTGAGAATTGTATGTTCATGTCCTTTGTCTACTTTTTAATGGGATTATTTGATTTTTCTTACTGATTTGAGTTCCTTATAGATTCTGTATAATAGTCCTTTCTTGGATGCATAGTTTGCAAATATTTTCTCTCACTCTGTGGGTTGTCTGTTTACTTGCTGATTATTTATTTTTTTGTGCAGAAGCTTTTTAGTTTAATTAGGTTCTATTTATTTATCTTTGTTTTTGTTGCATTTTTTTTTTGGGTTCTGAGTCATGAATTCTTTGCCTAAGCCAATGTCTACAAGAGATTTTCTCATGTTAGCATCTAGAATTTTATGGTTTCAGGTCTTAGAGGAAAGTCTTTGATCTATCTTGTGTTGATTTTTGTATAAGGTGAGAGATGAGGATTCAGTTTCATTCTTCTCCATCTGGCTTACCAGTTTTCCCAGCACCATTTATTGAATAGAGTGTTCTTTCCCCATTTGATGTTTTTGTATGCTTTGCATTTGGTTTTATTTCTGGGTTCTCTATTCTGTTCCATTGATCTTTGTGCCTATTTTTATACCAGTACCATGCTGTTTTGGTAAGTATAACCTTGTAGTATATTTTGAAGTATAAAAGGGAATTTCTTATAGGAACTGGCTCACTTGACTATGGATGCCAATAAGTCTCACCATCTGCAGCCTGCAAGCTGGAGACCCAGAAATGCTGGTGGAGTAATTAAAGGCCTGAGAACCAGAGAAATCAGTGGTCTAGTTCTCAGCCGGAGGCCAAAGGCCTGATAATTATTGTGGTCACTGGTATGAGTCCCAAAGTCTAAAGGTTCAAGAACCTGGAGCTTTGATGTCCAAGAGCAGGAACAGATAAATATTCCTGCTTCAGAAGAGAAAACGATTTCACCCTTTCTCTCTCTCGTATTATGTAGGACTCCCAAATGAAGTGAATAATGCCTACATTGGTGAGGGCAGATCTTTACTTAGTCTCCTGATTCAAATGCTAATCTCTTCCAGAAATGCCCTCAGAGACTCACTCAGAAATCATGTTTTACCATCTATGTGCGTGCCCAATAACGCAGTCAAGTTGACACATAAAATTAACTTTTACAGAAAGCAAGTCCGTAAGGGTCCTATGCATCCAGCACAAAAGTGTTATTTTGTCATACAGAAAGCAACAATGCCTGGCTAAGTAATGCTGTCACACCATTGGTGTGAAACAAAAGGGAACTATGTGGGTGGAGAAGTGATGAGCTTTGCCCCGTAAATCTGATATTCTCCTAAATGGTATTCTCTATGAAGAGTTGGTGTTCAGCTCTTCATGAACCCATTTCTCAGGTTAATCACCATCCACACTGAGACCCTTCCTTGATCAGCCTATTTCTTTCTTTTCTTTTATTTTTTTTTTCAAAATGTTCTTATTTGGGTTTTCATTTATTTTCCAAATGGCTTACAATAAAAATAGTTTCTTTTTCATAAATATGCATCTCAGGTTCAGGTGTCAAGGATACACCACATTTGCTTTCCTCTATGTAAATTTAATTCTGACCATAAACATCTATCCTGCCTGCATGATGAGAAGAAATTCCACCCCAATAATATTCTGGGTTTCCTGCTATAAGAGTTCTGGACAGTTCTTGGGGTAATAGCTAGCATGAGGATTAGGGAGATTCCTCATGTCATGTGACCTCCTTTTCCAGCTTCACTTGTCATTTTACCATAGGACTGTGTCTTCATTACCACAGTAAAGGCATGGAAAAATTTGGAGAAATCAAGGCCCAACCTCCCCACAGGTATCACACAGTTTTTCTCCCCTCAGATCTGACCACTACTGGGGTTCTTCATGAGAGTGTGACTGTGAGGCAGAGACTTGCGTCTCTTCCCAGGCTCCCAGAAACATGTGCCTCTCTGCTTGGCAATCTGCTTGAAATAAGACAAAAACAAACAAACAGCAGCAACAACAACAAACCCCATGGAAAGATAGAGAATCACTTTTTAAACATTTTTCAGTCATAATTTTTAATATTTACTGCGTTGGGGTTTCTGTTCCCAATCACTAGGCTATGATCTTAGGGGAGCAAGATCTCTCTTGTTTCTCAAACAACTGGCTGAATGCCTGTGTGCAATAGAGTTTTTATAAACATGTGTTGAATAATTTCATTTATTCTAATCCACGAAATAAGTTTTTACCAACTTAATTTTGCCAAAAGAAGTAACCTGAATGTAATTTTTTTGGTACTTAGCAACAGCTTCACAACCAAAGAGTTGAAATAATTGTAAATATTCTAGCTAGTTTTGCTCACAACATCACAGGTGGTTATTGCTATAAAGCACCTGAAAGACAAAAAATAAAGTATCAGGAGTTCTAGATTCAGTGTTTTTTTCCTCTACACAGGATTTTAAGGTTCTTAAATCATGCATATAATTAAGTCGTTAGGTTTTTTCTTTCCCAAGACAACTGATATTTTCTTTCCCTCTTTGAACCAAGATACTACTGTGGTTAAGTAAAATGTGTTTGGTCGGGGGGGGGAGGGTACAGAAATAAAGTTTAAAATTCTCCCCATTACAATGAATTTTTTATATAAGTGTGTGAATGATTAGACACTGATTTTTTTTTTCTTCTCACAAAGTGATGGCCTTAAAATGCTATTAACTAAAAGCTATATGAGTGCATGGCTAGTCGGTAAAGGGTAGATTTGCTAGCAACAAACTGAAAAGCCCACATTGAGCATGACACCAGTGAAATGGACCAGAACCTACACGTGGAGATCACATTCTTAAGTTAGAAAGGGTTTATATTTATTTATATGTCAACATTATTAAACTCAGCAAAATCACCCTTCTTTAATTTAAATAATTCAGAGAAGGCTGTTATTTTACAGGGTTGCTGATAGGCTCTTGATTGTCAGCATTTCTCAGGTCCAAATGCTATTTTTCAGGTCCAAATAGGTATTCCTGTAATCATCACACCAAATTAATTATGCCTGGCCACTCAACAATCGTCTATATTAACTCTCTCCTAAAGTAATCTCTATTTCATTAGCATACAGCTGCCATTTTCTCTTGTAGACCAATGTTGTGTCTTTAAAAAAGGCATACATAGGCCGGGCGTGGTGGTTCATGCCTATAATCCCAGCACTTTGGGATGGGAGGCCAAGGCAGGTGGATCACGAAGGCAAGAGATCGAGACCATCTTGGTCAACATGGTGAAACCCGGTCTCTACTAAAAATACAAAAATTAGCTGGGCATGGTGGTGCGCACCTGTAGTCCCAGCTACTCGGGAGGCTAAAGCAAGAGAATTGCTTGAACCCAGGAGGCGGAGGTTGCGGTGAGCTGAGATTGCGCCATTGCACTCCAACCTGGGTAACAAGAGCGAAACTCTGTCTCAAAAAAAAAAAAAAAAAAAGAGACATACACTTTGGATTTAGAAAATTTGTATTTCTGGCAGAAGAACTAGGGCAAATTTCCATACACCACTCAGGCTTAGCTTCTCTGAGACAACAGCACATGGTCTCGGCGTAGTTATGAAGATAAATCCAATGCAGTGATTTTAAAATGATGCTAGACAGAGTCCTAAGGATTCCCCAGTAAACGGGGTCTTTCAGATCTCTTCTTGACTATGAAGTCTATGTGTTACTCTGCCCTTGCTTCTAGCTTGGTTTGTTATATTAATAAAATAGATTAGCCTTCTTTCTGTCCTGTATTTTGTTTACAGAAAGATTCTGCTCTTAACAGTATTTTTCAATAGCATTAAACTGACATATACAAAACATTGTGTAAAAAAAAGAGAACCGTTATCATATTGTCGTTTTTAATTGGGCTATGAGGTTAGGTTCCACTATTAGTAATACATAATACATTTTAAGGCAAAAGATTTTTAAGTGTAAGAGTGTTTCGTTTCTTTTGACCAGGCTGCCTGAATTTTCTAGTTCATACTCCTCTTTTACTCCCCAGCCACGTGGCTCGGCACTAATTGTTGTGCTTTGATCAAATGTGACTTATGCATGTGTATGTTTCAACACTGATTTTTAAGGACTGATTAGCAACATCCAGAGGCTGGCTGATCAGCCAGTCAGAGTGTTGCCTCTGCTTACATATGGTGATCTTAAATACTCACTTTAAGAAAAATAAACCTTGAAGTCAATAGCACATTGCAAGAGTAGTTCTCAATATTCAGTGTAATATAAAACTCAGCACATCCATTCATTTTCAAATTGGGATTTTATGTTTAGTTTTGCTGATGCTGTTCATAGGTTGTACCTACATGCTTTACAGTTTAAATACAACACTGTGGTACTCCCAAGGGTCTCAGATTTTATTTGCTTTGGAAAAGTGAAACTCACTATTTGGACACATCACCATTGACCTCGGATTCTCTGGAGGATGGATTTTTGCCTGGATTCTGGGCATTCAAAGACTAACATCATCAGTAACAAGCTGTTTACTGAAAACAGGAGCTAGTTTTAATAAGAGAGAAGCATCAAATAGACATAATGTTTTAAATTGAGAGTTTGTTCAGATGAACAGAAGAACCATTCTGTGGAGCACCCTGGCTTTTGATCAGGTCTTCATTTCCATATGATGTAGGTTACACCGGGACTGCAGGCATCCTCCAATCCAAAGTATCTGATATTACATGTGTATAATTAGTGTAGACACAGCATTAAGTACTCTGGCAGTTTATAGCTTGTTTCAGTCTCATCTTTCACTTCCTTAAATATAATCAGGGAAGATAGTTACCTCAACCAAAGCAGATTGAAAGGGACATCAAAGAGATGTCAGTTAACTCCAATAGAACAGGGTTGGAGAAACGTTACATAATGTTACAATTCACCAGCTGAGTGCCAGGCAAAAATTCAGTTCTTAGAGCACTAGGATTTCATTTTGCAAAGAGACTGCCAGGACCAAGGAGGGGGAACAGTGGCATTCCTTTTGAACTGAGATAAACACCTCTTTTTGAGACCAATGTACTACTTTCATAATTTTTATATATTTAAATCATGTTGCTATGCTTTACAGAGGAATTTTGTTACATTGAAAACAACACAGAGGTTCTCCCTCATTTATAGTTTTGCTTTCTGAGGTTTCTGTTATCTACAGTCAGTGAAGATCCAGAAATATTACATCACTACTCTTGTATTTTGGGACCACTAAGTCAAACAAGCACCGTGGTACTGTGAAGGTTTATCTGCTCACCAAGACAGTTGAGAGAGTAAGGACAATCCAGGCAGGCTGGAGCAGGATGGCACTGGATTTCATCATGCTGCTCAGAGTGGCACACTCTCTAAAACTTAGGAGTTGTTTGGTTTTGAAATTTTTCACTTTCATCACAATGCTTACATCATTCACCTCACTTTTTCCCCTTCATATAGGCATTGAATCATCCCACGTCATCAAAAGAAGGCTGAGTACAGTGTAACCTATTTTGAGAGACAGAACCACATTCACGTAAGTTTTATTTCAGTCTATCATTATAATTGTTCTATTTTATGATTAGTTCTGGTTGCTAATCTCTGACTGTGCCTAATTTATAAATTAAACTTTATCATAGGTATGTGTGTATATGGCATTACGTAGAGTTTGGTATTATAGTATCCGAGATTTCAGGTACCCACTGCGGATCTTGGAATGTATGCCCCGCGAGTAAGAGGGAACTACTCTACCCAATAGCTTGTCTTCAAAATGCATTTTAAAACTTGTCTTTTTCCTTTCTTACCTTCATCCTTGAAACACAGTTTAAAACTTGGTTTCCCTACCTACCCACCAGACATTCCCTTGTACTGCTAGCTTATCTAATTATGTGCTTGCTTAGAAATTCCAAGGACTGACATTCAGATGAACCAGGCACGGAGACCCGGCTGCAAAATTCCAGAGATTACCTTCAGGTTGTTAGTCTACAACCCAGCCATTGCCAAGATAACATCAGCCTGCGTTCCAGGTAGGCCATGACTCAAGATAGCCATCAGACTAAAGCACAGAGACCAAGCACCCAGCACCACCCCTGCATGCCTCCTCCTCTAAGTTCCCCTTTATAAACACCTCTCATCAGCCTAAAGTTTGAAATGGTCCTTTAAGGGCATGAGCCTGACCATGCCCCAACTGTTGGCATTTGAATCAAGTAAGTTTCCGGTCACCACACCTCGCTTCTCCTGTTGTCAGCTTCTGAGTGGCGAGCAGCCAGACTTGCATGTGGTGATGCTATTGTATAACTACATCAAACAGAAATGGAGACCAAAGAAGAGAATGGGGAGAGTAAAGCTCCTAGGAGAAGTGGGAAAAGCAAAGACAGCTCTGGAAATCACAGCGCAAGGTATGAATAACCAGAGTTTTGGGAGCAGAGGGGCAGTCTTCATAAATGCATTTCGATATTTACTTGGATGTAATTTGGGGAACAAAAAGAGCCGTAGAAAAACATTCTCATTTTGTGTTACTCTGAAAGGTAAAAATAGGAAACAAAATATACGTACAATGTGTACCGCAGATTATATCCTTATATCCTTTGAGAAACTTTGAAGAATTAAAAAAGTGATGATTCTCATCTTCCTACTGGTAACAACAGCAAGATTGAGGTATAGAAAGTAGCTTTCTCTATGGAAGCTATATACCAACACAAATCAGAGCCAAGCACTCCAAATCCTACAGTTTTTTCACATCTTATACCAAGTTGCCTGCTGGCGTTCTGATGCCCAAGCCCGTCCTTATTTCTGCTCTTAGGTGAATCACATTTAATCACAGTATGAACAGTGTAGAATAATATTTTGGCAATCTGCTATAGAAACCATAATCAGAGAAATTATTAATAATCCTGGCAGGGACTGAGTGTAGTAATACACTCCACCTATAATGTGAGAAAAACACTGCCTCCCTTCCATGAATACTACATGCTTTGTGAGGCATCAGATCAACAATATATCACCTTTATTGTCAGCTTCACAGTAAAGTCTGACGGCATATTATAAATGGTGTGAGACACCAGTTGGGGAGCCAGCTGATGGCTTTCTTAGGTACTAGACAAAGGTCTAATGGATGGTCGTTTTCCAGAATTGTATAACTTTGTTTCACTTTGCATAAATATTGATTATACAGTATACATGCGCTCCTACTGATTAGATGGAATGGGTCTCAGAAATTTTTTCTAGGCTAGGAAAATGCTTTTTAAAATGAGTTTTACTTGCTGCTTTAAGACCTACTAAGAAATCCCTTCTACCTTCAAAAGGTCCAATAAAATTAGTACCAAAACCCAAAATTTGGAAGGGATTTTCTCAATCCTATCTTCTTACTAATGTGACATAATCAGATTCTACTATAGCAAGTATCAAGTACTATTTTTATTTCCATGTTGTATTTAGAAACCTAAGACGTTGATGAGTTATAGCTGGTTTTGCTAGATATATGTCCCTAATGTTTTCACAGCAAGTATATTTCAAAAACAGCAGAGGAAGCTTAGAGTTAATTGACTACCTGAAGGACGTTTTTGGCATCAGAATTGCCATGTCTATCTATGTTAGGAAGTTTTAAACCCTCAGAAGTAAACATATCAATTACTAAATATTATCTCTCCTTCTGCAAGAATCTTTTTTCCTTAATCAATTTTCTGAAGGTTTTGGCAATAGTATTTCTATCCTCTCTCCTATCACACAATAGTCTTCTTCCAATCTTTATGAAATTACCTGCAATTTAATTTATCTATCACCCAGGAGCACTGTCATTCACATTATCCATGGTTCCAATCTCAGATTAAAAATGAAAACATTGTATGACACAATTACAAAGGATATGAAATAACTTTAGTCTTTTAACTCAAGTGTAACTCTTCATTTTGAATTTAGCCAAAGGATTCTGTTTATTTTGGCTTTGGAGATGACTCATTTTGAAGAAAAAGGCAAAAATAAATAAATAAATAAATAAATAAAAGCCAAACATTGTCTCGCCTACTGCCTATAACTCACCTTAATCCTCAGTTCATAAATCTGGGTTTTCGCTTTTCTCAGCTTCTGAAAACAAACCCAAACCTTCGTAAATGCATTTTCTATTGATCCGGTGGTTATGAAAACCTTTACATTTTCATTAGGGTCTACCATTCATGCCTATCTCCTAAGATAAATCACAATTTCAAACTGAGATGAGCTAATCTGGTTCAGACACATTTTGAAATGGGATCCCCCTCCGTGGAAAACAGTTTGGATTTGAAGGGAGGATCAGTTTTGAAAAAAGTTCTTTGTTTTCCCAAGATCACCAAGTGAGATTTTGCCATGTTGATTTTCTTAGATGCACTTGGTTAGGGTAGAAAAAATTCAATCTGTTACAATTAGAGTGAGCTCATAGAAGTCAAAAGTTCATGGGATGAGGCAAGAGCAGGAGGAGAGTTTTGTCTGGCAAGAGCAAAGTGATGGTGTTGCTGAGTGACAAACTGCCTGATTAGAAGAAACTGGGGAAAGGACAGGTGAAAGTGTTTTGGATTTACGTTGAGCAACAAGAGGTGAGACAGCAGCTGTTGTTTCTTTACGTAGGAAACAATGTCATGAAGTGGCAGGCCCTGAAGTTTAATGCCAGAAGCCAGTGAAAGATGGGTTGGGATTGGGTTAGTGACTGATTCTTGTAGGCTATTGAGTTCTGGGTTGAGAATAGAACAGAAAGCAGCAGTAGCAGAATCGTTTAAAGCACAATTTGATTCATCTCTTTTGATTAAAAAAAAAGCAAATAGTAACACTGACCTTTAGCCATCAGCCATTTCCTTAAAGTTGCATATTTAATTACCTAGCACAGTGGTTAAGAACATAGGTTCTGAATTCAGATTGCCTGGCTTTAAATTCTGGCCCCAGCATTTACTATATTATCACTTTGAACAGTTTACCTGTCTTAGTCTCCTTTTTGTAAAATGTACCTACCTCATTATTAGGAGAATGCATTTTCTGTTTTCACACTGATATAAGAACTGCCCAAGACTGGGTAATTTATAAAGGAAAGAGGTTTAATTGACTCACAGTTCAGCATGGCGGGAGATGCCTCGGGAAACTTACAATCACAGTAGACGTCAAAGGGGAAGCAAGGCACCTTCTTCACATGGCAGTAGGAGGGAGAAAGGATCAAGAGAGAGCAGGGAAAACTACTCTATAAAACCACCAGATCTTGTGAGAACTCACTCACCATCATGAGAACAGCATGGGGGGAAACTTCCCATTGTTCAAACACCTCCACCTGGTCTGTCCCTTGACACGTAGGGATTATGGGGACTATAATTCAAGATGAGACTTTGGGTGGAGACACAGCCAAACCATAGCAGAGCACTAACATAAGGTAACCCATGCGAAGTGTATAACATGGTGCCTGGCACCTGGAAACTATTTTTTAAGTACTAACAATTATCATTATCTTAAAATTTATGTGAAATTTTCATTTACTTGATAATATACCTGATTTGCTTTGATATAACAATAAATATGTAAATTATTTAATACTCAATAAAACTTGTCCAGGAAGTAGCCTGATGGTTACAGTGTTGCTTTCTGTATGTATCTCTGTTCTGACCCAGCCATCCTGGGTGGCATATGTATTCCAGTGTTAAGAGCACTAGAGTATGCAAGAATGCTGGTCTCTTATTTTTGCCTGCTGGGATTGTTGGAAAAAGAAGCCTAAGAACTCCATTTATTTTAGGGACTGTTCTCTGAGGAACATTTACTAGCTTGTACATTTTTATGCACTTGACATGTAAGAACTGATCCTCAAGTTGACAGGTGACTTGGAGTTGGACCCCACTAGCTAAAACTTGTGTCCAGCAATAGAAATGGATCTGTAATTAAACCCCTTGCTTGAGTTACCTCTGAGCCACGACCAAGGGAAAATCATCCCCGTAACATTTTCTGGGTCATTCTTTACACCACAAAAGGAAAATATCAAGCATCCGAAGGATGAATTTGAAAGTCAAAGAATTTTCTCATCCCCACCCCACCCCTGGAACTTCCAAAGGAACTAAAACATACTCAAAGAACTCTATGACAGAAGGAACAGTGACTGCCTTGCACTGGATGTATCTCTCCTGCCCAGCATAGTCACTGACACACATTAGGTGTTCACAGTACAAGTTGTTGAATGAATGATTGCATGAACATATTCTTGGCTTGGCAGAATAAGTTAGGAAGCTGAGATTGGTTCTACTGTCAATAGATAATTTGAAAAAAGGCAACATAATAAATAGACAGCATGAGTTAAAAACAGCCTATTAGACGTGTTTCAAACCATTTATCTTGTATGGTTCAGGAGATGACCAACTGTGAAGAATTCAGATTGACTGCATTTATGCCTGAGGAGGCAGTATATGGTCTGAAGATCTTTCTGTAAATGAAATCACATGTTTTTCCACACGGCTGAAGGATATAAGCTAAGAGTTTTGTAAAGTACCTAAAGTTACTTCTTTCCTACGCTAACATGAACCATCTCAACAGACAATCTGAAAAGTTTATTGGAGACAGGCCAAGTCTCCCCACTGACTATGACCTGCTCTCTGCCAAAGATTGGAAATGCACATCATTAACAGAAACTCTGTCAAAATTAAAACTTCTTTGATAATCTACCTGAGAAAATTACATTTGGTATTAATGAGAAAACTATACTCAAACATGAGGATAGTTTAAATTGGAGCAGCAAAATTATTCTCACAAACACACACACACACAGAGAATTCCTAAACAGTATTTTTTGGGGGGGTCGCATTGCCTTGTTCTATAAATTTGAACTGTTATAAGTAAAATGAATTCTTTCAACTAAAGTTATCTATTGAAGCAATCTATGTAGGACACACCAACGCATCTACTCAACTATCATTTTGTCAAGTTACTGACCGTCTTTTAATTTACACTCGTTCTTATCACGGGTGTAACCTAAACTTTCACATTCAGGGGTTTTCTGTAGGCAAAAGCTATGACTCTCCTTTCTTCTATTTATCTATGGGAGATAATCTTTGCATGTAAGTCTGCCACAAGTGACAAAATAACAGCCTAAAATTAAATGTGGCAACAATTTGAGACTCATAAATTCTTTCTAAATGTAAACATTTTCTGTTTTGAACTTCAAAAATAATTTGTCTTTTCATAGCTAAAACCACTTGAAACTCTTGAATATAGTCTGAACAGTTAAATTACACAGAAAGATATTCAGACATTAAATTTTCTCTTTATTTTTTATTTTTGTCTTTAATAAAAGGCAAAAGCTACCTTTGAAAATTCACACAAAAGTGAACTCCTCAAGCTTAACCAGTCAGCAAGATTTCCTTTAGCCAAAGACAGAGAAGTGTTTTGAAATGTCCTATTATCATGATAGATTTGTTTAGTTCTTTAATACAGTCGATAGATTTTGTTTCATACAAATGAGGATACTTTATTAAATATAAACATTTTGGCTTCTCGGTAACTTTTCTCTGTTACTGTTATATCAAGTAGACAGATTTGTAAAGAAACAGATTAGAACAACACAGCTAATAAGCATAGTCAAATGAACCCATCCATTTTTCTTTTAATTCTTCAAAGAAAAATTAGAATAGACATTCTTTTCAACCATTATGGTAGATTTTACTAACGTTCTCAATTATATGATTTCTCATCTTTAAAAATATTATTATTATTCTCATCTGTGTGTCATGCCTCCAGGTACATTGGGTATATGTCGCTGCCCCAGTGTCACACTTGGTCCAATGACTTGCTTTTTCCAAGAGAATATGAAAAACCCAGGCACCAATAAATAAGTATAATTTGCTCATGTGGTTTAGTTTAGCCTTAGGAGTTTCTGCTCTTTGTCATGCAGACAGCATGTCCCAGATAGATGCTGATCCTTCACTGTAGAGTATGGAATGGGAAGAAATGGGGAGGTCACCTGAGCCCAGCTAAGTTGAATACAACTGGAGCTGATACTCAGCCTTTCAACCATCAACTAAATAAAAGTTTTGTTGTTGCAAGCTATGAAAAATTGGGATATTTATTTTTATAGCAAAAGATGACTGATATAAGCACGGTGAAGATGTGCTTACATTGCTAAATGCTACAATACAAATTGACTCTTATCAACTTAAAAATTCTACATATAGAATTTTTTCTCTAAATGTATCGTAGATAATTTAAATACTTGTATAAAACATATATATTTGGAAGTTGGAAATAAAACACGTGTTTCATGGTTTCAAGGAGAAATCAATAAATTTAAAAAATATATAGGAGTGAATGATAAAGTAACATTATATATCAAAATTGAGGAACACAGACAAAAAAGTAATCTGAGGGCAATTTCCAGTCTGAAATGTATATATTAGAAAATAAAGAGGATTAAAAAAAAATGAATCAATTGTCCAGTTTAAGAAGTTAAAAAAAGAACGACAGAATAAGCAGAGTACAAAGGTGAAAATAAAGATGAAGGCAAAAATCAATTTAGAGATAAATATCATCCACAGTCATAAAAGTCAGTTCTTTTAAATGCCTAGTAAAAGGGACAACCTCTGGCAAAATAGATGCCCTTTCAACTAAAAAGAGTAGGCCAAAAAAAGCCCAGCACTATGAATAAAAAGGGCCATCATAGTAGGTACTACAGTTTCTTTTAAAGGCAAGAAAGAATCCTGTCAAATTTACTTCCAAAAAAATTAAAAGCTAATCTTACTAAAACAAACTCAAGAAAAAAGATAAGTTACAAATAGATTAGAAATTAGAAGGGTCATTTGAAGATTATCCCACTTAGCATAGGCAGATTAATAAGTGAGTTTGCTTAAACAGGAGAATGTGTTCAACATAAAAATTCTTTCAGAGAAGAGAAGAAGACAGAATGTCTTCTAGCTCATTTCATTTGAGTAGCATATTTAGCATATTTTTATACCAAAATTAGTGAGGTATGGCAGAAGAATAGAAGCTTAGAGTCTCATTTCCTCACATTTTAGTTTGAGGAAGGAAAAAAAAAAAAAAAACCTAAAATATAAGAAGGTTAAACTCAACAGAGAATAAATATAAGATTTGATTTATCTTAGTAACACAAAGATATTTTAATGTTTAAACATCTTTATATCTGCATGGATATAAGCCTAACATATCAGAGTCAATTACATATATAAACTACAGCCAAAAAAAGAATACACTTTGTAAAAACAGATAAGTGCTAACATTTACAAAAATATAAGGTTTTTGGTTAAATATCTATAAAGAAACTGTGTAAGACATGCAGAAATTATAAAATTGTCATAAACATATCTGTTCCCATCACTTTACTCTGAAGATTTCATAAAATCCATATCAAAATCAAGACAGAGTTTATTATTTATTTAGCTATGAGTACAAATTCATTGTACCCAACAGCATATTTTATTTATAAATGCTTGACACACACCAAAAAAAAAAAAAATTTGAAAGATATCTTTTACATTAGCATCTCAAATAACAAATATCTAAGAATATATATGTAAGATTTTATATGTATATAAGATTTCCATATATAAAATTCAGTCCTTCTAAAGAGATTTAAATACCACTACACAGATGACTATAAAACATCCTGGGAATAACTAATAATGAAAAGACATCATTTTCATAGATTGAAAGAATCGACAATGTGGAGATACAGATTTCCCTTTGTTCAATAGTTTTAAAGCAATTGTTATCAAACCTATTATTCACATGATATGAATTTTATGAAATCTTCAGAGTAAAGTGATGGGAACAGATATCTTTATGACATCAGTTCTTTCTTTTCATGAAAATGAGCTGTCTCCACTTATTTCAGTCATTGAGCTGACTTTTGATGCAATTTTATAATTTCTGCACTTCTTACACAGTTTCTTTATAGATATTTAACCAAAAACTTTATATTTTTGTATGTACTTGTATGTGTAAATTGAAAAGATTATTTAAAACATTATGTGGAAATGCAGAGATCTAAGAATAGATTATATGCCCTAAGAGCTTTAAAAATGGCACGAGAGCTTATAATATTTGTATCATAATTAAAATAGTATAATGTTGGACCAACTATAAACAGTACAAAAAATATGGCAAAAGAAAAAAAAATCACATCTACATCAAGACTTAATTTGAGAGAAAGGTGAAATTTCAGAGTAATGGGCAGGAAGTCTTTTTAGTAAACAAATGGAAACAATTTAATATTCGGAGTTGGGAGCGGGTCTGGGGAAGAATTTTCGCCCCGACCTTACACCATACACGGCCAAAATAGCAATTTCACATGGAGTATATGCTTAATTATAAAAGAGCACCAAATATATACTATATGAGCCACGAGCAACTTTTAGAATATAACACAGAAAAATTCTTTCATGCTTTGCTGTAGGAAAATATTTTGTAAACAGTATACAAAATGCACTAATCACAAAGGAAAATATCAAATTTGATTGCATTTATATTTAGAACTTCTGTTCATGGGACAGATATATATATACACACACACACACATATATTTACTTATATATATATATATATATACACACACACATATATATTTACTTATACATATAGACACACATGGGGGGAGGGGGGAGAGAGAGAGAGAGAGAGAGAGAGAGAGAGAGAGGTGCTACCATTAAGAGAATGAAAAGGCAAACCACACAGTGAGAGAAAATATGTACAAAAAATACAACCAGCAAAAGATTATGTAGAATATAAAGGAATCCAGCAATTCAATAAGAAAAAGAGACATCAAATAGAAAAAATGGGCATTTAAAAGGAAAAATATGGATAGCCAAAAGACATATAAAAATTGACTCAATATTATTAGTAATCAAATAAATACAATTTTAAATTGTGATACATTACTACCCATCCATTAGAATAGCTAAAAACCTTAAGAAAATTAAAACAAAAATTCACTAAAAAAAAAAACTCAGTAGATGTGGGTGAAAATATAGAAGAATAAGAAATTGTGTATATTTCTTATGTATGTTGAAATTCACTCATTCATTTCAGCATTTTTTATTAAATTTTAATTTATGCATTCTTTATGACTCATAAATTTTAATTTCAGTATTACTCTAGAGGAATGTGTGCACATTTGCAACAATTCATGTAGATGCTATCCTTCATAGTTCCAAACTGAAAACACCTAAATTTCTATCAGATAAATTCATTTTGGTATACATTCATGCAGTGGAATACTATACAGCAATAAAAATGAATGAACTGTACCTAAATGTTACAATATGAATACATCTTAAAAGCTTAATGTTGTTCAAAGGAAGCCAGATACAAAATAATACTATATTTTTCCACTAAACAACTATTCCAAAGCAGTAAAATTATACTATTTTACTGATAAACAATTAGATATAAAGCACAGCAGGGTAGTGATTATCAACACATTGATTACATTCAGAAAGAAGAAAGAGATTGTGATTGAAAAGAGGCATTTGGAAAACTTGGAAAAAATCTTTGTTCTATTTCTTGGTGTTTCCATTACAATATTTTATACAGCTGTGCATTTATATTTTATACACTTTTCTGTAAGTATGTACTATTTCACTGTAAAACAGTGTTTTCAAAAATGCATATAGACTTGTGAATTGGCTAGATGGTCCAATATGTTTTTGAAAAATTATATTTAGTAGAGGCAGATAGAAAGACTTACAAAAAATACAACTAATTAAGAGAGCATTGTGTGAATATAAAGATCACACTGCCTTAATTAGCGTGTGGCCAGTGGAGTAGAATAGAGAGGTCAGAAGCAGACTCTCAGGAAAGTTGTGTCTAGAAACGAGGTAGCACAGCAAATTGCTGATGATAGAATGGATTCTTCAATAAATATAGATAAAAATGTATTATATCTAGGTTAAAAACTAGATTTCTGGCTAAGACCATGTATATAACTAAGCTACAGATGAATTTAAGCATTTCAACACACACACACACAAAAATTAAACTTGTAAAAAATAGAAGAACATCTTTCTCACCTCAAGATATGGAAGGATTTCTTAAGCAAACACAGAAAGCCCCGACCATGACTACAGAGACTAATACTTTTGTCTATATTAATATCAGAAAGGTCTATTTATCAAAATATACCTATAAAATGCGAAAATTAAACCTAAAATCTAGGAGGAAATATGCAAAGCACATTTAACCAAAGAAGAATTTCAAGCAAGCATATATAAAGAACATCTATACATCATTAAGAGAAAATTCAACAGCAGTAGACTTGAACATGTATATAATAGCACATGAGTAAATATCCATCTCAAGAAAAATGCAAATTAGAAACATAACGAGAAATTATTGTACAATCACTTGATTGGAAAAAGCTAAGAAGTCTGACAATACCCAGTGTCAATCAAAGTACTGTTTTATACAATGCTGGTAGAAGTGAAAATCAGTAAAACCACTTCAGAAAACTCTTTAGCATTGTCTTATAAAGTGGGATATTCACATAACCTATGACTCACTAAACCCAGAACTAGGTATACATTCAAGATAAATTTTATCTTATGTGTTAGAAGATATTTCCAAGAATATTCATAGAGTTTCTATTCATAATAGATAACAAATAACTAAATGATTTTCAATGGGAAAACTGATTCAAAAAATGGTGTCTACAATGGAATATTATAATGCAGTGAAAATAAATGGACTGCAACTTAAAAAACAAACAAAAAATAGATCCTAGTAGCATAATCTGGAACATATTGGCTTTAAAAAAAACAAATTAAAGAAAAACAACTTTTATCATTTTAATAAAATTTTACTCATTTTAGTTATACAGTAATCCCTCCTTATCCACAGGAAATATACTGTAACAGCCCCAGTGGATTCCTGAAACTACAGATAATACCAAACCCTCTATATTCTATGTTTGTTCCTGTATAGACGTATATGCTGATGATATATTTAATTTATAAATTAGGCACAGAAAGAGATTAATAATGATAGCTGGCCTGGCACAGTGGATCATGCCTGTAATTCCAGCATTTTGGGAGGCTGAGGCGGGTGGATCACCTGAGGTCAGGAGTTTGAGACCAGCCTGGCCAATATGGTGAAACCCTATTTCTACTAAAAATACAAAAATTATCCTGGCATGGTGGTGGGTGACTGTAATTTCATCTACTGGGGGGATTGAATCGCTTGAAGCTGGGAACCCGGGAGTCGGAGGTTGCAGTGAGCAGAGATTGTGCCACTGTACTCCAGACTGGGCAACAAGAGTGAGACTCCATCTCATAAAAAACAAAAAATAGAATAATTATAACAAAATACTGTAATAAAAGTTATGTGAATGTGGTTTCTCTCTCACTCTCAAAATCTTATTATACTGTAGTCACTTATTTTCAGAGGTGATTATGGGTAACTGAAACACCAAGTAAGAGGGCGTGGCTGCCTATGTATGTGTGCATGCATGCACATGTATTGTGAAATGCATAGTGAAGTAATATATCTGTATATATAAGCATATCATATGTACATGCACATATATGCATATATGATACATCCATATGTATGTATATGTCATATATATTAGATATATCTAATAAACACTTCAACAGAGTGATAACTCGGAAGGAAGATGAGAAGATATGGAGGTGAGATAGAGGAAAAGCCCAAAAGTATAATTAAGTTATTGGAAATATTCTACATTTGAGACTGGATGATAGTTCCCCATTTACTTACTATACTATTGACAATAAATGAATAAGGGGGTGAGTTAATGGAGATAAATCATAAAATTGCTCATGTTCTCTGTATATTAAAATTGGGTTTCTTTCATCAATTGTTATGAAGATTGGTTTTACTGTAGATTGCTGGCCCTAAAACCACTGCTTAGACACTATTTACCAGTGTGCATTGGTCTACTTCTTCTCCATTACAAAGCTTCTTACTAACCGTTAGCTAGCTATGTAAACCGAGGCAGCTAATTAAGACCTAAAAGCTCAGATTTATTTGTGTAATAGAACAAAAAATATCAACCTTGCCTATTTTATAGGGTTATAGGCAGTTCAAATGAATCAATATAGGAGAAATCTCTGTGAATACTATCAACTACACCACTAATGTGATATTTCTATTAGAATGTTACTCATTGAAGCATCTTAATGTATTATTATTAGAAATTGCACTCAAATTTGAATGCTAAGTATAGTCTACTAACAAATTTAAAGCTACATTTATCCATTGATTTGTAAATTATACACTAGTAAGCATCTTCTGGACACAAAAGACCATTTGGAGTTTTGGGGTCAAAAAACTCACCGTAATCTAAGATAAACTCTGCCTAATAAATGTAACTGTAACTGTACATTTAGGTAGGAGATCCAGGCAGGTGCATGCCAGTCCTAGTCTCCCATGGCTAACTAAGACAGTCATCCTCCATACTGCTACAGGCTTCAATAGTGAGTCTTCCCTTATTTCCTCTTTGCTCTGTAAATCCTGCTTTAACAGCCCCTATCTCAGCAGCCCTGCATTTCCCTATTCAGTGGTGCTTAGAGCGGGAAATTTACAATTTCTTTTTTTTTTTTGTAAATGAATTTTGGCTAATTTCAAGATACATTCTTTTCACGTGGATCTATTATTTCTAATATAGTCCTAATTTCAAGATACGTTGTTTTTCATGTGGATCTATTATTTGTGTAAGAGATGCTTGCTCAAAGATTTATCAAGTCAGATGTAACTTGATAAATCTCAATTAGATCATTGTGGACTCCCGTCTTATCCCATGAGAATAAACTGACTTTTCTCCATCTCTTTCCTATAATATGGCTTGAAATTTGACACTGTTTGTGTTGAAGATGACTAAACTTCTTTGACAGCAATTATAGAGTTTTCTAAGCATGGTGACTAAGACGTGAACTGTCTCCAGGCAAGATTTTTAACAGGAGGCTTTATATTCCTAACAATGCCTCAGGTAATTTCTACTGTATTTTTCTTTCCTTCCTATCTCAGTACCTGTACCATTTCCTTGGAAATGACAGTCAACAGTATTTCAATTTGGCAAATGGAAACTGGGGTAAACTTAGAGGCGCATAAGACACAGATATGATACAGAAAGGTAGATGAGATCAGATAGATAGAGAAATATCACTTTGGTTTTTATAAAATAGTTTGCAAGCTAACTCATCATATAATTATAATAAATATTCAGTTTACTTAAATACTATCTTCATTTTTTTCTCAACTGAGGATCAACTCATACTCTACTTATTTCAATATGGTAATCATACTTGAATCTAGCAGATTTAAAAACAAAAATGGGAAATAACAAAGTGAAAAGAGGCACCCTTAAAAAATAACATCTTAAATGAAAAATAAGAAGAAACTATTTTTCAAGTACATTTTATATTATTCAAGTAAATTTTCAAGAAGAAACTAATTTTGACCTCTTAAATATTTTCTTATTTTTTAATGTCTCATTAAATTTGAAAATTTCGTTGTCATTATCAGCATAAAGTTACTGTATGTTAGCTTTTTGTCTGAGTCATTGTGCTTGTCAAAAATCAACAGTTATTTGAGTATAGGTAATCCTTCAAGGATGAAAAGCAAGAGCTCATATTAAGATTTTGGTGCAAAGAGGAGCTGAGAAAGTTAGTACTTATCTAATTCTTACATAATCCTCATGTAGGCAGTATAATCTTTTTTCCAAAATCTTTTGAACTCTGAGATTAACTACGTTGGGGATGAAGAAGCAGATGGCATCTCTTTATAATTAACATCTTATATCTGGGGACCAGCAAAGGGAATTCCTTAGTACTTTCATTGCCTAGCTAATGGTCTTTGGTCTCATCTGAAGAAGTAACAGCAGGTGCTGATTGCAGTACATGAAGTGTCCATAATGTTCAGAAATGTTGGAAACCAAATCCAACCTAGGTCAGTAGAATACTAGTTAAGGGATACCTAGCATTTCACCTGATATGTGGGTGTTACTGCAAAATTAAGGTGCTGTGGTGATTTTAAATATCTCATGCTAGAATTCCAAAACTTTTGGGATGCCCTTGGATATTTCAGGGTATAAATACACAGTTAAGAATGTAACAGTTTTTCACCTCTCTACAGGCTATAGTTGGTATGAAATGCATGTGGCTTTCCTGGCAGTTGGGAAATTCCTTGTAACTTTCACCAATGACCCTCAGATTACCAAAAAAAGAAAAAACTACTTATGTTTTACTCAGTGTTTAATAAATGTTCATTGGGATGAAACTACCAAATTGTTTGAGATAAAATTATTTTTAAAATCTAGGCATTATCTGTTGTGTATGCCCGGGGTAAAATCTCACAATGGTACTATTTGTTTACTTTAGTATTACTTTTTGATTATGCAAACTCATAAAATAACATATATAAGCTTTTTTTGGTACATGTTAGTGCAACTAGACTAATACATGTCCTACAATATCTTGTGTTAATCATTATACTCAGTCTTTACATGTCAGCCAAAGAAAATGGACATTAGAGCATAAAATTTTTTTTAAAGGCAACTGGAAACATACCAACAATATTTAAAATGAGATTATTTAAAGAGCAGAAATATCACAATATTTAGGAACTGACTAATAATATTTCTGTCTTCCATGCCAAGAAGTAAGCATTAAAGAGATACCACCTCACATCAGTTAGAATGATGATCACCAAAAAGGCAGGAAACATCAGATGCTGGAAAGCATGTGGAGAAGCAGGAATATTATTATACTGTTGGTGGGAGTGTAAATTAGTTCAAGCATTGTGGAAGACAGTATGGTGATTCCTCAAGTATCTAGAACCAGAAATATCATTTGACCTAGCAATCCTGTTACTGAGTATATACCCAAAGATTATAAATCACTCGACTATAAAGACACATGCACATGTATGTTTATTGCAGCACTAGTCACAATAGCAAAGACTTGCAACCAACCCAAATGCCCATCAATAGTAGACTGGATAAGGAAAATGTGGTATATACATACCATGGAATACTATGCAGCCATAAAAAAGGATGAGCTCATATCCTTTGCAGGGGCATGGATGAAGCTAGAAACCATCATTTTCCGCAAATTAACACAAGAATAGAAAACCAAACACCACATATTCTCACTCAAAAGTGGGAGTTGAACAATGAGAACACATGGACACAGGGACGGGAGTATCACACACTGGGGCCTGTCAGAAGGTAGGGGGCTAGGGGAGGGATAGCATTTGAAGAAATACCTAATGTAGATGATGGGTTGATGAGTGCAGCAAACCACTATGGCACATATATATGTATGTAACAAACCTGCACATTCTGCACATGTATCCTAGAACCATAAGTATAATTTAAAAAACAAAAAGAAAGAAAGAAACACATCCCAATACTGCTCTAGGTCAAAGAGCCTGAGTTATTAAAATACAGACTTTTGAAGGGAGAGAATTTTGTCCCTTTAGTTCTCCAGTTTCTTGAGATAAACAATTGGACATCCACTTATAGCCAAGGGACACATTCCATTACATTCAACTCTCTATTTCAGAAAGTTCCATATGCTTGTAAACTTATATCAAGATGAAATCTTTATTTCTGGATCCAAGAGCAGTAAGGAAATGTTGAAGAAGCCTATGCTATATTCCTCATTTTAACCTCTGTCTTCTTATAAACTAGTTTTTTAATTTTAAGAGTTTGCATGCCAGTATGCCTAATTCAATCATTCTCAATCAAGTTAGTAAGAAAAGTAGAAATCAGAATGGTGAGCATTATAAGCCTTCGCTGTGTGATAATAATATTGCAGTTTCCATTATAGTTTCTGAAGATTTAGGCAGAAACAGATTCCATTTTCTTTCAGATAGGTCTGCCTATACTGAAAATTTTAAAACTCCTGGGTTACATTTAAAGCAAATGGAGAATTTTTCCATTTTCTAAGTATCTAACATGGTTTGTTGAATCTTTATAGCTTTGGCATGCAGGAGGAAAAACATTGTGCTCCTTTGATAGGCAAGCGATATCTGTCTTTCCTAGAGGTATTATAGTATTATAGCTAAGAATATGTACATTTGTTGAAGACAACAGTAGGTGTGTTATAATGAACCATATATACTTAAGACTTCTGAACTTCAACTTTTTAAAATGTATTACTATCTAATTGGAAGTTTTGTGAAGGCCAAGAAAATATTATCTGTTGCACAGGAGAACAACAGCTTCTGCAATGAATATCTGCCACATCTGTCTTCCCAGTGTCCCTTTGTCCCAAATTAAGGTTAGAATGGGGAACAGGTATTTATGGGCATGTACCTTCCCAGTCCTTACCTCTTGGTGGCATTGATTGGTTTAAAGATTGAGATGTGATGGAAACAAGTCAATTATAATCCTTCCCTGAAATGGGTCCACAAAATAAAACTGCACATGGTTATGTGTAATTCACCATGTGTATTTCACCCATCCCCATCAAGGTGAAAGAGGAGGAGATGGGTTTTATGATCATTTCTGTTCTTGGTTCTAGTCTGCCTGAAGTTTTACCTAACCTGAGACTTACCAGTTATGCCATCTAAGAAGTTGGGCCCATCTNTATAATCCTTCCCTGAAATGGGTCCACAAAATAAAACTGCACATGGTTATGTGTAATTCACCATGTGTATTTCACCCATCCCCATCAAGGTGAAAAAGAAGGTGAAAGTTTTTATGATCATTTCTGTTCTTGGTTCTAGTCTGCCTGAAGTTTTACCTAACCTGAGACTTACCAGTTATGCCATCTAAGAAGTTGGGCCCATCTTTTTCATTGCTTATGCTAATTACATTGGGGTATGTCACTGACAGTTGGAGGTTTTGACTCATATAGTCAGTACCTTCTGAACACTTTGGGTTTTCTTGGATCCTATTGAAATCTTCAGTCATATGCTGGTATGATTAGAAGGCTTTTGAGAGCATCTTCTCTGCCATGTTTGTCATTCCTCCTTTTTGCAGTTGAGACTGGTTAGTGGGACAACCAAAAATAATAATAATAATAATAAAGTAAAAACTTTAATCTATAAACATTAAAACCTTGTGACCTTAACAATAATGTTTTAAGTGACTGCTCATCTCAAGTGTGAGCAAAGCTCTTACTATAGGTTATATAATACCTAGAAAATGAAAAATATGGTGTTTCTTGTTATGCATTGTAGTTGTTTTCAGTAATGAGTCAAGCTTGGTGTAAA
Organism: Cebus imitator; assembly: GCF_001604975.1. Lineage (NCBI taxonomy): Eukaryota > Metazoa > Chordata > Mammalia > Primates > Cebidae > Cebus > Cebus imitator. Next base: position 6,841,545 of record NW_016107349.1, on the reverse strand, counting down.
TACCTATATTATCACTAATACATGATTCTGGAAGAGCTACTTAACCTCCCTCTACTTCAGATTGCTTTTCTGTAAAATATGAAATTTAATAATATCTAAATCCTAAAATTTTTGTATGAATTAATTGTGAAAATACATGAGCATAGCTTAGCTAGTTTCTGTTGCAGATAATTTTCTCAATAAGTTGGTATTTTTAAGCATTGTTCTTTCTAAGAATATTAACCCATTCTGTCTTTATCAGGCTTCTCTTGGGGAATTACTTAGCAAGGAATTATTTTCCTGCTTTGAAGGTAGACCTGTGCTTATGTACAAACATTACCAAAATCATTCTGACTTTTCCTTCTTAATCTCTTTTTTTAACCAGACCCTCCGTCTATTCTCTAGCTTGCCTACTGCTTTTAAGTGGAATTTACTTGATCAAATGTTTCTAACTTAATGTGGATTTAAAATTCAGCTCCAACCAGCTGTACTTATTTGGAGTTTATGAAGCATAATTAGTTTTTTAGGAGACTGTGTAGAGGTTAACATTATGTTTTTGGTTATGAATCACATACAGAGCACTTTATTTTTGCAAAGAGTTTTGGCATCGTTGCATAATTTAAAGTCAAAAGTGACTCAGTGTAGAATATGTCACCCATTGTAGATGGGAAAGGAAAGCCAAAAGGACTTAAATAATTGCAGAGCAAGTTCATTACCAACCAGAGGGTCAAAGTTTGGGTTTCCTAAGGACTGACTCAACCAAGTTCACCCAAGACCAACTCAACCAGGCAAGTAAAAATTCTCACAACTGGTTATCATTAGCTTAGCTCTCTCTTTTCACCCTCAAACAAACACTATGGAGAGAAATTTTTAATTAATAGAATCAACCCATTTTTGTGATGGTGCAATGGTAACCTACATGACAACAGTTCATAGATTTAAGAAATTAAAAAAAAAACTAGGTCATATTAATTTAAATATAAGAAATATTAAATGGCTTAAACTTATTTTGTTTCAGTGTAATGTCTGTCATTTATTAGTAAACTATTATTACCTTGAACTCACTGTATCCACTAGTTGTCTGACTATACCTACTTGTCAAATGATCATATTAGGGTCAGTCCTCTATAAAAAATAATCAAAAATTTCAGATTACTATTCTGTTTTATGGTGGGCTATTTGCTTAAGGCATATGTCTTGGTCATTTGAAGTTGCTATTAAAAGATACCATGTAGTTGGTAATTTAAAGAAAAGCTATTTTTCATAGTTCTAGAGGTTGGGAAGTCTGAGGTCAGAATGTGAACTCAATTGGGTTCTGGTGAGTGCCTTCTTCCTGGTTTCCTCACACGGTGGAGAGGAAGAATGGAAGCAAGTTTTCTTATGTCTCTTCTTATAAAAGCACTAATGCCATCAAGAAGGTTTTATCCTCATGACCTGATTACCTCCCCAAATCCTCAACTTCAAATACTAGAACATTAAGAATTAGAGGTTTAGACAGGAGCAGTGGCTCATGCCTGTAATCCCAGCGCTTTGGGAGGCTGAGGCGGGTGTATCATGAGGTCAGATGTTCAGACCAGCCTGGCCAAGATGGTGAAACCTTGTCTCTACTAAAAACACAAAAAATTAGCTGGCCATGGTGTCAGGTGCCTGTAATGCCAGCTACTTGGGAGGTTGATGCTGAGGCAGAGAATTGCTTGAACCCAGGTGGCAGAGGCAGCAGTGAACCAAGAGTGTATCACTGCACTCCAGCCTTGGTGACAGAGCAAGATTCTGTCTCAAAAAAAAAAAAAAAAAAAAGAATTAGAAGTTTAGCATATGAGTTTGGTGGAACACAAGCCTGCAGTCTACATCATCCTTTCGGAAAAAGACAGTCCTCATAAAATATACGGGCTGAATTCTACAAAGATCTGTTCAGTGGTTACAGGTATTCAAATTTGAGGGTAAATGAGAAAAGTCTTTAAATATATTAAATAGCTTCTTCAAGGAGTTAAAAAATACTACTCTGCAGGGAATCTTTCTTAAAGAATGAGAATTAATTATTTCCTAAGAAAGAAACCTAATGTAAATGTGTACATTTAGTTAATAAAATGATATCACCTGTTTGAAAGTCAAGTGAGATAAAATAAGAGCCCTCACAAATATTGATTTTACTGTTTGCAAACATGGAAAAACCACATCCATGCACTATTAGACAGAAACAGTAGCAAACCCGCCAAGCTTAGGTGTAGGCTTGGGAATTGGTTTGATCCTGGAGTGCAAACAGCATCATCAGGAATTACCATCTCTTCATTTTTTTGTTTTCTGTTTTTATTTATTTATTTATTTTTGGTCTTCACATGATGACCCTAGCAGACTCAGTTCAAATTCTTCTAGGTTTGAATCCACCCACAGTATAAATCTGACATGTTTTCAGAAAAAAAAAAAATAGGCCCCTAAAACAAAAAATAAAACAAAAAAAAAATTTTTAAGAGAATTTTCTCTAATCACTTCAACACAAAGCCTCAGATATGAGTTTTTGTTTGTTAATTTTAGACCAAATTTAATCATATGGCTTCCCCGGATCTTGGCAAATAGAATGTCAAGTTGGCTTTGACTTGGATTACATGTATGTTTCTGGAGCTGTAGTTAGCCCTAAAGCCTTATGGAAAGAAAAGGGAAAAGATAACTTCCCAAAGGAAATTCAGTGAACACTGGATGGTAGGAACAACAGATGTCTATCAAAATAAAGAACAAAACTACTAGTTCCACAATCATTCATGACTTCACTATTTTGTACAACAGTTTTAAAAGAAATGCTAGAATGATGATTCTATCTTGTTCACTGACTTATTTATTTCAATAAACACTGAATTCTAGAAAAAGATTGAGATGAAAGCATACATGTTTTTTAGGGAAAAATCTCTATGGAAATTTCCATCTGTGTCTCAGAGAAAATGGTTCCAACTGGCTTTTTCTTAAATGAACAGCCTATTAAATATTTCAACTGCAAGAATTTATCCCAGAGGACAGCTGACTTCTGCATCTGTTTCTTTAAATAAATGTTTTCTTGTATCTTTGAGTTTTACTACTCCTATAATGCTTCTGAGTGTTATATATTATACAGTATCTGAGAGACCTTTTCTATTTCACCAGACTTAATTCAAGGCAGCCAAATTAAATCATCCCAGTGATTTAGTAATTTCCCAAGAAGACCTTCAGACCTCAAATTAAATGGAGTCAACTTAAATGCTTAATTGTTTTACAGATTTTTTCTTCATTGATTTTAATTAAGGTCTTCCTTGTCTTGCGAGCTTGGAGGACTTTTATTATCGGTTGAAATAACTTTATTTGAAGTCAGGTTGGCCAACAAGTCGCACAGACTTAATAATTTTGCAGGAGCAAGTTATCTTGATATATTGGGAAACAAGAATCCACCTTCCCTTGTCAGTGAGAGATAACACTGCATATTGATTTCTGTTAAACATCAATTGAGTACCTAAGAGGAGGTAGCAATTCTAGGGAATGTGACAGATTAGAGTCCAAAACTGTGGGCACAACCTTGGAGAAGGAAATTAGCTGTGAGCAACTGACCTCTAAGTTTCCCTGTAACAACTGGCTTTGTAACTCTTCAAATAAGGTGGTTCATTGGCTCATTTTCCTTGGGCTGGAAGAGCTTCTACAAGCTTTATCATTAGCTTTCCCAAGTGCAATGGAAACAGCCAGTTTAGATCATCTTCCCCTTCAAGGGACTGAGAAAAGCTGAACATCTGTTCAATACAGTCTTCTGTTTAAAAGGGGCAGATTTGAGGTTAGATAACCTGGGTTTCATGTTCCTGGTCTGCCTTTCACCAGTGTGTAGCATTAAATAATTACACATCCTCTCCAAGTCTCAGTGCTCCAATCTGTGAAATGGGGAGAACAATATTACCTACTTCAAATTTCTTTCGATAGCGTCCTCTTCAATTCTTTTTTTGAGAGTTGGGTGTATCTAATATTTATAGATATGTAAACATTGTGTGACACATATAATAACATCCGTTTGTACAAAATAAAAGGAAGAAGGTGTAGTGTGTTAGTTACGGTTCTCCAGATAAACTTATAAGGAATTGTCTCACATGATTATGGATACTGAAGAATGCCTCCATCTGCATAACTGGAATAAGCCAGTGGTCACAGGTGTAATTCAATCAGAGTCCAAAGACTCGAGAAACTGGGAGTCAATGGTACGAATTTCAGTCCAAAGGTAGAAGAGGAAATAAGCTGACCCAGTGCAAGCAGTAAAACAGGAAACAGAAAGTTAGTTTCTCTTTCATCCACCCATTGTATTATTCAAGTTCTCAACAGATTGGCTGATGCCCACCACATTGAGGGCTATGTGTGTTACTAAATCCACTAATTCAAATGCTAAGGTTATCCCAAAGTAGCCACACAGACACATCATGAAACAGTGCTTAATTGGGGCACCCTGTGCCCCAGTCAAATTGGCATAAACTTAACAATCACAAGGTAATATCTTGCATGATAAATGATCAGGGCAGGAAGGCTGAAGGCCAGATAATGCAGCAGATCTTATAGTTGCTAAATAGCAAGATTTTATTTGGTGGAGATGCAGTAGAGATTAGCCATAGACTCCCTTTATTTTGGATGCTTTCACTTGAAAATCCCCTTTGTACAGCTCTATTCCCTGAGGGCCTTTAATATGCTTGTTGCTTTAAAGACTGTGTTTTTTTAAATAATGTAAATCACAAGGAGTAATAAAACAGTGCTTATATATAAAAATTATTAATAAATATTAGGCATTAGTATAATCATCGTATCACTATTATTATTATTTTATCTATGATCTCTCCATGCCTCTCATATTAAAGATATGAATATAAGCTTGCCTAAATTACCCAGAGGGAGGCTAGTAGACTTTGGGAATAAATCTAGGTGTTCTCCACTCCTCGCTTCTTGTCTAGCATTTTATATTTTCAACAGAAACTCATTCAAGCACATCAGACGCAGCCAAAAGTCTGATGATTCAGATGCATCAGACATATCCTCAATTAGTAAAATAGCCACATCTAAAAGTCCTTCTTCTATCTCTCTTAAATCCTGCCAATTGTTCTGAGTAGACCACTGAGCCTCCACTCGCATACATTATCACGTCACTAAAAATGTTTTGCTCTTCAAACATAAGAGATTTATCTATGTTTGAAGAAATGCTTTTATATTTCAGACTAAAAGATGCATGTATGATTAAAATTTCATGGCAATAACAACACATAAACATCTATTTAAAACACTGCTTGAGTTAAATGGGAATAGGACTCTTGCCTCCTATTGCAGAATACAGAAGAAAAGTTTTGGATTCTCGCCTTATGAAAATGTAAGCCTTTCTCTCCAGTTGTTTCTCTAGTTTTCTCTTCAGTTGAAGCTGGCTTAACAGCTTCAGCCTCTGGAGAAATTGAGATACATAAGTTATACTATACAATGTGGTCTAAGTGGTACTTTATTTTTATTTATTTGTTCTAGGAGGTGTTATAAATTAAATTCTTAACAGCAGGGACTTGTCAGGTGACTCAGCTGAGCTGTCCTTAGCACCTCACATGGAATATTGACCAAATCCAATCACATTTAACTGCTCATACTGAGCCTATTTTCAAAGGCATAAATATGTACATATAAAACCTACAGCTTGGTGTAATAGCTATAGAACACACAGAAACTGGGTACAGTCTGAGATATACAGTCTGCAGTGCTCATGGTGTCAATTTTTTTCATCAACTACAATGATGAAGTCAGATGTTACGATTAGCTAGGTGATAGGGAGAAAAGTCTGGGACATTACCAACATACTTAATCTTATTTTTTCCTTGAAGGTTTTGTTTATCATTAATTTATTTCAAAGCAGCATCTAATTCAGTGCTCATAATGATCTGATTCTATACAGATTTTTTTTTTTTGCTATTGAAATGCTGCAGTTTTGGACAGATATTTTTCCTCTTTAAAAGATGGAATAAGAAGAAGTAAGATTCTCTGAAATATCTACACACTAAAAATTATAAAGAATTTGAGGAACATATGAATAAATAGAAAGATATTCTTTGTTTATGGATTGGAATAATTTATATTGATAGAATGTCCATATATCAAAGCAGTCTACAAATTCAATAAAACACCTATCAAAATTTCAAAATTGCAATGACTTTTTTTATGAAAATGAAAAGAGTACTAAAATTTGTATGAAACCACAAAAACCTCAAATAGTCAAAGCAATCTTGATCTGACAGAACAAGATATCATAATATCTGATCTCAAAATCCACTACAAAGCTATAGTAATCCAAACAGTATGGTACTGACACAAATATAGATATACAGATGAATAAAACAGAATAGAGAGCCCAGAAATAAATCTACCCATTTATGTTCAACTGATCTTAGATAAAGATGCTAAGAACACAGTTGAGAAATGAATGGCAGTAAAAGAGGGACACATGCTTAAGAGTTTATTGTGGCAGGCAATGATCTAACTAGTAACCATGTGTGTTTCAAAAACTGTTAGTGAATTTCAACCCAAGGCTTTCACGGTGCTGGAGATTCATTTAGATGAACAAAACTAAGGCTATAATCTTGACTTCTCTAACTGGTAAGGGTACCTATTGTTAAATTTCTAATAGGATAATAGTAATAACCATTAACTAGCTGGTATTTAGCACTTATTTACTGAACACTAGGTGCTTTACATGGATTATGCCAAGTCGTCTTCAGCCAGAACAAACTCAGGTTGTAGAGAGTACAATTATCACAATTTGACAGACAAGAAAACTGAGCCTAAGAAAGATTAAACATTTTGGGCACGATTGCAAATAAATAAATAGGGATGTGATTTGAACTCTAATGGTTTTATATGAAAATCTACACACATTTTGTGGTTTCCCAAAGGTTTCTATGCCAATAAAATACTGCAGAATTTATGGGTTCATGTTCAGCTTATTCCTGTTAAAATGTGTAACATATGATTTAATATCTATACCTCAAATTCTAAATTTATTTTAAAATTAATTTAATTTTCAAAACTAGTATCAAGTTACACGGTTAAGAATCATTGGGGAGACTGGGTAAGACTGGGGAATTTAGGTCTTGCCAGGATGTTCTGAATTCTAGTACAGTGTCCAGAATTCTGCCTGCAAAAATTTATTCCACTCCAAGTGGTCCTGGATGTAGAAACATATAAAATAAGGCAAAAAAAAAAAGTCAAATAAAGAATCAATTCATATTTTCATATTTGAGGCCTAGGCCCTTGAAGAGAACTCTAGTTGGCTAGGCTAGAGAGTAGAAGGCAAAAACATCTGCAGACTAATTTAAACATGTATCTTAGGACTTAGCAAATTTGATAACTTTTCTTGGACTAGCCAGTGTTCCAGACACTAATTCCAGCATGACTGCCTAAGAATCACTAAGGATTTCATCCAGATGCAACTTATGAAGCCCAACCCTAGGGGAATATAATTCAGAACTTCTGAGGTAGGGCCTAGATAAGTTCTTTTTTTAAAATTACTTTTTATTTTTTTAAAGCTCCCTGTTATTTTGATGTCTGGTTAATTTTGGCAAAACTGTCTAGACCCTTTCGTCAGCTACAATGACTCCATTCCTGGAATATGTGGCCTAATTAACATAGCAAAACTCATTCTGGGTGGTGTGCCTTATTCTTATTTCTGTTATATCCCTGATATGGGCTAAGGGCTATGAGTGTGTGTTTGTATTGGGAGGCAGGGGGTGGTAATGCATCATCCATTGACTCCTCCCAGAGAGTGACACCTATTTTGAGCAACACCTTCTGTTAGGATCCATTAACAATGACAAAAATAATTAAAATGAAAGTGGAATACAAATATCCTAAGTGAGGAACCCATTAAAACCTCTAGGGCTTCAGAAGAAAAAAGTGATTTTCATTGCAGAGCTGAAATACATTTTCAAGTGCCAAAGACATTTTGCAGTGCAATTGAAAAAGGAATGGTAGCAAAAGACAGACAGACAGAGTGTGAGAGACAGAGACAGAGTGAGAGAGAGAGAGAGAGAGAGAGAGAGAGAGAGAGAGAGAGATACTCAGAAGTTTAGTTCATTGTGGGAGGCAATTATCCAATAAATAAATGGCATGTGCTTTAGAAATTGTGGTGAATTTCACCTTCAGGCTTTCAGTCTTGAGAATTAACTTGCTTCAGGAATAAGGTATCATGTAAATTGGACCTTTAAAGATGGTATGTGTGAGAAAGAATGAGGTTTATGTTTAAATTCCATGTTAAAAGTATAGAAGCTGTGGATGGTTAAATGTTTTATACAAAATAAAATAACAAATCTTTCAGAATTTAAGAATTTAAGCACCCTAAATTTTCCATTAATTCCACTAATATTAATATAAATCACAGTTAATGAGATTTTCTTAAATAGAAAAACTGCAGGAGAAAATATGCTTTTAGTCATTACTCAAATATAAAAGGCTTTGGAAAATAAACAAGACTACCCAGTATAAATTTACCTTCATTGTCCAAAAATTAGCAATAGCTATATTACTTACTATTCATGCAATCCTTAAAAAGAAAATAATGATGTCAGATTTTTTTTCTTTGTTCTAATTACATTTGGAGGAAATACAGTATGCTTTATTGAATGAAGACATGCAAGGACAATCCATTCATATCTTTGTTTACTACTTGAACTAAGACAAGCTTTAAATTCTCTTTGCAAAGAATCTTCTCAGGAAAATCAGGCCTCTTGATCTAGGTTACAAATTTCTCATTTACAGTGGGTTTTGCAGGAAGGGAACAATTTTCCTTTAGGAGTCGATTTCATTACTTAGTAGGTATGGAAGACTACTACATGTCTGTAATCAGTATATTCACCTTAGAAATTAATGCTAATACAAAATCTCCAGAAATTCCAAAGATTTGAATCATTAATGTTATTTTTATTCTGCTAAGTTAATTTGACTCTTTCCATCATACATACATATTTCTTGAAGTCTCCCTCATCAACTTTATGCTCTCCACCCTCTTCGTATTTTTCATCTTACTTGATACTTGATTTTGCGTTCTCTCCCTTGATGATTTTTTAAAACTTGTGTTCATCTAGCCAGAGATTAAATTTCAACTAAGTTCGTATTCTCTTCCTTGAAGCACTATGATATACACTAAATGCTACCAGCCGTAGGGAAATCATACTTGTTAATGTGTTTTTTCCCTTCAGATTGATGTGTCCTATGTTTAAATTACTTAAGTACTTTACAAAGTGCCCACCCACCTCCCTTTCACCTGTGGACACACGATCGTCATTCATACCTCTTTTATAACATCCCCCCTAACTACTGTGGTCTTCATTACTTCTCTCACAGTGTTTACATTTCTGCTTCTCATGCATCTCATTAGACTTAATGATTTTAGCATTTTATATCCTGTTTATATATAACTTTTCATAATTTACCGTGCAGTAGCATGATGAGTTGTTGAAGCAGATATTACATTCAATTTTCAGACAGGAAAGCTGATGATAATTAATCCGCCTCAAATTATCAGGTTAATTTGTGGGATATGCAACATTTAAACTCAGATGTTCTAGCCAAGTCTGAACGCTTTCTTTGATGCCAAAACAATGCATTGTCCACTTAGTGTTTTATTTTTTCACTTTCTATTTAAAATTAGAATATATGTTCTCTGACAGGAGTTAGCATGTCTTATAATTATTCTAGAAAAAAAACCTAAATATGCAACAAATATTCTGTAACTGTGTGCTGATTAATAACTGGTTAATTAATATAAATTAGTATTTCATTGTACTTTTATAGCATAATCTCCATTTTCTTTAATTTGCCCAATGGAAACGATATGTCTGTTTTATTCTGAAATCTCATAAGAGAAAATTATTTACTTCTTTTCCCAAAATATAATAAAAAAGGTAATTTGGTAGGGGAGGGAGGTGGCTTACAGTTTTGACCTATGTTCAATCATTATGACAGTCCCTTAGCTATTTTGGAAAACCAGTTAGGAAGATTAGACCAGTAGATGGCTCTCTAATTCCTGAATTATAAAGAATGGAGCTAATACATTTGACTTCGGCTGAACAGATTTGATTTGATTGCACCAATGACAGGAATAAACTTCACACAGATTTGCTGAAACTTTATGCTGTTTTGTCATGTAGCTTAAAATGGGAAAGCTATTCTTGACCCTCTTTGTCCTTGACAAGTTCCAGAGATTGTTGAAGGAATCAGCACCAGCAAGAAAGACAATTTGTTCGACTCTGAATAGAATACTGGCTTGATCAGTACAGAGCAACTTCTTCCCCAGGATTTAGTTACCAGGAGAGCCGGAACCAACAGCAAAAAAAAATGGATTCAGTTCTTATCATCAGGTGTCTGCAAGTTGCATTTCACAGTGGGACACGTGATGAAAATGTAGGACCTATTTATGTTTACTAAGATGGAATGTGGGAATTTAGAGACATGAGCTATTAAAAAAAAAAAAAGAGTATTCCAAATTTATTCTTACCAGATAGCATTATGCTCTTTCGTGTTTCGAAATAAAAATTTTGAAAGCAAAGATAATGTTTTTAAAGTATTGGCGAAATTCTACTCCAGCACTAAAAAGAAAGAAAAAAAATTCATTTATCAGCATATGCATGAATGTGTCTGTATAAACGTGTTTGCGGATAGTTCTGTCAATTAAAAACACTTTTCCTCCTTGCTCGGAAAATATTACAGCTCCATTACATGTTGTACATTCAGATGCTTTTTTTTTTTTTTTTTAGAAGCCAAGTTTTAAAAAATTTCTAGAAATAAATCTGGCAGAAGACAAATATGTGTGTCCTGTTAAAACTTATTTCTGTGTTTGAGGTATGGTTCATTTCCTCTTACAAATGAGGCAAGGAAAGTGCAAGGTGTTATCTTCAGAAGAACCTGCATCTACAGGTGAAGTATTCTTGGCTACAGTTCATAGTGGGTGGAATGTGGAACTTGTGCACAACTTTGACTTTCACGGCGACTTTATGCCATTTTGAAGACTTAGGAACACATATGACTCGAATGAAAGTATCATTATACATTTTTGAGGTTTGGAGTGACACAGTCAACTAACCATTCATACAGATAATCACAGTGTCTAGGACACAGCGGTTGTTACTTCACAGAGCTCCCCAACCTCGTAAGGGTTGGATGTGACAGGACTGATCACAATAAGCCAGTCTCAATTATTTCCATGCAATTTGAGGTTCTTAAATGTGCCAGGTCTCTCTAGGATAAAGGAATCTGATTTTAAGCAAGAGCAGACACAGAAAGGTATCAAGATACCCAGGTTTAAGCAGAGCTCACAGCTACAGCCTCCCTACCCTGAGGTTCCAAACAAGTCCTGAATTTGGCTGCCTTTACCACCGAGATTATGAGCACAAGAATAAGCCACTGCGTGCAACAATTTGTCAAGTTTCAAATCCACGAAATATGAAAATGAATAGCACTTATCTCAAATAAAGTATTCCATAGGAAGCTGAGAGTGCCAACATAGCAATAGCTGTCATAAAGCTTTCAACTCTTTGGAGGAAAATGTATCTATTTTCATGCTTACATGTTACTTTTTTGCTGTTGTCATCTTAATCACACTCAAGTAAATGAATTCATAAGCCTGTATTCTTCAGTCTTATGATTATTTCTATAACCGAGGACTTCATAAACATTCAGTGAATTTTCAAAACACCTGATGTCATGTTATTAAGGTCAACTATTTTCATGTTTGCACTGTCCTGGGCACTCGGGGAGAATGGGAAATACTTCAATCAAACAGTAAAATTAATAGTTTTCTCTTTAGCTTGGAGTACTCTTAAGGCAGGAAGAAACTAAGGAGGGAGGATGCTAGAGTGAGAAAGAATTTTACATTTGTTCACCTTGTAAACCAATTCAATATGCAAAGCTTAACAGTACTTCTAGTTGGTTCTACTACTGAAAATTTCTCTCCTCGTAGGAGTGGGCATAGCAGGGAATATAAGCTACTGTAATGTCATTTAAAAATATGCCTTTCTAGATGTCCTGGAATTGATGACTAAACTTAACGTCCAGGATACGTGGACAAAAAGTAGCCTATATTCTAAAGAGGGAGATGCCCCAAAGGACGGCTTTACACCTCCCTCATGCTTGATAAGAACAGGCTCTTCTGCCCTAAGCCTCCTTCCAGTCTCTGCTCTCCCAGACTTTATAAGGGAGATGGAAAGAAGAGGAAGAACTTTCAGATTTGAGAGGCATTAAACTGAAGAGTGCTAGGTCTTTCTGATATCTAGAGAAGAGGGTGCCAACAACTCCCGTATCTAGTGCAGGTAGCACCAGGAAAATCACTTATAAATATGGAGAGTTTCCGCAAGAAGAGAAGAGTTCTATCTCCTTCTCACACTGGATATAAGTTTAGGTAGTAACCTCGCTTATTTATTTTTTCTGTGTCTACCTTAGCTATGGAAAAGAGATCTGGAAAGGAGATACCTGAGCGCAGAGAGGGTCCATGGGTGAAACAGACAACACTTCCGCCTTTTGTTTGGTACAGAGGGTCGAGTATCTTCTGGGGTTCAATGTGCACTAGAGCAGATTGCCGTGGTTTGAATGGAGCCCCTCCAAATTTCAGGACATTATTAAAAGATGGGTCCTTTAATAGGTGATTAGGCCATTATAGCTACTCCCTAGTTAATGGGATGAAGGCCCTTTTAAAAAGAGGCTTCGCAAAGCATTGGCTTAACTGGCCCTGCTGCCTTCTGTCATGTGAGAACACAGTAAGAAGGCCCACACCAAACCAAATTCCAGTGCCAAGGTCTTCGACTTCTCAGCCTCCAGAACTGTGAGGAACACATTTCTCTTCTTTATAAATTACCTCCTCTATAGTATCCTGTTATAACACAAGCAGCCTAAGATACAGATAGCCCAGAATTTGTTCCCTGGGTGCTAGCTCACCCACAAAGCTGGCTACCTGGTGATGGGACTCTATCAGCAAAAGGCTGTGGGGGATCACACAGAATAAACGGAACTGAGGGGTGAGTTGGGTTGGGAGAACTCTGTCATAAGAAGTCTCAACCAAGAGCTTGCTTAAAAACACTCATGTTTAGGTTCCAAGACAATGCTAGCATTAGTCATGAACAGCCAGGCTGAAGATGTCAATATCAAATTTGACTCGACAGGACTTTCTGTAGCTCAACAATGAGGAAAAACTAGGAGATCGATCTGACAAATTGTCGACAATAAAACCAAAAACCAGGAAGGAGAGATGCCTGTAGCTCATTTGGAGATCGTATTTGGAGAAAAATACAAGTGTTCTATGCTCGTGCTCCTGTCTTCTAACGGCTACTATACAAGAAGCAAGCTGTGGTCATGACCCCTCCCAGCACCTGTGTCATGGGGACATGAAGTTTTCTTCTCTGTTTGTTTTGATGTCCCAGTGTCCTGTTCGCTGCTCTAAATTCATGTGTCGTTAAAGCTACATGAGTGTTTTTAGATATTTAAAGTGATAAAATGGCTGACTTACCTGATACCAGCTAACACACTGAAGGTATACCCCATTTCACTTAAATATTATTTTTGCTTCTAGGCAACTCAAAAATTAAAAACAGATTTTTGCCAAAGCCATGACTGAGCCGTAGTGATGTCACTTGCTCATCTGATTCCGATTATAACATTCAAAGAATTTACAGCTGAGCGCTTTCCACCACGTTTCTCAGTTTTATTTGAGCCCCAAATGTTCATGTGTCTCTCTGTGGCAAACCAGTTTGAAAAGAATCAGGACTCCAGAGGAGAGGTGGAGAGGCGAGGGGTGGAAGGGAAGAGAAGGCAAGCATGCCAATTGCTATTAAATAAATTAGAAACTGTTGAGAAAGGGGTTTTTACCACAATGTGATTGCACTCACCACTGGAATGTCTTTAAAGGGTGTATTTAAGAACACATTTTTGCTTCACATTTATGTCAAAAGTCTGGCCTGTCCTCTATTAACATCAAGTGAGGACAGAGAAAGTAGGAGGGGGGACAATAGCAAGGGAAGGTCTGAAATGAGAAAGCAGTGAGTACTTTAAAGATGTCTGATTGTCTTGCCCAGTCAGCAAGCAGTACACAATAAAAAGGTCGCACAGAGAATGTGTGTACGCTGAGTCTTTATGACCATGGCACATTTCAACACACGTTGTTGCCCCGCAAAGAAAATAAACCAACCTCCCTCGCACATGAATAAATTTGATTAAACATGATTAACTAAACTGCTTATTTTTTGCAAATAGGAGACATTTAATTCTCTTCGAGGGAAATACAGCTTATTTTACTTCTTCCCTCTTCAAAAAAGAAAGCAACAAAAAATGTTATTCATATACTTCGAATATATTTTTGTTTATGGTCTACACATATGCTATATATTATTTAAAACTCCAGCCCCAGAAATCTAGCCTACTGAAAATAATTTCTGACAGTAATATTGGGTGAGAAAGTAGTCATTTCCCATTGCAAGTGTTATGGAAATTCTTACATGGAACATGCCTATTTGTGTAAATAAAACAAGATGCCATTCTGGGAAATGGATTCCTCTTTATGGCTGAGGAAATTAACCACAGATTTGGGAAGCCCTGGGCTGATGATAACTGGGCTAAGAGAAGACTGGGCTAATGATAACTGATCTGATTTGTGTGCAAACTATGGGATCTATTTAGACAGATTCAACTGGAAAGATACTGTGGAAATCAAGCAGTTTGGCTAATTTGATAACACAAATAAATATTTATTTTTCACAAGCAAGAGTTTCAAAATAATCATAGAGGTTTAGTCAGGCGTGACCAGGCTCTTCATGAGGCCCATCTGACTTGTAATGTTGCTATAGTGACCTCTGGTATAATGTGAAAAGGATGGCTTCCTCTGTGCAATGTGTTCTTCCCCTGATTGGTAAAGCAATTTCTACTAACTGCACCTTTGCATTAAATATGAGGCCAGGCAGGAAATGGCACACAGTGTTGGCTGGAGTGTCTTCTGCAAGCCTTCATTACAGTTTCCAGCCCACATTGTTATATGTTGGATAACAGAAAAATGGAGAACTGAGACAGTTCCACACATCATTTATGCAACCCAGCGTTCCATCTTCTAAAACCTGCAGTGATAAATGCTCTGTAGAAGTGAATGGCAGTAGATATTGAACTTGGCTAAATGCACCCATTTAAATTTCAAAATAAAAAATAAAATACAATGAAGCCTCCAAATTATTTTGTTTTTCCAAACACGCCCAGATACTAACATTTCTGGGGTTAAAAAGCAGGGCAAGTTTTATCATGCTCACTTGTCTGACCACGCGGTTCTGGCCCTTAGGTTATTACATTTTTGAAGGCATACGTATTTTATATATGGCCCAATAAATTATTTCCATTGTGATTTTTTTAACATTGTTAGAAGATATTTTTGTTCGTTTTGATCTTTACAAAGAGGTAAAGTTGTAAAGATCTTCCCACCACACTATTTCAAGGTTGAATAATCTGAACATTTTCCTTACAAAGTGAGAGACACATAGCATAATCATTAATAGCATGAATTCTAGTGTCAGGTTTCTGCTAATCACTAACTGACCTCAGCTAGATTTCTTATCTTTCTTTTTTAAAGACTTTTGTTAGAGCAGTTTAGCTTCAAGGCAAAATTGAGAAAAAGACACAGAGACTTCTCCTATTGTCCCTATCCTACACATGCAGACTGTCTCCCATTTTCAGTGCCTTCCACTAGAGTTGGCTAAGGACTTTAGCCTTGTAATGCCCTAGTTTCCTCATTTGCAAAACGAGATAATCAGTTTCTATTGCTAAAAGGACTAAAGAGGACCAAAGTGTTTCTAAGAGAAATAAATAGTTCATGTTTGTAAAGAACATAAAACAATGTGTGGTACCTAGGAAGTATTACAGAAGTGTTTGCCAAATCATTTAATAATGTGTTTAATAAATGTTTATTGATAGCTAAATTGGTTACTTTTTCTTTTTTTTTTTTTTTAGACACAGAGTCTTGCTCTGTTATTCAGGCTAAAGCAATCATTGCTCACTGTAACCTTGGACTCCCGGGTTCAACTGATCCTCCCACCTCGGCCTCCTGAGTAGCTGGGACAGCAGGTGCAAGCCACCATGCTCAGCTAATTTTTAAATTTTCTATAGAGATGGCATCTTGCTGTTTGCCTAGGCTAGTCTTGATTCCTGACCTCAAGCAATCCTACCAACCTGGCCTCCCGAAGTGCTGGGATTATAAGCCTGAGCCACCACATGCAGCATGTTTACTTTTTAACAAGTATGCTTTGGACGAATGAGTTTTAGAACACAGAGTCAATCCGTTTGATGAGTACTTTCTATGTTACAGAACACTCACTGGGCAAGGCCCACCTGCCCCTGCACTGTGTGTGGCTGGGAGGGTTTCCTCCAAAGTCAGACAATGATCACTACCACACAGTATGCTTACTTAGCAGTTTTACTTCTATGTCATGCCTCTACTCAGTTTGCTGTCCTTCATACAATCAGTGATTTAATTAAACTTAACCAAATAATATATAATAGTAATATTGCCATAATTACGTTATTTTTAGTTCTCTGAGACCAAAATATCCTTCTAACTCACCTCTTCATGGGCAACAGGGTTTTAGACTAAATCAACCATAAGGGACCTCTGTTACTGCTGTTGTTATTGCTGTGGGCATTTATTCACTCTGGAGTGTATTTCCATTGTAAAATTTCAAGGTTCCCAACACATTCACCAAACAAAAATTTCCCTTCTCTAAATATTAAACATTCTTAAATATTTGATAATTCTCTTCATTTTTTCCCCTGGTTTCTCATAAATGTTTTATGGCCTAAAACTATACTAAGAATATTGTTGACAAAAGTAAAGGCCTTTAAATGCAAAATAAGAAAGCAATTTTATGTGATAGCAGAAAGATAGGTAAAGAAACAGCCTTTTACAAAAATTCAAGGGAAATCAACATTAGGAAAGTATGTGACATTAATCATACTGGCTTTTGGAGCCAGTCATCCCTTGAATTCCAGCATTACTAACTCTAAGAACTTGGGCTCTGAGATTTTATTTCCCCATCTGTAAAATGGCAATAAAAACATCCACCACATAGAAATGGTGAGGGGATCAAAAGCTGCTTAGCTTAGGGACTGGCACACAGAAAAGGAAAGTTCTCAGTTTAGAAAGCCGTTAAATTAATCAAGACATCAAATCACACATTATAAGCCCCTTGAGAACAAGTACCATATACTGCACCAAACATACCGAGCACTCTATAAAGTAATCACGGATTGGCAGACAAGGAGAACATCTGCTTCTAAAAAAACTATGGAATAAATCAACTGAATTATGGATAGTTCGTGAAATGTAGAACTTGCCTGAGCAGCATGGAGGACTAGAGCTGCTGACCTTCAGTCTTACTCATAGGATGGAATCATTTTCCTTCATCAGGATTAACATTTGGTTTTAATTCCACAGTGCACTATAGAAAGAAAGGTCAAAACCCCAAAATGATAGCTGTTGATATACAACAATGCTCAAATTGTGATAGAATCATTATCTTAACCCCTCCTTGAATGTATTAATATTCCCACTATTAACTAATAAACCTTGTTTAAATATTGAAAAATTTCCTAAGCATCAGGTAGTAAAAACAATTCTTTTTTTTAACTTTTATTTTAGGTTTGGGGATACATGTGAAGGTTTGTTAGATATGTAAACTCATGTTGTGAGGGTTTGTTGTATAGATTAGTTCATCATCCACGTACCAAACCCAGTACCCAGTAGTTATCTTTTCTGCTCCTCTCCCTCCTCCCAGCCTCCACTCTCATGTAGACCTTTGTATCTGTTATTTTCTTCTTTGTGTTCATGAGTTCTCATCAATTTAGCTCCTACTTATAAGTAAGAACATGTGGTATTTGGTTTTCTGTTCCTGCATTAATTTACTAAAGATAATAGCCTTCAGTTGCAACCATGTTTCCGCAAAGTACATTATCTTATCCCTTTTTTATGTCTGCATAGTATTCCATGGTGTATATGTACCACATTTTCTTTTTCCAGTCTGTCACTGATGGGCATTTATGTTGATTTCATGTCTTTTCTATTGTGAATAGTGTTGCAATGAACAGTCACACACATTTGCATTTATGGTAGAATGGTTTATATTCCTGTGGGTATATACACAGTAATGGGATTTCTGGGTCCAAGTCCAATGGTAGTTCTGCTTTTATCCATTGAAGAATTGCCACATTGCTTTCCACATGTTTGAGCTAATTACAACAGTATATAAGTGTTCCCTTTTCTCCACAATCTTGCCAGCATCTGTTACTTTTTACTTGTTAACGATAGCCATTCTGGCTGGTGTGAGATGGCATCTCATTGTGGTTTTAAAATTGCATTCATCTAATGATTAGTGATATTGAGCCTTTTTTTTTAAATGCTTGTTGATCAAATTTATTATTTTTTTCCTGAAGTGTCTGTTCATCTCCTTTGTCCACGTTTTAATGGGGTTGTTTTTGCTTGTTAATTTGTTTAAGTTCATTATAGATGCTGAATATTAGAGCTTTGTCACAAGCCTAGTTTGAAATATTTTCTCCCATTCTGTAGGTTTTCTGTTTACTCTGTTGATAGTGGGTTTTTTTGTTTTGTTTTGTTTTTTATTTATTTGCTGGAAGAAGCTCTTATGTTTAATTATATCCCACCTGCCAATTTTGGCTATTGCAATTGCCTTCAGTGTCTTTGTCATGAAATCCTTGCCTGTTCCTATGTCCTGAATGATATTGCCTAGGTTGTCTTTCAGGGTTTTCATAGATTTGGTTTTTACATTTAAGTATTTAATCCATCTTGAGTTAATTTTTGTATATAGAGTAAACAAGGGGTCCAGCTTCAAGCTTCTGCATGTGGGTAGCCAGTTATCCCAGCACCATTTATTGAATAGGGAATCTTTTCCCCATGCTTATTTTGGTCAGCTTGTTAAAAATAGGTGTGAAGCATTATTTCTTGGCTCTCTATTCTGCCCCATTAGTCTATGTGCCTGTTTTTTGTACCAGTACCATGCTGTTTTGGTTACTGCAGCCCTGTAGTATAGTTTGAAGTTGGTAGCATGAGGCCTCCATCCTTGCTCTTTTTGCTAAAGATTGCCTTGACTATTTGTGCTCTTTTCTTGGTTCCATATATATTTTTAAAAATTTTTTTTCTAGTTCTGTAAACAATGTCATTGGTAGTGTGATAACAATAGCACTGAATCTGTAAACTGCTTTGGGAAAAATGATCATTTTAATGATTATTAATAGCATAATGTTTTCCCTTTTTAAAAAAAAAAAGGTTAAAATTCCATATTGTGGAAGCCAGGACTGGCTTCTAGAAATCTCTGACACTTAGTACATTTAGATTTGTATGAATCTCAAATTGGCTGGACAGAATTGTGTTTTAATACATGCCTTCTCTAGAGGAAAATCTGTTTGTTTTATGTAAATGAAATGCATTTGCTATTTTCTATCCTTTGCATTTGCAGAGCTGGACATAACTTGAACATTATGTATATATTTCTAATTGAAAATTCCATTTTCATCCTCTAACAAGCTGTTATACCAGAAAGTGAGTCATGGCAAGAAGGCCTTGCTTACAATGAAGATACATTATTTGAAATCTAAAAGGCATAGATCTAAAAATGTAAAGTAGCCAATTATGAGGAAAATTCACTGATTTTCTTTTTACTTTATTAAAATTACCCAAAATAACATGTTATACATCTGAGAGTATCACCATATAGGGGCATTTAATATTACCCAAGTTTTCTCCTGAATATTTCTAGATTATAATGCTAGAAATAAAGCTAGGGAATGTCGCTTTTATGGCACTCAATTTTATTACACAATTTTGGGGGCTTCGACACTTAGAATTAAATTCATATTACTATTTGAGTTTTAGGAAAGTAAATTAAATAACTTACAGGGTTTTTATTGGTATATCTATTTGTTTTTCTGAAAATCTTGCTTTCTTTAGTATATTAGAGTGCAGGATGCCCGTCGTTAGAATATCCATTCAGCTTGACTGCTGTTGAAACAATATTCAGCAATAAAATGTGAGTTTAAATGTGATAATAGGCATGCATTTTAAACATTTAAACTGAAAATTAGACTTAAGTACTACCAATTGATATATCTGAGAACTGTGTTTCAACAGTTTGTTGATTAAAAATTTGGTAGGCAGGCGGGGCATGGTGGCTCATGCCTATAATCCCAGCACTTTGGGAGGCTGAGGCAGGCGGGATCACTTGAGATCAGGAGTTTGAGATTAGCCTGGCCAACATGGTGAAACCCCATCTCTACTAAAAATACAAAAATTAGCCAGGAATAGTGGCACATGACTGTAATACCAGCTACCCGGGAGGCTGAGGCACAAGAATCACTTGAACCTGGGAAGCAGAGGTTGCAGTGAGCCACGATTGCACCACTGCACTCCAGCCTGGGCAACAGAGTGAGACCCTGTCTCAAAAAAAAAAAAAAATGATGGACATTTTGGAAAAAAAATCAAATAAAACTTCAAATTTAAATAGTTTAGCTCAAGAATAAGACAATAAACAACCACATTAAACATAGGCAAAAAACCTGAACACACACCTCACCAAAGGAGGTATACTGACAGCAAATAACCATGCAAAAGAATGATCAACATTCTGTGTCATTATCAAACTGCAAATCAAAACAACCATCAATGGGAAGCCACTAGAAAACTACTAGAATGGCTAAGATCCAAAACATGGTAAACACCAAATGCTGTCAAAGATGTGGAGCAACAGGAACTTTCATTCATTGTTGGTGAGAATCCTTACAAAATTAAACACATTCTTCCTATGTGATCCGGCAGGGATATACCTTGGCATTTGCCCAAATGAGTTGACAATTTATGTTCACATAAAACCCTAACCATAGAAGTTGATGTCAGCTTTATTCATAATTACCAAAATTTGGTAGTGACCAAGATGCCTTTCAGCAGGTCAATGGATAAATAAACAGCAGTATATCCAGACAGTAGAATATTATTCAGTATTAAAAAGAAATGAGCTTCAAGCTATGAAATGACATAAAGGAAATTAAATACTTATTACTAAGTGAACAAAGCCAACCCTGCAATGGCTATATACTGGGTGGTTCCATGAATATGGAATTCTGGAAAAGAAAGAAGTATGGAGAGAGTATAAAGAGTAGGCTGGATACAGTGGCTCACACCTTTATTGCCAGCACTTTGAGAGGTCAAGATGGGTGGATCACCTGAGGTCAGGAGTTCAAGACCAGCGTGGGTAACATGGAGAAGCCTCATCTCTACTAAAAATACAAAAAATTGTCTGGGCATGGTGGCACAAGCCTGTAATCCCAGCTACTCGGGAGGCTGAGGCAAGAGAATCATTTGAACCCGGGAGGCAGGGGTTGCAATGAGCCAAGATCAAGCCACCAAGCCACTGCATGCCAGCCTAGGTGACAGAGCAAGACTCCTTCTCAAAAAAAAAAAAAGACCAGTGCTTTCCAGGAGTTGAAGGAGTTGATAAATAGGCTATAGGCTGAGTACCAAAAATTTTTAGGGCAGTGGAACTATTCTGCATGATACTATAATGGCGGATACGTGTCATTACATATTTTTCAAAACTCGTAAAATGTACAGCACCAAAAAAGAACTCTAACATAAACTCTGGACTCTGAGTAGGTTCATGAATAGTATCAAATACACCACTTTGGTCAGAGATTTTGATAGTGCAGGAGGCTTTCCATGTGTGGGGATGGAGATGCATGGGAATTCTTTGTATTTTCAGCTCAAGTTTGCCATAAACCTAAATGTCTCAAAAATGTATTTTAAAAAATTAAGACTTATCTTCTAGTTAGCATTTCATCACACCAGTTAGAATGGCAATCATTAAAAAATCTGGAGACAACAGATGCTGGAGAGGATGTGGAGAAAAAGGAACACTTTTATACTGTTGGTGGGAGTATAAATTAGTTCAACCATTGTGGAAGACAGTGTGGCGGTTCCACAAGGATCTAGAAATAGAAATTCCATTTGACCCAGCAATCCCATTACTGAGTATATACCCACAGGATTATAAATTGTTCTATTATAAAGAAACATGCACACGTATGTTCGTTGTGGCACTGTTTACAATAGCAAAGACTTGAAACCAACCCAAATGCCCATCAATGATAGACTGGACAAAGAAAATGTGGCACATATACACCATGGAATACTATGCAGCCATAAAAAATGACAAGTTGACGTCCTTTGTAGAGACATGGATGAATCTAGAAACCATCATTCTCAGCAAACTGACGCAAGAACAGAAAACCAAACACCACATGTTTTCGCTCATAGGTGGGTGACGAAAAATGAGAACACCTGGGCACAGGGAAGGGAAGGGAACAACACTCACTGGGGCAGGTGGCAGGGGAAGGAAGAGAGGGACAGTGGGAGGCTGGGAGATTGGGGAGGGACAACACAAGGAGAAATGCCTGACGTAGTTGACTGTGGGGATGGAGACAGCAAACCACCATGGCATGTATGTACCCATGCAGCAATCCTGCAGGATGCAGGATGTGCACATGTATCCCAGAGCCCAAAGTACAATAATAAATAAAAAATTAAGACTCACATAATTTGTTTAAGAAAATAGAAAGAATGAAAATTCTGTACATTCAACTGTATGTTAGGGGACTTCAAAACTCTTGTGAATAGGTATGCTGAATTATACATTTATCTAATCAATACAGTTTAAATATTCATCTACAACTTTATTTAAGCACAGAATATTTATTGATACCTACTTTTGGTGAATTAAACAAACTATCATCTATGTGTTCAAGGATTTTACAATACTCAGAGAGAAATAGACCATTAAGTAATCACAAAGTAGTAAGTTTATTTAGAATGCACATATCATTACAAAAGCTTAGTGAAGAAATATGCGTATCAGAATCTACCAGAATCAGGAGGTCACGGGAATTTACCTGGAGGCTATGACACAGCTGAATTATGGCCATTAAGAAAAGGTATTCATATAAGAAAACTTTCAAATACAATCCCACAGCTGCATAAGAGGTACAGCCACGGAGATCTCAATGGAGAGACTCTCAGCTAGCAGAGACCCCTGATTTAATTCTGTATGCTCTTTTTCTGCAGGTTTGTTTAGTGTTTTCTTTTTGTTAATTTCCGGAATAAATTATTCACAGAAGCAACGACTGAGTGAGAAATGAGAGATGAGGTGAGGAACTTACGTAAATCCAACACTGTCTAACTGGGCATGAGTTAGAGATTGAGTTTGGTCTCTATTGGAATTTTTTATTGGACATGTACTTTTACAAAGGCATATGGAGTCAATCATTCGTGGATGCGGGGCTTGCAAAGGATTTTAAATAGCTGGGTTAAAACCTAAACACGGAGACACTTTCTTGGACCAATGGCTGCTCTGAACTTCATGGAAACACTTGATGAAGACTCAGACAAAGGAAGACAAAGGCCAGATGACTGGTTGCTGCCACCTTTGAGTCCTAAAGTGGGCACCTTAGAGATACTCAAATAATATTTTCAACTGTCCGGCCTGAATTATTTTCATTAATATTAATAGTATATCTGGGGTAGAATTGTAGAGAAAATACTGTGTACAACCTGCCTAGAAGTCATGTTGGACCCAAATACTCAACTTTACTTCTATAATGTCTAGTCCCAAGATATCTTTAAAAATATTCAGATCTAATGTATTGACATTTCCACTTCTTTCATATCTCCTCTTTTGAGACATACTTTACGTGCTGATGCCAGAGTAACTAAGCTACTCACTGTTTTCTCATAACAAACCTGATCCTTTCTGAGTGATATATAAAAGAGAAACTTTCTGGTTTACTTTATATTCATTTTTAGTTCCTTTGAAATACAGAAACATTCTTTCCTCCATTCTATCATTTTCTATCTCTTACATGTGTAGCAGTAAGTGTTTGGATTACACTATATGATGGCAGACAAATATGCTATTATCCAGAGTTTTGCATAATTAAAGTATATAATACATTCACTTTTGAAAATGTCCATACTTAACGTAAGTGCATAATGCTGTCAGGATATTTTTCCCCTCCCCTATGGGTTTGAAGCTTTGCTTTGCATCTCATCTCAAACACATAATTAGCTGCAGCAGCTATATTATAGTGGTCTCACAGCCTACATCACCCAAATCTTCTTTAAACATCATTTTAGCAAAGTAAACCCAGGAAATTCTGTTCACCTCACTTAAATACTTGTAACTTTAGTATTTTTACAGTTCTTTCAGGCTCTGCACAGATGGGATTTTCAAATGAAAACCAGATGAAAGTAAACAGCAATCTCACCATTGAAACCTAAAGGTAGGAAGACGAAGACCTAGCTCTATGCTGTAACAAGATCTGCTTTTGCTGTGGAAGTGTGTTTCCAATAATTGCACAGTTACCTTTCATTAGAGACTCAAATCAGCATTTTATTTTTTCTTTTATAATTTGACGTGGTAAAAGGAGAAGTGGGCTTTCAAATGTCTAAACTGTCAACCTGAGATGAAGG
The DNA here is from genome assembly GCF_001604975.1 of Cebus imitator. Taxonomy (NCBI): domain Eukaryota; kingdom Metazoa; phylum Chordata; class Mammalia; order Primates; family Cebidae; genus Cebus; species Cebus imitator. The sequence goes on along the minus strand of NW_016107349.1, from coordinate 6,817,010 downwards.
TTTTTAGCACTCTGCCTCTGTGGGGGTATTTGGATTTGTAGTTCTTTTTCCAAATCCTGTTTAACATACAATTAAATAATAATGTAAATATATGATTTAATCTCCCCTGGCTATAAACTTTCAATGACTCTGGTGATTTCCTCCCCTTGGGTTTTAAATTTGATTTCTATTGCCCTTCCTTGCTAAAACCTATTCCATGTCCTTTTCCATTGCAATTTGCTAAAAAGTCATTTAATTTGTATCCTTTTTTTTTTTTTTTTTTTTTAAACACAGAGTCTCACTCTGTTGCCAGGTGCCAGGCTGGAGTGCAGTGGGGAGATCTCAGCTCACTACAACCTCCGCCTCCCAGGTTCAAGCAGTTCTTCTGCCTCAGCCTCCCAAGTAGCTGGGACTACAGGCACAGGCCACCATGACCAGCTAATTTTTGTGTTTTCAGTAGAGACGGGGTTTCACCATGTTGGCCAGGATGGTCTCAATCTCCTGAACTCGTGATCCACCCGCTTCAGCCTCCCAAAGTGCTGGGATTACAGGCGTGAGCCACCGCACCCGGCCTGTATCCTCTTTTAAATTTACTTGAAATAATACTTTTTGAAACAAAAAAATAACACTTGATTAGAAAGGAATTATCGTAACTGTTTTGCCAATTTACTTTGGATTTATTTTTATTTTTTAATTATATACCTAGATCATCTCCAAAGTAGCCTCCTAAATTGGTGAACATTAAAATCATTTGAGAATCTTTCACAATGTAAAGCCCCATCTCCTGATGATCTGATTTAACCGGTCTGGATTGGGACCTGGGTATTTATAAGTTTTAAAAGATTTCTTTACGTATCTTAATATGCAGCCTTGGTTGAGAATCATTCTCCTAGCGTCTAAAACTCTTTCTTGAAGGGGTTTGTTCTTATGTTTCAAAGTTATGAGTCCTTTTTCACCTTGAGGAAAGTCATGGAATTAGTCAAGCCTAGAAAGAATGTGAATTCTATTGTACTCTATACTCAGATCGCATGAAGAATCCTTAGCAGTAATAATTATCTTAGCATCATATTCTGCTTCTAAGAATGAACATGTACTTTGGGTCTCTCTGCAGTGCACTTATCTGATTTCTTATCAGCATTTAGTATAAACGTTCTCAAAATCAGAGGCCTGTGGGCCTTCATTCCATCAGCCCTTCATACTATGGTACAGTTAGAGCTGACCTCTGACATGGCAAAGATTTAAAAACAACAATGTGTGGTGTAACCTCCTGAGTACCTGTGGAAAAGATAATCTCTCTGGGGCATCTATATTTCTTCTCTTTCAGGTGGTCTTCCTTGCCTCTGTCAATAGAGAAATGAAAGACAGAGGTCTGAATCAGCCAGCCAAGTAGGATGAAAATGGATGATGCAGGTTTTATTTCACAACGTTTCAGAAAATATAAGCAGAAAGAAAAGACGGTTTTCACATCTAGAAATGATGTCATACACACCTGTGTTGTTTTGAATGATTATTATTTCACTCACTGGTCTTTCACTCTTCTAATAGAAAAAGAAAACGCCATTCATAATAGTCAAGTTGTATCATTAATAGGATGGCTAAGTATTTTTATTACAATCAATTAAACATTTTCATCTTTAAGTAATACAGATACCATAAATGTTTAAGAAATCCACTTAGGAAAATTATCTGTGGGGAATCTTTCATATTTTTCTAAATTCTCAAAATACTAAATTGATGGCGTTAGATTTATTAAAATGATTCGTAACTAACATCACAAGTTTTAACTCAAGTAAATCACCCTTCAAATGTGTCTCCTTCTTCTTATCTGAGAATTAAAATACCCCCAAAATATACTTGGAGTCATTTGAGATCTTTTACTTTCCTTATTTATTTATTTCTTTTTTGAGATGAAGTCTCACTCTGTCACCCCGGCTGGAGGGCAGTAGCATGATCTCAGCTCGCTGCGGCCACCATCGCCCAGGTTCAAATGAGTCTCTTGCCTCAGCCTTCCAAGTGGCTGGGATTACAGACACCTTCCACCAGGCCCAGCTAATTTTTGTATTTTAGTAGAGATGGGGTTTCACCGTGTTAGCCAGGATGATCTAGATCTCTTGACCTCATGATGCGCCTACCTTAGCCTCCTAAAATGCTGGGATTACAGGTGTGAGCCACTGCGCCTGTCTGACATGCTTTATTTTTTTAAACAGAGACCTTGAGAAGAGCAAAGAGATGTTTTGCTGTCTGTACGGATACAGGCATAGCAAACTTGAGACTCTGAGTACTTATGTTCCTTTTAATTACTCTGAAATAATGGGGTTGAGAAGTTCAGACAAGTTCTAGGGAAACAGTAAATATGATTAAAAGGCAAATTAATAGATAGAAATAGATTGTGGGAATTTAATGTGTTTAATGTACCATGTCTAACAGACTGTAGAGGAGATGTGAAACCAGTGGAGAAATATGTAAATAACCTAGAGGAGAAAACTTCACCTTACGTTGAATGAATTCATGATGGAGACTAATAGTAATTATAGGGTCTGGTGCAGTGGCTCATGTCTGTAATCCTAGCACTTTGGGAGGCTGATTTGGGTGGATTATTTGAAGTCAGTGGTTTAAGACTAGCCTGGCCATCGTGGTTAGACCCCATCGCTACTAAAAAATACAAAAATGAGTCGAGCAGTAGTGGTGCATGACTGTAATCCCAGGTAGTTGGGAGGCTGAGGCAAGAGAATTGCTATAGCCTAGGAGGCAGAGGTTGTGGTGGGCTGAGATTGTGCCAATGCACTCCAGTCTAGGCAACAGAGTGAGACCCTGTTTCAAAAAAAACAGTAATAGTAGGATCATATTTAGAAGTATAAACCATGTCAAGAAAAATCTCTGACAGAGAATTAAAAAAAAATAAAATATCTGGAAAAGTTACAGTTATGGTATCCTTTTTTAGATTTCAGAAAGAAACCTTCACCGAAGATGTGTTTTTAGCAAGAAGAAATGTCAAGGAAAAAATGCAAGAATTAAAGTCACGGATCCCAGTTTGAATTTTTGATCTATCATTTAGAGTGCAACACAAGGCATATTACTAGCACATTTATAAACCATATTTATAATTTATTTTTTCATGGATATAATGGAAACAATGAAATGTTATTATGTAAAGTGCTTTGCAAATTACAGAGGGGCTTTCAAAAATAGGTCAAGATGTACACCTCAAGGTGAGATTCTGGCTTTTGACAAGAGTTCCAAGTTGGTTCATATTTAATATGCACAGTCCATTTGGAGACACACTGATCTAAAAGGCTAAGAATTGAACAATGGAAGAAGTCCTTAATTTTGGAAACAGTCAAATTTTAATTTAGATTGATAATGCTTGAGCAAAATTGCAAAAATCTCTGAGTCTTCTTTCTCCTCATCTATAAGTCTAATAGTGGAAACCGTGCTGGAGATCTTCTGAGAAGATTTCATGACATATGTGTAACAATCAGTTGTGAGGGATATTTCAGATTAATAGTTCCTGGTATGAGTTAACCTTTGTTAATGTTTCATCTTTTGCTCTGTGTTTGTGTAGATTATTTGTATAATATAATTCTCCTCATTCTTCTGCCATCTGATATGCTTCCTTGAAACGAGCAGAGGTGGGATTTACCTATAACCTGCGGTTTATGTGGACAGACAGGTCCTATAGAATGTGAGTAGTATGGGAGGCCGAGGCGGGTGGATCACGAGGTCAAGAGATCAAGACCATCCTGGTCAACATGGTGAAACCCCGTCTCTACCAAAAATACAAAAAATTAGCTGGGCATGGTGGTGNCGTGCCTGTAATCCCAGCTACTCAGGAGGCTGAGGCAGGAGAATTGCCTGAACCCAGGAGGCGGAGGATGCGGTGAGCCGAGATCGCACCATTGCACTCCAGCCTGGGTAACATGAGTGAAACTCCGTCTCAGAAAAAAAAAGAATGTGAGTAGTAGTCTGTTTTAAGAACCATCTATTACAAGTGTATGCAGAAAAAAGTAAAACAAAGTTGAGAACCTTTGGAGTGAACTATGTTGGAATATTCCTTAAGCTCTGAATCAAACAAACAAACAACAGTGAGTAGAAGCAGAGCTTACAAAACCATGGAGGGAAATAAAAGATCCTGAATTAACTATTTTCTGCTTGGATATCACTTGGTTTTGTTTTGTTTTGTTTTATTTTTTCTGTCTTTGATTCCTTTCAATATGTGACTAATGAATACTTTGTTAATAATGACCAGAGCTTTGTTCTTCACAGTGAGAGCTACTTAGCTATGTAAACAGAGTGACAGAAAGGAGAGAAACAATTAACCTAATACATCCATTACATAGTCAAACACCTAGGAAGGACTGTGAAATCATAGGGGCAGCCAGGTACACAGGTACACTCAGAGATAGGTGCTGGCTGCTGGCAACCACCTGATAGCACTTACTAAGACTGAGATAAGAAAATAGAAACTATGAAGGGTGCTCTGAAGAATCCTGGGTAAAGAGATCTTGACTCTATACCAGAGAGGTACATCAATTAGGTGGATGGACTATGGCTCGTATAAGAAACCACTTCAGGATCATGATACCCAGTCGTTAAGGGTGACAAGTTCAATTGAATTTGCTCCTGCTTGGATCCAATGTCTACCTTCTTCCTAACTCAGCCTCATTTCTCATTTGTAATCCTACTCTTTGGTCCATCAACTGTCTGGTCCTCAGCCAAGAAATCTGGACACGGATTTTGGCTTGGGTACAATTTGCTGATTTTTATGTTTTTCACCTTAGTCTGGGCATCTCTCACACAAGCCTGCATTTAGACTAGAGCGTTCCAGTTACTCAAAAGATGGGAATTCTGACAATCATGTTTTTAAAACACCATATTGGGGTATAATACTTTATACCATACAGTTTATCTGTTTAAAGTACAGAATTCACTGATTGCCAGTATATTTACAGAGTTGTACAACGATTATAATAATCTAATTTCAGATCACTTTCATCACCCTCAAAAGCAGTGTTGTATCTATTAGCAATCATTTCCCACACCACCATGTCCCAGCCTTAGGCAGTCGCTAATGTACTTTGCTTATGAGTTTTGATAAATGATTTAACCAGTCACAGAAAAGATCCCATTTTTTAATCCTCAATTTGCTCACCACATGATCTCTAACTTCTCAGTATGAAGTTGTATTCAAGTTTGGAATATTTGCAATTAAAAACTTATTTTCTCATGCGTGTATTTTTCAAAGTTCAGCTAGGGGTTCTGATATTGTTCAGACATGTTTTGCTATTTTCTCTGTTGAGTTTTCTTCTGTGTTTTAGCAGTGAGAGAATGGGCATGGTCGTAAACTTAAGAACACGTGAAGTATCAATGACTTGACTTTTTTCCACCACGGAATTTGTGTTTAGTTTTATGAATCCCTGAGACATTCAGGGCATGAAGTGCCAGCTCTGGTCCTTGATTGCCCAGACTTGTCTCTTTCATCTCATAGCTGGTCACCTACTATTCACTTATTCCAGTTATATGCACTTACAGCCCTTGCCAGGTTATAATTATACCATGTCTTTTTGCTTACTAATGTTAGGAATAAAGATGATAATGATATACAACTAAATAGCTTTATGAGAGTTTAAATGAGCACAATCACACACCAATTTTAGAATGAGATTACTTTGATAGAAAACATTTTTACACAATAAATTAATATTGGCATTGATAAAAAATTTAGAATCATTAATTTCTATTTAATAATAATACAATTTTTGTGGTTGTATTTTAAACATGGGGGTGACTAAAAGCATCAGAAACAGAAGAAAATAAAGGAAATAGAAACTGATTTATTGAAAAGATAGAGGTTGGCTCATAGAATTAATGGAGAAGGTGAAAATATATGTCCCAGAGTGGGCAGACATGAGGGCCACCTTGGAAATCTTGGAGGGAGGAACTGATAATGCATACTTTAGGACACAGTAGTCAGCATGCATAAATTTCCATAGGGTTATGTGTCTCCTTATAAATCAGATTCCAGGGAGAGATTGTCTAATTAGCCCAGCTGTGGTCACATCCTCATCCCCTCAGCCAGGATTGGTTGAAACACCTGGATCCAGTGTATCACTAAGATTGTATTCAAATGGAGGAGGTGATCCTTTTACCATTATGTAATCACCTCCTCCATCCTTTTACCATTACACAATGGTAAAAGGATCAATATGACAAGAAGAGCTAACGATCCTAAATATATATGCACCTAATACAGGAGCACCCATATACATAAGACAAATTCTTAATGACTTATAAAGAGACTTAGACTCCCACACAATAATAGTGGGAGACTTTAACATCACACTGTCAATATTAGACAGATCAACGAGACAGAAAATTAACAAGGATATCCAGGACTTGAACTCAGACCCGGAACAAGTAAACCTAATAAACATTTATAGAACTCTCCACCCCAAATACACAAAACATAATTCTTATCAGTACCACATCACCCCTATTCTAAAAGTGCCTACATAATTGGAAGTAAATCACTCCTCAGTAATTGCATAGCATTTCACAGGTTTAAATGAAATACTGGCTGGCTGCTTGTTTTTCATTTTCCTCCCTTATTCCTTCCTGTCTCCATTGTTAAGCACAATTATTGGCATAAAAGAGGTTTTCAATACCCACTTTCAGACTGCATTCTAGCCTGGGCAATAAAGCAACACTCCCGTTCTCTCTCCCTCTTTCTCTTCCTCTTTCTTCCTCTCTCATTCTTTTTTTTTCTTTCTTTTTTTCTCAAAAAAAAAAAAAAAAAGCAAATGGAGGAGGTGACATCTCCCAAAGCAGACATAGGATGATGATTCTAGAATTAGAGGGAATGAATGCCAGACTATTAATAGCAAGCATACTATTTATTTTTCAAAAACTTACACAGCACTTACTCTGATCTGGGCAGTGTTCTGAAGATTTTACAATTAATTCCTCATCGAATCCTCACAATAACCCCATTATGGTAGGCACTATTATTTTCAATTCCATGTTATAGGCTCAGAGTGGCAAAGTAACTTTCATGAACTCACACAGCTAACGAGAGAGAGAGTGGTGAGGTTTGAACACAGTCCGGCTTCTGAGTCCCTGCTTTCAACTGACACTATGCTGACTTTCTCTGAGCTCAATTAGGGAATGTCATTTCATTGCTTTTAATAAGAATCCTGTGAAATAACTTGCCATTTCAGTAATAAGAAAATCTAGACTCAGGAAGCTTAGAATTTGACTAAGGCTTAGAATTTGACTACAGCTACAAGACTTCAGTGCTCATACACTTCCGATCATATTATACTGTCTTTTTAGCTTTTCATATGGAAGTGAGCATTAACATTCTATTAATAGCTTAAAATGCCACCTAGATGCTTAAAAGCTGCCTTCAGTTCTCTATGCTGTGTTTTTCCCTATGTAACATTTGAAAGCAGTCTTTTCCTTTTATAATTCTGTGTGTGTTTCTTTCAATAAGAAGGCAAATATCAGATCTCTAAGGAATGCTATGTGAATAAGACAGTCTCTGAAAAAGCTGAATCAAGATGCCATTTGCGTCTTGTCTTTCATTTACCATTTTTCTGAACAGACTATAGTTCTTCAAAGGAGCATTTTCCTTATTCTGAGTATGCCATGGATTCAATTCCCAAGCAGATTAGCCCAATCACTGGTGGAGCTGAAACCTTTTTAGTGGCCAAACTGTCCAAGATCTTAAAAAAAGAGAATTTCTTATTTGCCTCTATGAATTCAAAATATAATAAGCTAATTCTGAATTTTGTTTATATCATGTAAGTTTAAGGTCCAAATGCAGACATTAAGCCCTTCTCTGAATATTTTTACCTTGGAGGCATTGGGCATGACTTTTTTTCTGAAAGATATGTATCTTAAAATAACACAAAAGTACAGGATTTAGGCAGATAATTTTTTAATCTTTTGCTTCTCATCAGATTTATTCCATTGAGCAGAAATGTGACATGATGACTTCACTCTCAGCATCCTTACTAGCAAATGCAATCTGTTTACCAACAAGAATATAAAATGACTGTATTGACCCTTCACTCTTCAGCGGCTGATATGACATGTGACAGGTGGCATGGCATCCTAGGAAGATGATGCCTACTCTCCATCCTCAAGTAGGCCCTGGTGTCTGTTTTGCTCGCCTTTGTGTCAATGTGTACTTTGTGTCAATGGTTTTAAAGTACAACCAAAATACCATTATTATACTTCCATAAAAATTAATTTCTTTGCATTATCAAATGTCCAATATGTGTGTGTATGTGTAAACAAGTTGTATATATGTATCTTACTTTTACAGTTATATTTTGAATTGAGATCCAAACAAGGTCTACATATTGACTGGTTAATATACGTCTTTTATATCTCTTTTATTTTATTTTGATTTTCAACTTTTATTTTAAGCTCAGGTACATGTGCAGGATGTGCAGGTTTTTTACATTGGTAAATGTATGCCATGGTGATTTGCTGCACAGATCATCCCAGCTATTTTAAATGATGCTCTGCCCATATGTTCTCATAAATTGGCTCTTGCTTCTAAGTGAGAACATGTGGTATTTGGCTTTCTGTTTCTGCTTTAGTTTGCTAAGGATAATGGCCTCCAGCTCCATCCATGTCCCTGCAAAGGACATAATCTCACTCATTTTTATGGTTGTATAGTATTCCACGGTGTATATGTACCACATTTTTGTTATCTAGTTTATCACTGATGGACATTTAGGTTGATTTCATGTCTCTGCTATTGTGAATAGTGATGCAGTGAACATACACATGCATGTATCTTTATAATAGAATGATTTATATTCCTTTGGCTATATACCCAGTAATGGGATTGCTAGGTTGAATGATATTCCTGTCTCTAAGGCACTGAGGAATCACCACTATCTTCTACAGTGGTTGAACTAATTTACACTCCCACTAACAGTGTAAAAGCATTCCTTTTTATTTACAACCTCACCACAATCTGTTGTTATTTGACTTCTTAGTGATAACCATTCAGACTGGTGTGAGATGGTATCTCACTGTAATTTTGATTTGCATTTCTGTAATAACCAGTGATGCTGAGCTTTTTTTTCATGTGTTTGTTAGCCTCATGTATGTCTTCTTTTGAGAAATGTCTTTTCCTCTCCTTTGTCCACTTATTAATGGGGTTGTTTTCCCTTGTAAATTTGTTTACATTCCTTATAGATGCTGGATATTAGACCTTTGTCAGATGAATAAATTGCAAACATTTTCCACCATTTTTTAAGTTTTCGGTTCACTCTGATGACAGTTTCTTTTTTGTACTGAAGCTCTTTAGTTTCATTAGAACCCATTTGTCAATTTTTTGCTTTTGTTGCAATTGCTTTTGGCATCTTCATCACGAAATCTTTGCCCATGCCTGTGTCCTGAATGGTATTGCCTAGTTTTTTTAAGGGTTTTTATAGTTTTGGGTTTTACATTTAAGTCTTTATCCATCTTGAGTTAATTTTTGTATATGGTGTAAGGAAGGGGTCCAGCTTCAATTATCTGCATATGGCTGTTTCTCCCAGCATGGCTTGCTAAATAGGACATCCTTTCCCAATTGCTTATTTCTGTCAGGTTTGTTGACGATCAGATGGTTGTAGGTGTGTGGTCTTATTTCTAAGCTGTCTATTCTGTTCCATTGGTCTGTGTGTCTTTTCTTGTACCAGCACCATGCTCTTTTGATTACTGGAGCCTTGTAGTATATACTTTGAAGTCTAGTATTGTGATGTTTCAGGCTTGATTTTTTTTAATTTAGTACTGTCTTGGCTATTTGGGCTCTGTTTTGGTTCTATAGACATTTTAAAATACTTATTTCTATTTCTGTGAAGAATGTCAATGGTCATTTAATGGGGATAACATTGAATCTATAAATTAATTTGGGCAGCATGGAAATTTTCGTGATATTCATTCTTACTATGCATGAGGATAGAATGTTTTTCCATTTGTTTGTGTCTGCTCTGATTTCTTTGAGCAGTGGTTTGTAGTTCTCCTTGAAGAGGTCCTTCACATCCCTTGTAAGTTGTATTCTTTTATATTTTATTCTCTTTGAAGCAATTGTGAATGGGAGTTCACTCATGATTTGGCTCTCTGTCTGTTATTGTTATATAGGAATGCTTGTTATTTTTGCACATTGATTTTGTATCCTGAGACTTTGCTTAAGTTGCTCATCAGCTTAAGAAGCTTTTGGGCTGAGACAATGGGGTTTTCTAGATGTAGGATTACATCATCTGAAGACAAAGATAGTTTGACTTCTCTTCCTATTAGAATACACTTTATTTCTTTTTCTTGCCTGATTGCCCTATCCAGAACTTCCAATACTATGTTGAACAGGAGTGGTGAGAGAGGGCATCCTTGTCATGTGCTGGTTTTCAAGGGGAATGCTTCCAGCGTCTGCCCATTCAGTATGATATTGGATGTGGGTTGCTCATGTATGGCTCTTATTAATTTTAGGTATTTACCTTCAAATCCTAGTTTATTGAACGTTTTTAACATAAGGGAAGGTGAATTTTGACAAAGGCCTTTTCTGCATCTATTGAGAAAATTGTGATCTTTCTCTTTAAATCTGTTTATGTGATTTATCAAATTTATTGGTTTGTATATTTTTAATCAGTCTTGTACCCTGAGGACGAAGCATACTTGATCATGGTAGATAAGATTTTTCATGTGTTTCTGGATTCCATTTGCCAATATTTTGTTGATTTTTGCCCCAGTGTTTATTGCACCTTCATCAAGAATATTGGCCTGAAATTTTCCATTTGGTTGTGCCTCTGCCAGGTTTCGATATCAGGATGATGTTGGCCTATAGAATAACTTATAGAAGAATCTTTCCTTTTCAATATTTTGAAATAGTTTCAGTAGAAATGGTACCAGCTCTTCTTTGTACATCTGGTGGAATTCAGCTGTGAATCAGTCTAGTCCTGGGCTTTTATTTTATTTTATTTTTTGGTTGGTAGGATGTTTATTACTGCCTCAATTTCAGAACTTGTTTTTGGTCTATACAGGGATTCAATTTATTACTGATTCAGCCTTGTGAGGGTGTATGTGTCCAGGAATTTATCAATTTCTTTTCTAGTTTATGTGCACAGAGGTGTTTATAGCATTCTCTGCTGGTTGGTTGTACTTCTGTAGGGTCAGTAGTGATATCCCTCTTATCATTTCTGATTGTGTTTATTTGAATCTTCTCTCTTTTCTTCCTTGTTAGTCTAGCTAGCGCTCTATTAATTAAAAAAAAAACCCAGCTCCTGAATTTTTTATGTTTTGCAGCTTTTTTTCTGTCTCTGTTTCCTTCAGTTCACCACTGATCTTAGTTATTTCTTGTCTTCTGCTAGCTTTGGCATTCGTTTGCTCTTGGTTCTCTTGTTATTTTAGTTATGCCATTAGATTGTTAACTTAAGATCTTTCCATCTTTTTGATGTGGGCATTTACTGCTGTAAATTTCCCACTTAACACTGCTTTAGCTGTGTCCCGGAGATTCTGGCACATTAGTTACCAATAATTTTTTGATTTCTGCCTTAATTTCGTTATTTACCCAAGAGTCATTTAGGACTACATTGTTCTGTTTCCATGTAGTTGTGTGGGCGTGAGAGAATTTCTTAATCTTTACTTCTAATTTGATTATGCTGTGGTCTGAGAGACTGTTACAATTTCAGTTCTTTTGCTTTGCTGAGGAGTGTTTTACTTCCAATTATGTGATCAGTTTTAGAGTAAATGCCATGTAGCCATGAGAGGAATATATATTCTGTTGCTTTTTGGTGTAGAGTTCTGTATATATATATATATATGTTCTATATATGTGTGTGTGTATGTATATATATGTATATATGTATGTATATATATGTGTGTATATATATATACATATATATATCAGTTTTGTTTGTATCCATCTATCTCTAGATATCTATATATCTATCCACTTGATCCAGAACTGAGTTCAAGTCCTGAATGCTACTGTTAATTTTCTGTCTCAATGATATTTCTAATATTGTCAGTGAGGTGTTAAAATCTCCCACTATTGTGCGGGAGTCTAAGTTTCTAGTGGGTCTCTAAGAACTTGCTTTATGAATCTGGGTGCTCCTGTATTGGGTGCACATATATTTAGGATAGTTGGTTCTTGTTAAATTGAATCCTTTATTATTATGTAATGCCCTTCTTTGTGTTATTTGTTCTTCATTGGTATACAGTCTCTTTTGTCAGAAAGTAAGTTTGCAATTACTGCTTTTTTTGTTTTCCATTTGCTTGATAAATATTTCTCCATCCTTTTATTTTGAGCCTATATGTATCTTTTGGCATACGAGACAGGTATCTTGAAGACGGCATACCAGTGAGTCTCCATTCTTTATCCAGCTTGCCATTCTGTGTCTTTTAATAGGGGCATTTAGCCCATTTATATTTAAGGTTAGTACTGTTATGTGTAGAGTTGATCCTGTCATCATGATGCAAGCAGGTTATTCTGCAGACTTGTTTATGTGGTTGCTTCATAGTGTCACTAGTCTGTGTACTTCAGTGTGTTTTCATAGTGGCTGGCAATGGTTTATCCTCCCATATTTAATACTTTCTTCAGGAGCTCTTGCAAGGCAGGTCTGGTGGTAATGAATTCCCTCAGCATTTGCTTGTCTGAAAACGATCTTATTTCTCCTTCACTGATAAAGCTTAGTTTGGCCAGATATGAAATTCTGAGTTGGAAATTCTTTTGTATAAGAATATAGAATATTGGTTCCCAGTCTCTTCTGGCTTTTAGAATTTCTGCTAAGAGGTCCACTGTTAGATTGATGGGCTTCTTTTTGTAGGTGACCTGGCCTTTCTTGCTCATTCCCTTTACATAATTTTCTTTCAACCTTGGAGAATCTGATGATTTTGTGTCTTGGAGATGATCTTCTCATGGAGTATCTTACTGGGGTTCTCTGCATTTCCTGAATTTGAATGTTGACCTGTCTTTCTTGGTTGGGGGAAGTTCTCCTAGATAATAGTCTGCAGTATATTTTCTAAGCTGGCTTCATTCTCCTTGTTTCTTTCAGGTACCCCAATTAATCATAGATTTGATCTTTTTACATAATCCCATATTTCTCACAGGTTTTTTTCATTCCTTTTTATTTATTTTTCTCTATTCTTATCTGCCTATCATTTTTCAGAAAGATAGGCTTCAAGTGCTTAGATTCTTTCCTCTGTTTGGTCTATTCTGTTATTAATACTTGTGATTGCATTGTGAAGTTCTTGTAGTGTTTTTTCCAGCTCTAATAGGTCAGTTATGTTTCTGTCTAACTGTAGTGGTTTTTTCAGCTCTAACAGGTCAGGTATGTTCCCTTTTGGCTGTCAGCTACCATATTGTTTTATCATGATTCTTAGATTCTTTGCATTGGGTTTCAATGTGTTCCTTTAGCTCAGTGAAGTTTGTTACTCACCTTCTGAAGCCTGTTTCTGTCATTTCAGCCTTCTCAGCCTCAGCCCAGTTCTGAGCCTTTGCTTGATAGGTGTTGTGGTCATTCAGAGGAAAAGAGGCACTCTGGCTTTTTGAGTTTTCAGTATTTGTGTGCTTTTTCTTATCTTGGTGGGCTTATCTACTTTTGATCTTCAAGGTTGCTGACCTTGATGGGGCTTTGTGTTTTGTTTTTCTTGTTTGCTTGTTTGTTTTTCTTTTAACGGTCTGGTCACTTTTCTTTAAGTCTACTGCAGTTTGCTGGGGATCTGCTCCAGACCCTAATTGCCTCAGTGTTTTTCTGTACCTGGAGGTATCACTAGTGAAGTCTGCAAAACAGCAAAGATGACAGCCTGTCCCTTCTTCTGAGGGCTCCATCCTAGGAGGGTATTGGCCTATTATCAGTCCAAACACACTCATAAGAGGTGGCTGGAAACCTCGGTTGGGAGGTCTCACCCAGTCAGGAGGAACAGAATCAGGGACTCAATTAAAGAAGCAGCCTGAATGCTTTTTGATGGAGCAGTTTTGTTGTGTTGGATATTCCTCCAGCCCCTGATCAGTTTGGACTCTCCAAGATCCATAGGCCGGACTGGCTGAGAATCTTGAATGGTCAAGGTGGCAGACTTTCTGCCCCTCAGGCAGTCTGTTTCCCAGTGGATAATTAGAGATCTGTTGGCCCTGTACAACAAGGTGGCATTGGACGGATGCCCTGGGCTGGGGTCCTGGCTGGGAGGACCTGCCCTATGAGGAGAAGTGGATCAGGGTCCCACCTAAAGAAGCAGTCTGACCAGGCCTTGACCAAATAGCTGTGTCATGGTGGGGAACCACCTCTGCTCCTGTCAGCTTGGACTCTCCAAAGCCCACAGCCTGAAATTGCTGAGTCATCCAATCAACCCAGGTGGCAGCCCTTTCCTCCCCTGGCTCTATCCATAATTAGTGCAGGTAGGTGTAGCTGGAGGGCCTGGAGAAATGGGTAAGGGCCTTACTTAAAGAAACATTGGCCCCTGCTTTGTTTTATGTTTAACTATATCTATATTTTGTACATATACTGGGATCTTTAAGGGGATAACTGAAAACCAATATACAGTATGGATAAAGAATTTCAGATACAAGATGAGGACTTGAGTAGACATTCAGAGGTCTGAACCTGACAGTTATGGGTCTGGAAATGCCAGCCAAAGTTACAAGCTCAGTAGGATGGTATAGGCAGGGTTGTGGGCAAAATACACTTTCAAGAATAGTCTGAACATCTAACCAGGTGGTTTGATGTAGCAAAACAGTTGGATATTTTGTGCACGTACTATATTTTTTAAATGCACTATCTTATGTGTCCTAGAAAACAATCATTTGAAGAAGATAGCATTTTCTTGATGTTCAACATGAGGACACTGAGGCTTAGATTTTAACTAGTTTTTTGTGTGCTATGTTTTGAACTAAGCTGTGTTCACCCAACATCCATTTGTTGAAGCCCTAACCTATAATGTAACTATATTTGGAGACAGGGCTTTTAAAGATAAAGTTAAATGATGTCTTAAGTGTGGCTCCCTAATCCAGTAGGTTTGGTGTCCTTCTGAGAAAAGGAAGAGAAATTAGAGCTTCCTCTACCATATGAAGAAACAGAGAAAAGGCAGCTGGATTTGAGCCAGGAAGAGGAACTTTGCCAGAAACCAAACCAGCTGGCAACTTGATCTTGAATTTTCCAGACTGCAGAATTGTGAGAAAATAAATATCTGTTATGTAAATCATGAAGCTTGTGGCATTATGTTATGGCAGCCTGAGCTGACTAATATACTGTAATTATGAACTGATTGGCCAGTGTTTGTGGTTCAAACCTGATGGGATGTGCTATGGTTTGATGTGCTATGTTGACAAAAGTCATTTGTTGACACTTGGTCCCCAGTGTAACACTGTTGTGAGGTGGGACCTTTGGAAGGTGGATAAATTTCAAGGATTAATGCTGTTATCATGAAAGTGGGATAGTTATCACAGGAGTGGCTTTCTTATAAGAGCTAGCTCTCTCGCACTTTCTTTCTTGCCTTTATGACTATCCACCATAGGACTACCTTTGCCAGATGCTAGCACAATGCTCTCAGACTTCTCAGTCTTCAGAATTATGACCAAATACACTGCTTTTCATTATAAATTATCTAGTCTGTGGTATTCTATTATAGCAACAAAAGATGGACTAAGACAGAAGTATGGAAAAATGCAAACAGACTTAGGATGGAAGCTGCAGAATATAATTTTGCACTGGTAGGTTAGCTCATGCAAAATTAAAAAATAGAAAGTTGGCATTTGGTTACAGGATAAGACCTCTGAGATATTATTTTCTTTCTTTCTTTAGGGAGATTATAGCTAGCAGGTACTATTCTCCAAAATGGAACAGGGCCTTGAAAATGCCAAAGATGAAAACAGAGACTCCAGTCCAGAGGGCCTCTAGGGAGACAGCCTATTTTAACATGTTCCCATCCTTAATTTTAAACACCGAAGTGCTTCTAGATGTAACTGCATCTATTAACCTTTTAACTGCAGTTTCGTTACTTAACACTAAAGTTCTCTAAATGGAATCAAACCAGATACATGTGCAGTAGAAGGATGACATGATTTCTATACTAGATTAGAAGACAGATGGGTGGCTTTACTCAATCGTCACTCAAGCTTTCCTACCCAAAAGAACATAAGACTTCAGTAATATTTAATGTGATTCAACTTTTTTAATTTACTTATTTCTATTTTAAGCAGTTGAATATTTTGAATTCATTTGGCATTTTGATGATAGAAGTCATGAGTGCTGCTTTTTAGTTCTCTGATTCTCATTCTGTTACCTGAAATGTAACCAATGGATAATTATCCCTTTGGTTCTCTGTAACTTGGGATTAGGGGAAAGACAGCAACTAACTCCATTTGTTATATAGAGTAAGCACAGGTTTGCTCAGGAAGAAATTAAAGTGTCTTCCTAGTCCAGTAATTTAAGTGCTTTTTCTTTTTAATCAGTTATTTCTAGGATATAGCTAAGACCTCATAACTCTTTGGTAAAAGTATAATGTTATGATTTCTTTGGTATCCTCCAAGTGATAATTTTTACTGTGTGTCAGTCTGGTCCCTTACTGGGCGTATAAATGTGATACTATCTCTGTAGGTGCTCTCTTTCAAATATGAAGCTCTAAGGGCCTCTTATAAAGTAGAATGAATGAAATACTACTTTTATAGTATTCAGCCACTATTGAAATCAGCAGTGCTTAAATGCCACAGAACAGTGCTTGCAAGATTTCCAGAACAGGCTTGGCAACCACACTGCCTGGAGAGTTTGTATATAAACTTAAATACCAGCTTGAATATGTTTCCCTTAAACAAAGGAAAACTTGGAATTTTATCTATCAACCTCAGTGAGAAATGCATCTACAGATTCAAATTCTGTGACATTTTTAAGCAAGACAAACACAATGGTCCAAGGGCCGTAATAATAAACAGATAAGTCTTCCTCCCAAGACTAGTAAGAAAGTAAAAAAGTTGCCACATCATAAGTATGTCCCATTTCTGTCTCTACTCCCACCTAATTCACTATTATACAACTTCTAGATTGATTTTCCTATACCATAGCTCTGTTCATTTCTCTCACCTTCTTAAAATGCTTCAATTGTTTCCTGATGTCTACTAAATAAAACTGGCATTTGAGACCAGTTTGACATCTGGCCCCCAAATCCTTTCTAATTACTACATCTGGCCAAACTCTCCATTACACTTCAAAATTCACCAAGTCTAAGACTACTCATGAGTTTTGAATATTTGCTTTAACATTCTTTCTGAAACATCTATCACTTTCCCTGTCAACCACAAACCCATCACAGACACTCAATACAAAACTGCTTTTGGAATATGGGGTCCCAAATGCAAATACCTTCAGAATCCAGGATTAATGCGTAAAAGACATAAGTTTGATGTTTGTCTTAGCTTGGGATGCTATTACAAATGCCACAAATGAGTAGAGTAAATAATAGAAATTTATTTGTCACAGTTCTAGAGGCTGGGAAGTCCAAGATCATAATGACAGCATGGTCAAGTTCTGGTTAAGGTGCTCTTCTTGGCTTGTAGATGGCCACCTTCTTGCTGTGTCTTCATGAGCGTTTTTCATCATGGGGCTCTACCTTCCTGACCTAGTCTAAACCTAATTATTTCCCAAAGGCTCTACCTTGAAATACCATTACTTTGGAGATTAAGAATTCAGCATATGGGTTGTAGGAGTATATAAATATTCAGTCCATAGTGATGGCAAATGATAACCAACATGGCTTTGTTGATGGATGTTGACAAAAAATAATGGGGCCAGGGGTAAGTAGAAGAGCAGAAAAACACCTAAGGGAGCTGCTATGACACAGCTCTAGTCAGCTGCTGTCATGTGTGATGGCCAGCCCAACTGGTCATTTTTTTAAAGGGAAGCCTAAATATTTTGTCATGTCAGAATTAGCACATTATCTAATCTATAGAATTTGTGGGAGAATTATTAGAAATGTGTGAAAACCATTAGCAAAATATCTTTGAACACAGTTGGCAGCCAGTAAATAAATACTAGCTGTATTATTATTAACAGTTTTGATAAAAAAAGAGGGAGAGAAGAAATGGAATGAATGTAAATAAATCAAAATATATTATAGGAAATAAAATAGTATGCAACAGTACATAATGAACATTATATTATATGTTAAATGCTATATGAAACTATAAGTTTTCAGAGAAGGAAGAGATTTACAGCTGAAGATACATTTGAAGACATTATATGAGATAGAGGTTGCAGTCTGTCTTTTCCCAGGCTGGTGTCAGCAAATGTTCATGTATAATTCAGGGTTCAATCAGGGAAGCAGAGCCCTATGGGAGCTGTTGAGGAGGTCTATGTGTGCCTGTTGCCCTTCTATTTACTGCTGTGGCTGAAGTTGATATAGACTAGCCAGGTCAGAATCTGCAGAGGAAAGAGGCACTGAAGTGGGCTAGAGGAAGGGAAAACTGACATCTTTGCTGATGAAATGGAACATTAAAAAAAATTGAAACCTGTATCTGCCTCTCTCTCAAGCCTGTTGATTCAGGTAACCTTCAGGGTAGCTAGTGTCTTTTACCATGGATCAATACAGGAGCCTAGGCAAAAACTCAACTCAGTTTTGGAAGATCCAGTGCAAGCTGGAGGAGCTAGAATTCAGGACACTGCCCCATGCCAACAACATAAGCTTTTGGGTCAGAGTTATCAATCCAGACCAGCTAGAGGGCTGACTTTCACTTCTAACTTCCAAATCTCACACAAACTTCTCTTGTGGCCATGTTTAATCCAAAGTCACATAGGGAAGGGCATTTTGAAAAATATGATTGCTGCTTAGCTAACAAAAACTTTAGTAAGAAAACACCTAGTATTTGTCTATTGGCTGACAGCTATGTTCGAAGATACTTTGCTAGTGACATTTCATATATTTCCACTAAATATCCCACCAACCCCATAGATTAGATAATGTAGTGATTCTGATGCTTTTGGCTACAAGAAACAAAAACTCTAACAAAAAGTGGCTTAAGTAATAATAATATTTATCTTACATAACCAGAAGACCAAAGGTTGGGCAGACTGTGGAATCAGTGTGCTATGTCTCAGCTCTACTCTTTGGTCATTCTATTGGTTCTACTTTTCTCTATTGGTTGGCTTTATCCTTAGAGCAGGATAAGATGGCTGCAGTTGTTTTATGAGTTTCTCTTTACCCACAGACAACCTTCTTGGACAAAATCCAAGACATGCTTAGGCTGGTTCTTACACAAATGATCCACATCTGGTCCATAGAAAGCACTCTTACACCCTCTCACTCCAGATGTGTAGGTCATAAAGGAAGATTTAGGACCTCATTTTCCTTATGTATCTGCACCAACAACTGTAGACAACATATGTAGTTATTTGTATAGTTTCTTTGAAGCTCTTATTAGATATGGAATAGGATTGATATTGCCTACCCCTCTGCAGCAAAGGAGGGGAGGTACCCACAGTACATCTCTTTCCAAAGTATTGTCTTTTTAACTTCCTGCTGTTTTCTTAGACTCTATCGCCTACAGGCTACAACTAGTGGCCGTCAACATGTCAAAGAACTTGTTTCTTCCCAGCTACTTCACAAGTTCAGCATGGGTGGTCTAGAAACACACAGTGGATTGTGAGAGCCTTTAATTCCTTGGTCTTTCATATGAAACTGACATCAAGTTATGTTTTCAAATGTAATTGTGCAGACAACATAAACATGTCCAGGAGACATTTTCCCCATTTTCTTGGTGATTAACATTTGGCTCCTCATTAGCTATGCAAATTTCTGCAGCCAGCTTAAATTTCTCCTCAGAAAATAAAATTTTCTTTTCTATCACATTATCAGGCTATAAATTTTCTGAATTTTTATGCTCTGCTTCTCTTATAAAACTGAATGCTTTTAACAGCACCCGTAATCCCCTGAATGCTTTACTCCTTAGAAATTTCTTCAACTAGATACCCTAAATCATCTCTCTCAAGTTCAAAGTACCACAAATCTCTACGATGGGGCAAAATCCTACCAGTCTCTTTGCTAAAACATAATAAAAGTCACCTTTGCTCCAGTTCCCAGCAAGTTCCTCATCTCTGTATGAGATGACCTCAGCCTGACCTTATTGTTCATATCACTATCAGCATTTTTGTCAAGGCCACTCAACAAGTCTCTAGGAAGCTTCAAACTTGCTCACATTTTCCTGTCTTTTTTGGAGACCTCCAGAATGCTTCATCCCCTGCCTGTTACCCAGTTCCAAAGTTGCCTCTACATTTTTAGGTACCTTTTCAGCAACACCCCACTCCTGGTACGAATTTGCTATATTAGTCAGTTTTCATACTACTGATAAAAACAAACCTGAGACTGGGAAGAAAAAAAAAGGTTTGGTGAACTTACATGTGGCTTAGTAAGCCTTGCAATTATGGCAGAAGGTGAAAGACATCTCACGTGGTGGCAGACAAGAGGAGAGAGCTTGTGCAGGGAAATTTCTCCTTATACAATCATTAGATCTTGTGATACTTATTCACTGTCACAAGAATAGCACAGTAAAGACCTGCCCCTATAATTCAGTTATCTCCTACTAGATCCCTCCCACAACACAAGGGAATTCAACATGAAATTTTTGTGGGGACACAGCTAAACCATTTCAGGTATTAAATGATAGATTCAGAATCTGATTATCTACATTTGATCTCAAAGTCAATATTTTCAATATACACCATATTTAATGCTTTAAACTCATGCATCAAAAGTAATGCAAGTGAACAGAATCACAACTGATATCATTCTGAACAGGGAAAGATTGAAAGCACTTCCTTCAAGATCTGGAACACAACAAGGATGCCCACTTTCACCACTGATATTCAACATAGTATTGAAAGCCCTAGCCAGGGCAGTCAGACAAGAGAAACAAATAAAGGCCATCCAACTTGGAAAGGAAGGAGTCAAATTATCCTTATTTGCAGATGACATGATCTTATACTTGAAAAAATCTAAAGATTATGCAAAAAAAAACCTATTAAAACTCTAAACAAATTCAGTAAAGTTGCAGAATACAAAATCAACATACAAAAATCAGTAGTAACATTTCTATGTCAACAGTAAATACTCTGAAAAAGAAATAAAATTAACCCATTTACTATAGCTGCAAATGAAATTAAATATCTTGATAAAAACTTGACCAAAGAAGTGAAAGATCCCTACAATGAAAACTATTAAACATTGCTGCATGAAACATGAAAAAGAGAACATGAAAAATAAAAAAAAAAAACCATGTTCATGAATGGAAAGAATATGTTTAAAATGTTCATACTACCCAAAGTAATCTACAGATTCAATGCAATCTGTATCAAAATACAAATAAAATTCTTTACAGAAATTTTTCTAAAAGTCTTAAAATTTATATGGAACCACAGAAGACCAAGAATAGTCAAAACTATCCTGAGAAAAACAAAAAAATACTTATAGGAATCACACTACCTGACTTCAAATTATACCGCAGAGCTATAGTAACCAAAACAGCATAGTTCTGGCATAAAAACAGACACAGAGATCAATGGAACAGAATAAAGAACCCAGAAACAAATTTATACTTCTACGGTGAACTCATTTTTGACAAAGGTGGCAAGAATATACATTGGGGATAGAGCAGTTCCTTCAATAAATGGTGCTAAGAAAACTGGAAATTCATATGCAGAAGCATGAAAATAGACCCCTATCTCTCACCATATATGAGAATTAAATAAAAATAGATTAAACACTTAAATCTAAGACATCAAGCTGTGAAACATTGGAGAAAATCTTCAAGACATTGGTCTGGGCAAATATTTCTTGAGTACTGTTCCACAGCCCTGGCAACTAAAGCAAAAATGGACAAATAGGATTGCATCAAGTTAAAAATCTTCTACACAGCAAAGATTATAATCAACAAAGTGAAGAGGCAATCCACAGAATGGGAAAAAATATTTACAATCTATCTGATAAGGGATAAATAATCAGAATATATAAGAAGCTCAAACAATCCAATAGGAAAAAGAAATCTACCAATCCACTTGACTTACAAGATGGGCAAAACATCTAAATAGACATTTATCAAAAGACATACAAATGGTAAACAGGCATATGAAAAGACATTCACCATCACTGATTATCAGAAAAATGCAAATCAAAGCTACAATGAGGTATCTTCTTACCTCAGATCAAATGGCTTTTATTCAAAAAACAGGCAATAACAAATTCTGGCAAGGATGTGGAGGAAAGGGAACCCTCATACACTGTTGGTGGAAATGTAAATCAGTACAGCCACTATGGAGAGCAGTTTGGAGGTTCCTCAGAAAAACTATTGTAGGGACATGGATGAACCTGGAAACCATCATTCTCAGCAAACTGACAGAAGAGCAGAAGATCAAACACCGCATGTTCTCACTCATAGGCGAGTGTTGAACAATGAGAACACATGGACACAGGGAGGAGAGCACTACACACTGGGGTCGGTTTGGGGAAATAGGGGAGGGACCGTGGGGGGTTGGGAGCTGGGGAGAGATAGCAAGGGGAGAGATGCCAGATGTAGGTGATGGGGAGGAAGGCAGCAAATCACACTGCCACCTGTGTACCTATGCAACAATCTTGCATGTTCTTCACATGTACCCCAAAACCTAAAATACAATAAAATAAATAAATGGGGAAAAAAACCCCTAAAAATAGAGCTACTATGTGATCCAGCAATCCCACTGTTGGGTATATACCCCAAAGAAAGAAAATCAGCATATTGAAGAAGTAGCTGCACTACTATGTTTACTGAAGCACTGTTCAAAATAGCCAGGATTTGGAAACAAAGTATCCATCAACAGAGAAATAGATGGAGTACAATTCAGCCATAAAAAGAATGAGAGTACAATTATAAACAATGGAGTACAATTCAGCCATAAAAATAATGAGATTCTTTTATTTGCAACAACATAGATGGAACTGAAGGTTGGTATGTTAAGTGAAATTAGCCAGGCACAAAACATAAACATCATATGTTCTCACATATTTGTGAGATTCAAAAATTCAAAAAATTCAAACTCATGGACATAGGGAGCAGAAGGATTGCTACAAGAGGCTGGGAAAAGTAGCAGGGTGGGGGAGGATGTGGAGATGGTAAATACGTACAAAAATATAGCTTGGTAGAAAAAAAGAGCTAGTATTTGATAGCCCAACAGGTAACGACTTTAACGATAATTTATTGTACATTTAAAAATAACTAAAAGAGTATATTGCATTGTTTGTAACACAAAGGATAAATGCTTGAGGTGATGGACACTCCACTTATCATAATGTAATATTGGATGCCTGTATCAAAATATCTCACATACGTTATAAACATATACACTCCTATGTATCCAGAAAAATTACAAATAAAAATATACAAGTGAGAAAATTTATATCATTTAGGAAAATGTCTATAGTTTACATTTATATAATACATCATTTTTTAATGCTCACATATAATTTTTCACAGCTCCTCCATGAATTAGGCAAGTGAGTGCATTAGCTTTTTCATTTATCAGATGAGAGTGACTAAGGCAAACACCAATTAATTAATTTGCCTATGTGCTCAGCAAAGCAAGTGGTTGCTGGAGCCAGTAGTCTCCAAGGGGAGGAACTAGGTATTAGTGATAACAGTATGGGTGCAGGATTCTTGATGAGAGATGTGTGGTTAAATGTGGAGTTTGTGACATATCTCTTAATCACATGCTTTTTGATACAGATCTTTTCTGTAAACTGGATGCTATTCATACTTTCCAATTGGGAATTATAAAGGATCTGATAATATAAAGCTTTATAATTCACTGAACACAGAGTTTGGCCATTTCTGCTCAGCAGATGCTCAGGAAAGCTTAGCTCTTGCAGTACTAACTTAGGTGCTTATGACCACACAGGGGAATCAGCTGGTCTATTTCTGCCTAGTCACAAGAAATTGTCAAGAAAAATATGTGGAGAGAATATAGAGGCGGTACACATATTCAGTATTGACTGAGGAACCACATTTTCAACTATTTGTACAATTGATTGTGAGCATAGATCTGATTTTTCTGATGCTTATAGCTCAAGGTCAGGTAGCGCAGGCTTGAACGCTTAGGTTTAAACTTACTAACATCATTTCATTCTAATTAATAAAATTTGGGTAATTTATCAGAATAACATAATTTAAAAAATAAAAAAAACACCACACCGAACCTGCTACGCTAGTTTTTTTTAATAGTTGGGGTGAGTAATCAGCAACAACCTAGAACTTTCTAACTTCCAGAATTTTGAACCTAGTGTATTTTTCTTCCATAATGGTTTCATCTAATATAGTGCACTCCTTTTTTTCATGTGTATATTCATTATTCCACAAAAATTTATAGCAGTTTTATGCATCTTTTTTTGTTGTTACACATGGAGAACATTTTTTGGCAGTAGTTATACAATTTGCATTTTTAAAGAGTAAATTGCAATCAAGAAAAAAATTATCATACAAATTGCTGTGTGTGTTATATGGTATCTGCAGAATACAGCGTTTATTTCTCTGAGGTGCATACTAGATCTATCTTAGAAAAATAGCTAGAGAAGGAGGAAAAAACAGTTTCCAAAGAGATTAAGAGGACATATTTTCCCACTAAGGAATTTTTTTTTTTTGCCTAAAATTTGAAGAGATTAAAGTATGTTTCTGTATTTTGATTGGGGAAAAAATTCTATCTTGCTTTTAGCTTTACAGAGACTGTCACATCTTTATTTTTTCCCCCATTTTTCTATTTCTGTTTGAAAGTATTTGTTGGGTTCACTGTTTCTGAGTAATGTGAGCCTCATATATTTAATCCTAGCTATCTTTAAGTGACAGTTGGAGAAAAAGCATTTACAAAGTGATGTTACCTTTGGCACTAAAATGTAGGTAATCAAAAAGGTTAATAGCCCCTATCTACTGACAGAAAAATCAAAACAGAATTACAAACAAAAGGAAAACAAAATAGTAATACCAAAACTCCAATAAAATAAACATTAAGAACAACAAAGTCATTCTTGAATAAGTGTTCTCCCATACTTGAGTAATATGATTTGGCTCTGTGTCCCCACCCAAAGCTCATCTTGAATTGTGGTCACCCTGTGTCAGGAGAGTGACCTATTGGAAGGTGATTAGATCATGGGGTGATTTCCCCCATGCTGTTCTCATGATACTGAGGGAGTTCCTGTGAGAGCAGATGGTTTTAGAAGTGTTTGGCAGTTCCCCTCTTTGTTCTCTCTCTCTTCTGCTGCCATGTAAGAAGTGCCCTGCTTCCCCTTAGCCTTCCACCATTATGGTAATTTTCCTGAGAGCTCACCAGCCATGCAGAATTGCTAGTCAATTAAACCTCTTTTGTTTATAAATTATCCAGTCTCAAGTAATATCTTTATATCAATGTGAGAATAGACTAATACATTGAGTGTATGTGCAGAATTCTGCATTTTCTTCATGGAAAAAATGTCTCATATTCCGCCTAGTAGAGAAAGGCTACAGGTGTCCATTTTGTTATTAAGTTTCTTGACCATCTGAATTACAAGTTTTGCATAACCTACCAAATTAGCCAAGCAGTTGTTGTTTGATCACTTAGAAGTGTCAAAGGCATTAGTGTGATTTTTTGATCCAATATTTTTGTTTGATAAAATCAAGACATTTTGTATGTAAAATAGATTTTTTTTAGAACCCTTACACTGAACTCAATAATCTTATACATAGTTTTAGAAAATCATTGTTTCTTTGAAGCCTGGAATTCATTATACAGTAAAACATGAGTATCATATTGTTAAGTCTGACTTTGAATTCCAAGTTGACTTTAAAAGTAACTCATTGCACATGGAAAAATATCTCCAAATGATTATTTACCTTTCCAGAAATCAGTTTAACAGCACCAGTTTATGAACAGGGCTTGCTATAGGCATGTAATATTATTTGTACTCTATGTTGGCAGATAAAGTATTGAGTAAAGCCTTTAACTTAAAAATTTTGCTTATTAAAATGAACATTAAATATTGTTTCCTAGACTTAGAAATAGAGGGATAAGTCTGTAAGGGAGTGAATTTGATGAACACAAAGTTTCATGAAGTCCAAATACTGTGTTTTCCTTATGTTTGTGGTTGAAAATATGGTCAGAATTTTTCTTTTAGCTTCTTCACAGTCTCCATTTTTCATTTTCACTAGGAGTTGAAAGTCAAAAGACATGAAAGAAAAGAAACACGTATTGGAAAAGTTTCAAGTGAATTCTAATATGCAGCTTGATGAGTATTTAATTCTAGAAAAAGGAACCTGTAGGGTATAAGTGGGAAATGCCCTTTCCTTGTGGCAATGATTTTTTTCACGCATGTATATGAGTTTCCCTGAATGGATTGGAATGTAATACCTACAAGGTTAATTAGATGTGCTGAAATGTAAACATTCAGCACTCTCAAAATTCATAGTTAATTCAGGTCTCACTCAGGCATCTATGCTATCTTTTTAACCACATTGTTTTCCAAGGTGTGGAATTCATTTATAGATAACATCCTTTGAACCTTCTCAGTAAAATAAGAGGGTATTTGAAATGCACGGTCAGTCAACATCTAACATAAAATCTTAAGCCTCAAGTTTTGAAAAGAACAATGTGGATTAATGAGGGTTGTTTCTTATAGAGCTAATACAATTACTTGTCAAAAGACACAAAGAAGAGAATTACTGTTAGTATTCTGGTCAAAACTGTGTGATCCATCTTGAAAATTGAAACTAGAGAATGGATGGAATTTAACGTATTTGTGATCTTAGTGAGGGGATTGAAGTCACGGGGAAGATGCATGGATCATAAAGCAAAATCAATGTAGATACTCAGTTAAAGAAAAGCATTTTATATTTGTGTCAGTTGAAATGGAAAAGAAACTGTTCCTACAAAGAAAGACAAAATATTCTTACTTAAGAATGTTTAGTTTGTTTTTTATTCTACCAGCAAGCCTTTTGCTGGTTCATTTTGAGAATTATGGAATATTAGAAGAAAAATATGTTTCCTTCAATTTTACCACTTAATCAGTATTCAGCAGGGTACTCTTCTCTGGTCCTGGAGCTTAGTATAAAACCTACTCCAGATTTGGAGGTAAGGATAGGCTTTCTTCTGTTTCTTGTTTGTGCAAAAATAAATGGGAGATCAGTGAGAGCTTCTTGCATACAAGAATAATAAAAAAAAGTTCCTAATAACCATTTAAAATTATCTGGGAAAATATCACAGTTGATTTATGAAATGACCTCAAGTGATAAATTCCCCAAAACATTAGTTGCTTGTTCAACACCCCACCCCACCCACATACATGCACCACACATATATTCCTAAACGGGATTGCCTGAATTATTTTGTGCTAAGAACAATCTAAGATTTTAGTGCCATTATTAAAAATGGAAATAAATGAACATTTTTCCTTATGCTCAAATTGAAAACCTTTTCTGGTCATCCAATTCAGGAAAAAAAGGGGGGCATGAAAAAATTAATCACAATTATATTTAATCGTTGCTATTTCCGAAATCACAAATTTGCTAATGTTTAATATTAAGAAGAACTTTGGAGAACTTTCATGTGGTGAAGCATGAATTTATTTATAATCGTCAATTGCATTTTTTTCAGTATGTTTATAACTGTCAATGTCACATAGTGAAAAAATTGATGTGTCTTCTAAACCACAAATTCTAGTTTAAGCTTCTTCATTTATGGGCTTTATGATTTGATCATAATCTCCTGGCCCTGTTCTATCATCTCTAGAACAAATATAGTCTTATGCAGATGTGTCTATTTCTTAAAAGAATCATATTCTATCAGAACTTTATAAGCTATTAAACCACACACAAGTGTAAGAACTGCTACTCCTACATTTATGTGTGATCCATTAATTACTACAATTGGTTAAAGCCTAATATTCTTGAAGCCAACAACTCAAGTTCATTTCCCTAGAGAAATCATTGGTTCCTGAAAATAAAACAGTAAATTTCTCTTAATCTCTCCCCAGCTTTTATTTTCATGCTGTTAGCCACAATGGAATCAGGTATGCAAATGCTGAAGACTCAGTACAAATGTTTTGACCCATCAGAAACAACTCAAGGAACATGCCCTGATAATAGCTATTCAAATGACATCATAGTTTTCTGTAAAATTCACCACCTTTTGAAATGTAGTGGTATGATAAACTCTCAGCATCATAAATAATCTAGATTCATTGGGTTATCTAGTTAAATGATTATGACTTTAGGCTGAGTTTCAGTCAAACAGCGCCACCCCACCCCCCACACACATAAGTATGTGCAAAATATGTGGATTATAGCTCTCGTTTTCAGAGCTACTCATAAGCACCTCTTTAGAATTTATGACTTACCTCCTCAACTAACGAATGCTTTTAAAAATGTTCATTTGTTTTCAATCGAGATCTCAGCTTGTTTCTGTTTATTTTAGGGCAGGATGATTCCAACCTTCATATCAAGGATTTTGGACCTCTTATTTTTCCCACCTGTGTGGAGTTGCTATAGAATTTTATTAACTCTTAGCACTGAACAAGATAGTCCCAGAACATTATAAGGTAAGCCTTGGGTTACATCCATGTTCCTTCCTGTGTCCAGTGTGCAGCAACAATTCTATCTCACCTTGATGTTCAGAGTCAATCATATCGGACAACATTGTCAAGCCCTTTTTATTCTGTTCATCTGTTGGCATGAAGAGCACAAAATGACAAGTGGTAACCTACCTTCCAATTTAATCGAGCTGAGTCCTGTTGCATCCACTGAGGGACAGTTTTCTGTCTTAGGTAATAAAGCCTCTGAACTGTGAAAGTCCAGAGTCATTGAGAAGCAAAGCAAACATTTGTGAGCAGATCATTACATATAATAAGAAGACGTGACACTCCCACATCTATTCTTTAGTTGCTGTATCTATGAATACTGATTGTGGAGAAAACAGAAGCATAAATCAGTTGGGGTTCAAAGCCTATCACCTTCACCACGAGATGTTATCTAACAATCATGCCATAACGAAGACTTTAGAAGCTCTTCTGTTTTTTCAAATGTTCGGCTGCTTCTGAATCATGGGTATATGAAAAGACCCACAACACTGATGTACAATAATATATTCCCCTTTATTTATTTATCATTTTATTACGTGTTTGTGTGTTTCTTTGCTTATTGATATAGAGAGTCCCAAGGTCAACAACAATGTTGTGTAGGATGCTATTATTTTTAAAAGATGTAGTTCACCTGTTAGGTGGAAAAAAGCAAAAGAAAATCCAAAATATGACATTTCCACTAAGAGTAAACTGTTGTCTCCACCACGGTGAAAGAGGTCACATGACACTGGGTGATTGTCTGGTCTCTTGGGTGTACATTGCAATAGTGGGTCTCAGTTTTTGCTTTGCTCCTGGAAATTAGATAAGGATGCAGGAGCACTGGATAGGTGAGCCTTCGCTTGGGAGATCGAAGTGGTTGAGCCTATGCATAACCTATATATTCTTACTACTGTGGTAAAATTGTCCATGATCCTGGTAAGCAACTTCTATGGTAGCTGGAAATATACTAGGTGATATTACTGTAAGGGTCCTTTTAACCTCCTGATTAATAGTGACCTCTGTTGACATGGGGACATTTTTGTAAAAATTCTTATAAGACATAAATTCCCCTACATTGTGAGTCAATTCTTAGAGCTCCACTTACATTACTCATTTCCAAATCTCATGTCCTCAGCCATCCCAATGGGTTCCTTATAAGTTCCTCATCATTTTGTAAAACCCCCAAATAATTATACGTACTCATTTCAAACCTTTCAGGATTTTCAACCAAGGCAGGGAACAGCCTCATTAAATTTTGAAGAGTCACTACTTTGCCATCAAAAAATTCAAAAAGTGGCTTGTGTTTTGGTGTTCACAATTCTCTGAGCTTCATGTAAGCCAATTTCCTAAAGATCATAGGCCCATTCTTTCTTGATGAATGTCCTAAATTTCCTATGAGGAGCTATGAATTCAATTAACATTATAATTTGGCAACCCACAGAAGCAAATGTTGTATCTTGATTTTGGCTTAGTTTAGTAGCTCCAAGAGATAAAGGACTCTCAGAGAAGTCACAGGAATCTTTTAGTTTTCTGTCTACACTTGAACCAAAACAACAGAACAAAGACACAAAAATTTGAACTTATCAATCTATTTATTTTAGTTATATAGTCCCAATGAAGCAAATCCCATTACCTTGCCATCTTTTTTAAACCACATTACAGAAGTATGACTGACATGTAAAAACCACCCTACAATCTTCAATTCCATTTCTCATGTCTATTGGCTCTCTAGAGCTTAACCTCAAAGGGCAATTCCTTCCAGGTCATCATTGATAATAACATAATTGGCTTGTCATTTGACATTTACATTCTAGACTACCAGTACCCATGCCTTAACCTTATTAGATTTTTTAAATTTCCTTTAGTTTTCTCTAAATTCCAAATAACAAATCCTAGATTCTCCTTATTTATCTGAATATCTTTGGCTTCCAACAACTATGTGTGCAAGTTTTTGTGTTCTCATCCTTGGATTCATGAAACAGAAAAATGGATTTAACAAAAGAATATGGATAATTCACAGAATGTCCAGGAAAGTTATAGAATTAGGCGTGAGAAATGGGCAAAAAATAAGGAGGAGTGAGTAGTATCCAGGACCACAGCAAAACCATGCCACAGACCAGTCTAAGGTCAATGATGCCGATTACTGCTTGTTATAGCTATGTTACATTTGACATGCCACTGGTCTCTAGCCACTGCTATTGCAGTTTCAGTACTGCTGGTGCTAGGATTTCAATGTGACTACTACCGCTAGAATGGATGCTCCACCATCTCTGTTCTTTAGCAAACATCCAATCAAAAGCATGCAGTGAGAGAAATTGCTTGGCAAGATTGACTGGGTAAGTTTGTATCTGGTGCTTTCAGATTCTATAGTAGGTGGTGTATGCCTCCCCATCATTATCTGTACATTTCTGGGCATGTTCAGATAAGTTGGCTAACTGAAACTTCATTCTCTTCTCTTTTCTATTAACCATCATCTCTAAATACTTCCATTGCAACCCTCTTTTTAAATTAGCAGTGGTCTTCTAAAATATTTATAGCCAATGAAACATATGTTGAATTATGCTGACACCTGTTTGAGGATATTTTGCTTTTCCTGATACTAAAGAAAATTTCAATTGGTTTTTTCTCTTCCTCCTTTTACCCTGCTATGAACGTTGGTATGAGGCCTAGAGTTGTAGCAATCTTTTTGCGACATAACAGGAATTGGAAAATTACAGAGATGCAAGTGTTGATCATATCGAGCCCTTGAATCAATGCCAGCAGGAATGAGCTACAGACTTCTTGTAATGTAAGGAAAATAAACTCCTGTTTTCTTAGGCCTTTGAACTCAAGTTTTCTATTACTTGAAGCTCAGCACATTCTGACTTGTATAATGGAGAATTTCCCAGATCCTGGAGAGGCAAAAATAAAATAAATAAAGTCACTTTTATTTTAAACACTAAATAAAAGTAAACAGACACTGATTCCCCCATGTTCACATCTGAAATAGTTATTAAGAATATTTAGAAATTTGGGCACATGGTGTGTGAGTTGATGACAACTTCTTCCAAATACCTTTGGAAATTTGATCCATAAAACACATATTCTTCCTATTAGACTCATGTATGTTAACATATGGCTAACAGTTTATGTTTCCTAAATTTACTATCCATTTCAAGATGAAACACAACCACTGCTTCATGTTTTCCCTTAGCAAATAAGTAGATAAGATGAAATGTAACTAACAGATGTGGATTTTTTTTTCTCAATATGAACTAATATACAGGTAAGATCATAGAAATCTATCAGACACTAAGATAATCACAGATACAAGCACTATACATAAGAATGATCTGTATAAAAATTATAAAATTCAAGTGCCACAAAACAAACTTAAGGTATTTAGTTTTGTGACTTATTGGCATCATTGCAACAATGGTTGCAATCCAGATTTGTGCTGGGACTAGACAGGTAACACAAGTAAGGCCAGGTATAAAAGGGCAGGTATTTGTTGAGTGAGAAATTGTGCCTAAGGGGAACTGGAAACAGATGCTCCATCAAGGTAGAGGCCAGTTGGCTCCCATCGATTGTGGCCATGCTGGAATGCAGCACGCTTGTCAGATCTTCCCATTTTAAACAAAAGCTAAACATCTCAGATTTTTATGTGAAGTTTCTTAATGGCTTCCAATTTTACTTACCTAAATAATATTTAGAGTCTCTATCTGGATTTTATGCCAATAACTCATGACCTCCACATCAAGAAAAGACTTAATTTTTTTTAAGGTTTGTCTTTTTATGTTGGAAAAAATCTACATTACAAAAAACAATATCCAGGCCGGGTGCGGTGGCTCATGCTTGTAATACCAGGACTTTGGGAGGCCTAGGCTGGTGGATCACCTGAGGTCGGGGGTTCGAGACCAGCCAGATCAACATGGAGAAACCCCATCTCTACTAAAAATACAAATTTAGCTGGACATGGTGGCACATGCCTGTAATCCCAGCTACTCGGGAAGCTGAGGCAGGAGAATTGCTTGGACCTCAGAGGCCAAGTTGCAGTGAGCTGAGATCGCGCCATTGCACTCTAGCCTGAGCAACAAGGGTGAAACTCTGTCTCAAACAAACAAACAAAAACAGCAATATTCAAATGTGCACATGTGTGTGAGTACATGCATGCACACACACATACACACACACTGGAATAAATAGAAATAAGTATTATTTTATTATACTTAACTTCTGGGATACATGTGCAGAATGTGCAGGTTTGTTACATAGGTGTACATGTGCCATGGTGGTTTGCTGCACCCATCAGCCCATCATCTACATTAGGTATTTCTCCTAATGCTATCCCTCCATGAGCCCCCACCCAGTGACAGGCCCCAGTGTGTGACAGTTCCCTCTCTGTGCTCATATTTTCTTATTGTTCAACTTCTACTTATTTTTAAATATTTTAATCAAAATGCTTTTCCTCCTGGGATTCCCTAGTGGAAGTAATCACTAAAGAATGCAGATGGACTTTTCTAAGTGTCTTATATACTAAGTGTTTATGTATTATATACAAATGCATTTTCAAATAAACTCTTGTTCATTTCCAATTAATAACATGCTGATTTTTTTTGGTAATTTTGTTATTAGGGTAATGCCAGTAATAAATAAACCTTTGACTTTTAATACCATATAACAGAAGTTGATTTTTTATGCATATTTTGCCCAGTTGGCTAAGGAGTTGGGGATGAGTGAACTGTCCTCTGTGCAGGCAGCTAAGTCTAATGTAGGCTCATGATTTTCAACTGTGGCTTTCCCGGACATTAATATGCACTCCAAAGAAGAAGTTAATTACAAAATTAAAAAGACACCCATATTTATGGATTTGAAGATCTAATATTGTTAAGATGACAAGCATCTCCAAATTAATCAACAGATACAATGCAATATGAATTGAATGTATGTTGATGCAGCCGGGCATGGTGGCTTGTGCTGTATCCCCAGCATTTCGGGAGGCCAAGGCAGGTGGATCACTTGAGACCAGGGGTTGAGAACAGCTTGGCCAACATGGCAAAATGCCATCTTTACTAAAAATACAAAAGTTAGCTGGGTGTGGTGGCACATGCCTGTAATCTCAGTTACTTGAATGGCTGAGGCATGAGAATCACCTGAACCTGGAAGGTGGAACGGAGGTTGCAGTGAATAGAGATCACATATCACAGCACTGCACTCCAGGCTGGCTGACAGAGCAAGACTCTGTCTCAAAAAAAGAAAAAAAAAAAGAGGAAGGAAGGCAGGCAGGCAGGAAGGAAGGAAGGAAGGAAGGAAGGAAGGAAGGAAGGAAGGACAGAAGAAAGGAAGGGAAAGGCCAAGAGAAAGAAAAAGAAAGAAAGAAGAAATATAAAAAACATGAAGAGAAAAAGAAAATGTTAATGCTTAGTGGACTTGAACCTCCCATCACATAGGATGAGTTAACTTAATATACATTCACCATGGATATAAAGTGAGATTGATGATGGAAGAGTGGATATAGAGGATAAGAAGTGGATGAAACTTCATAGACCACACAGCCCAATAAAATGTAAAAAGCTTTTAGATATAATCATATTTGCATGTCTTGTGAGTGGTACCGCCAAGAAGGAAGCAAAATGATTCATGTTCTGGTTCCGTGCTGACATGTAAGTGCTTTGAAATACGACTGTTTTCATCAACAAAGTATATTTGTTCTTTCAGTCCATTTCTGTACATGTCACACAAATTTGTCAGCAATAAAATAGAAACTAATCACTTGCTCTGAGAAATATGTCAAAATTAAAATAAACCACCTCAAATGACCTCCTAAAACACAAAAATCATATGCAATATTAACTACATTCTTTTTGTATTTATTGTCTTTTTAATTTTGTAATAAGATGAAGTTGGTATAACATGATTTATTAGCTACAGTTTCGTGCTGCTTGTTTTTTATGATTCCATTATCTTTGCTCTTAATTATGACTTTATTCATTATTTTTCTATCATTTCAATAAATAATTAGATTTACTTCCCGGCAAGTCTGCAGGCTCATTCATTCCAAGTGAATTCTTTGAAGAATGATTATCCTACAATTATAATATTAGCCTACCTTCTTCAGATATAAACTAGGATTTCATAAAAGGTCACATGCTGCCTCCAATATTTGTTATTTATTATTACCTTCATATTTTAACAACTTACTGGTGCTTATTTAGCTATTTATAAGTCTAGTTATTTAAAGACTCCTTCTTTAGATGTAAAAGACTAATCCAAGGAAGTAAAGACTTCAGGTAACTAGCCAGATAAATGAGGCAAAATATAGTTTTAAATAAAATGATGTTGATACTACATATGTGGATCTCCTCCTTCTTCTCCTTCCTGTTATCTTCAAGGTATATTTAAACGAGATAAACCTGGCCAGAGTCCATGTATGAAATTACTCCTAAACATTCTTTTCTGTAACTATTTTATGCTCTTTAATTTCTCACAGTTTCCTCTAAGGAATACATTAGGACGCCTTTCATGAATCACAGTCAGTCCTGCTAGAATCCGGATACTATTGTGAGTTTTAGTTGATAGTATGTTACATTCCTGTGGTGTACATCCCAGAATTTGACACCATTAGATTCCTAAGGCATTTCTGTTGGTATTTACTCTTTAAACCCAGTAACTTATTCTGCCATTAATGAAAAAAAATAGTCCAACCAAGAAGAATAAAGTGTTCTTGACATATACTCAGTAGAATATTATCTTACCTGGTGGACAGTATTTAACACAATCACTTAAATAGGGCTTGTCATGTGCTAGAGACTGTTCTAATGCTTTACAAATCCTTATTCACATAATCCTCAAAATCAGTCTGCAAAATATATATTAGTATCACCATAGCAATTTGGCACATAAGGAACCTGAAGCCCATAGGAGACAAATAGCTAGGAAGTGACAGATTGTGATGATACAATGCCTCTAGATACGTATCCAAGTGCCTCGGCTGGTGGATGCTGGAGGTGCCTCTCTGATAGGGTTGTCCAGTGATGTACTGTGCCTGTCTTAGAAAAGAAGTCATGACCAGAGGAGATGAGCAAGAACTGAG
This sequence comes from Cebus imitator, assembly GCF_001604975.1. Taxonomy (NCBI): domain Eukaryota; kingdom Metazoa; phylum Chordata; class Mammalia; order Primates; family Cebidae; genus Cebus; species Cebus imitator. The sequence continues at coordinate 6,781,384 of NW_016107349.1, read as the reverse complement.
GACATCACCTCATGACTCTATACAAGGCATAAACACATCATCTAGTAGAAGGCTTCTCAGACAAGCAGATCTTGATCTCCAGCCCAGGCTAAGTTGGGCTTTTTCAGGCCTTTCTCCAAACTCAGTGGTGATTGTATTATTAACAAGTAGCAAAATGCTACGAAGGACTTTTGAACAATTTAGTCATAAGTCCAAGGATGCTGGCGAATAAACAAACAATACCGGTGATCTAATACATTATTAACACATACCTCACTCATGGGAGATATGCATTTACATTTGAAAAAGGCTGCTCTTAGGCTCCATGATTCTCAAGTGTAAGGATGACCAATTTATTACTATTTGTGTCCTAAGGATATAACAAAGTGACTGATGTATGGTAGATAGTAACTCACAGTTTGAGGATAGATTGCGTGGTACAAGGAAGGAAAAAAGAAAGAGGAAGGAAGGAAGGAAGGGGAGAAAGGAAGGAAGGGGAGGGAGGAAAGGCAGGAAGGAATGAAGGAAAGGAGGGAGGGAGGGAAGAAAAGAGGGAGGGAAAGAAGGCAAGAAGGAGGGGAGAGGAGGGGAAGGGAGGGGGAGAGAGGATGGAAGGAAAGAAGCAAGAAAGGAGGAAGGGAGGGAAAGAAGAAAGGAAGGAAGCAGGGAAAGAGGGAGGGAGGGAGGGAGGGAGGGAGGATGAAGGGAGCGGGGAGGCAGAGAGAAAGGGAGAAAGGAAAAAAGTGAACAATGCCTGTGGTAGATGCTATTTTCTCATCAAATCCCAATTTGAAGAGGGCAGTTACTTTTCCATTTTCTTCTAGAATTTAGAAGAATTCCCTTTTACACTTTTAAGTTTTCAAATACCCAACTTACCATACAGATATTAAGATTCTCTTATTTTTAAGTCTCATATTCTTTTCTAGGCTCAGTACTGCCAAAAGCATTTCAACTTTATGCATTTTAGTTGCATAGAATTTCCTGTTTCAATGCTTATGAAATTGGAGCATCTTTCTATTAGCCATGGTGCAAACTGCTTAACAGTAATGGGATACCAGCTACCCCCACTGTTTCACTCGAGGGAGAAGAGTCAGGTAAACTCGTGGAGCTCTATTTCTTTCCTTCCTAGAAAAAAAAAAAAAAGATACAACAGAAAATTCACCTTCAGAAAAATAGCAAGTCGGTAAGGCTTTTCACTTTTTTCACGGTCTTCACNAAGACACTTAATTTGTGGTCTCAATGTTTTGATCTAATTTCCTGTATTTGTATCTCTGGCAACCCGGATACCATTGCCCACTGAATAACCTCAGCGTAACCACACCACCACAGGCTGCCAGTAGCCGACTCAGCTAAATGCAAAAGCCATCCGATGCCTTCTGCCACAGAGGCTGGCGGCATATGTAATTCTCTTAAGAAAATAATTATTCCATCATTCAAGACATCATTTTTCTCACTGTTGTTCTTTTGTCACTGGTGACTTCCCCATACCCAAACCTAGCAATGGTAAAGCCTATAGTTTAGTGGTTTAGTTTATATGACATGTGCACACACACATATACACACATGTCACGCATCCGTGCCACACCATCGTGTATGCATGGCTGAAGGGAACAACCTGATAACTGAGAGATAAGAATGCAGGCTGGAATTTCTCATTTTCTAGTAAAAGGTGCTTATCATTTCATTGGACATTATTTACTGACAGTCTGTGAAGCAGCTTGCCATCAGATTTCTTTTCTTTTATTAGTTTGTATCCTTCCTTAGTGCTCAGTCCAATTCCTTGTGCCTTTCATCTCAGCACTTGCTTGCTAACTACCAACTTATTTGGAGAAGAAGAAAAGGAAAGGGAGCTCTAATATTATAAAGTTAATTTTCCACAACTAGGCGTTCTGCAGTAAACTGAAAGTCCCTGTGGTCTTCAACTCTGCTTTATATATGAAATACCTGAATTACATACAAATGATGAAGTCTGTATATACATTTTTCTGTGTTATAATTAGTCTATAAAGGGTATCTGAAACCATGATATGGTCAATTTTGTACAATATGTTTTATATGCATCAAAGCACACGAATTATACCAAAAGGAGAAAGTATTCGAAACTATCCCAAAGTTTGAACCAAGTCCAACTGTTTCATATCAATGACAATTGATTCTTCTTGAAGACTAATAAAAAACTTCATAAAACTCTCTCCCATTCCTCCCTCCCTCCTTCCATCTATTCCTTTCTAGATGCCTTGTGCCAGGGACTGAATTAGCAAATGAGAATACAATAATGAGGTAAATAGGTAGAGTTTGGCCTCCATGTGCCTTACTGTCTTATGGGACTGATTTACTGGGAAGTAAATACATAATTGTGGTATCAAACTAATTATCTTGTGTGCAAAGCCAGACAATAAAGATCAGGCATGATAAGGCTGAGGGAAGGTTCTTCTGACATTCTCCACGTTATTCTGAAGGCATAAACACCTTAGCACTTCAACAGTCCAAAAAGCACTTCACAAATATCATTGACTACAGAGCTGGGAATCAGAATCGAGCTTCCTCGTCCATTCACACAGACCAAGTTCATTTGCAGCTGTCATGTTTGTCAATGGAGGTAATTGTCTTACGAAGAAGTCAGCATCTGATTGGAAATAAGAAGACTATAGAAGTTGGAGAGGGTGATTTTATCACTTAGGCCTACAGGATTCCCTCCAGTTCTAGGATCGTGACTCTCTGGGCCCTGCAAGTGGAAGAATTTCTTAAAGAATCTCTGGTCAGGGGGCATGAGAAGAAACTAAGAGGGCAGATGAATGATCATGCAAGACATCTAGCTGATCATTTGTTTTGCCGGCTTTAATGCTACCTGCATGAGAAGTTTCTGTCCTACCGGCCATTTGACAGGAACGGTATGTACAACAGTTTTAGAACTTGACACTGAACTAACCTCAAGTGGTTTCCAAGGATTTCGTAGGGAAATTAGTGATAAAGTCTCTTTAATCAGGCTGCATCCAGGACGTCTTCTTGGAACACAGTGTCTAGTCAGATATACAAATAAAATAGCTGATGCAATAATGCTAAGGTTTATGTGGTTGGCTAATTCAGACGAAGCCAATTTCCACTTAGTAGCTAAGTTTTAACAAGAGAACTGCCATTTAAATAAAACATACACCTAATGACATGCTTGATGTCTAATATGGGTTACTTTTTTTTTTTTTTGAGGCAGAGTTTTGCTTTTGTTACCCAGGCTGGAGTGCAGTGGCGAGATCTCGGCTCACTGCAACCTCCACCTTCTGGTTTCAAGCTATTCTCCTGCCTCAGCCTTCTGAGTGGGGGAACTACAGGCGTCCACCACCATGCCTGGCTAATTTCTGTATATTTAGTAGAAACAGCATTTTGCCATGTTGGCCAGGCTGGTCTTGAACACCCAAGCTTGTGAACCACCTGCCTCGGCCACCCAAAGTCCTGGTATTACATGTGTGTGAGCTAACACGCCCAGCCTCGGTTATCTTATAAAATCCCTGAACATTGCTATACAATGAGTATTTTATTTTATACAGATATGGAGCCTAGAAGCTCAAAGAGTTTTTTCTCCAAATAACACAGTTAGCAGGTGATAGACATAGGATACAAATTCATTTGGGTGGATTCCAGGCTCTGATCTCTCATTACTATACAAAGCTGCCTTCCTGAAAAAAGACTCAAGACATGGATTTTCCATCAAGGAAATAATCTTGTTACAGAAATAGGACTCCTAATTGAATGTAAACCAGCATATATTTACTGAATACATCCATGGACAAGATACTATGAGGTTTAAAAAATGATTATGGAATAGTCCCTGCCCTTAAGAAAAGCTTCTTAGGAATAATGAGGCCTTAAACGCCATTAAAAAAACCTTCATTTCAGTGATGGAGCTCTAGTAACCGGAACAAAACAGTGCTTTACCCAATATCATTGGCTTCTTATGGCCAAGCTAGCATCAGAAGCCCATAATGGAGGTGGCATAAATAGTGATTGTATTAGCATTGTGGATGAGCAACCAGGATACAGGGTCCTGCTTGCTCGCAGAGGGATGCCACCCTTGGGGCTTGGTGTTCTGTAGCTGATGTCTTGCGATACTTAACATTTCATCTTTGAGTCAGTGCTTGTAAGTGAAGTCCTCGAGGACAACAGAGTATATGCTGGGGGTTTGGAGTTTCTGGTCAAGTGTGATTCTTTGTACTCCTGCCTCCTGCCTCCCCAGTACCTGTTCTGGGCTGTCAGCTGCCCACCCCATAGGACCCTGGGAACCAGCCAGCCATACTCTCCCTTCTCCTGCTTAGCTGCAATGCCTGCCCTTTATCTTTGGGAAAGATCTGGTTGGGGATACAAGGAGGGTTCAGGGAATGCTTCACACCCCATGCAGTGTTTCTGACCAGGGTTAGGGCACCATCATATATGCCCTAGGCTGGCAAGGCACATTATATTTGATGGGTGACTCATCAACAACAGGCCTCTTGCCCATCCTCCACTTTCCAAGGCAGAAATTGCTATCTATTAAGATTCACTGATCCGTCCTAGATTAGGACAAAGGTGTTGTGAGAAGAGAAGATTTGACTTTTTCTCCCCAAGTCAGAATGTTAGCTGGCAGGAGGGGGAACCTGGGAAGGTGAGACATGCTTCCTACTGAGGCATGGAGCAGGGCCCTAAGGCACCTGTGAAGTTTTATACTTTCCAGGTGATTCTTCCTGTCCCTAAAAGCTCATGGAACTAAATAGCAAATAACAGACAACCTGGCATGATGTCAGAGAGTCCCCAGAATTTTAAAAACAAGATAAAACAACAGTTTGCATTTTAGTACTTTAAGCCCCATTTTTCTCTGCTTTTTGAACATCAGGGCTCCATATTTTCATTCTGCATTCAACCTGGCAAACTATGTAGTTAGCTCTGGTTACTATTCATTGAGTGCTGAGTACATGCTAAGTACTGTGCTAAGTACTCTACATGAACTACAGCATTTAGCTATTATAAAATCTATGACTGAAACACTGTTAATGATCCGAGTTTATGAATAAGGAAAGCAACACTTAAAATAATCAAGGAAATGTGCCTAAGATCACACAGCTAGTGAACAAGCCCCAAGCTTTGATCTGTGGCTTCTTACAGTCCATATTTTTATTTTATTTATTTATTTATTTAGAGATGGAGTCTTGCTCTTGTCGCCCAGGCTGGAGTGCAGTGGTGTGATTTCGACTCACTGTAATCTCTGCCTCCCTGGTTCAAGCCATTCTTGTGCCACAGCCTGCTGAGTAGCTGGGATTACAGGTGCCCACCACCATGCCCACTAACTTTTTAAATTTTTAGTAGAGAGGGCATTTCACCATGTTGGCCAGGCTGGTCTTGATCTCCTGACCTCAAGTGATTCAGCCTTCTTGGCCTCCCAAAGTGCTGGAATTACAGATGTGAGCCACTGCACCCAGACTGTATTTTTAATCTGTTCTTTAGTGCTTCCATCCTGTATGGCCTCGGGGACACAGACAACCCTCTTGCTCTGCCATGGTGGCCTCCTTCCTGCTGTCATGGGCTGCAGAACTAAACCAGACTTTACGGTGACTGAACCCACTAGGCAGATAGAAAGATCCCAATGTCTACAGCAAAACAAAAGGCAGGGCTCTGGTCCATGGGAACCTCTGAAAGTAGAGCCTCTGCATTTTGCCATGTAAAATTCATATTGTCTATGCATTCAGTAAGGCAAAAACCCTGTGTGGGCTGAGCCTTGTTTTGTTTTGTTTCTCTTAGAACTACATGGGGTCAGTAAGCCTAAAACGAAGCCTGGACTCCTGAGTACCTGAGACATAATTTTGAATGATGCCATAAGAAGCAATGCCAGTAGTTCTGCCTTTAACCATAAAACCTGTGAACTCACATATAAAAAAGTATATAAGCGGCTGGGTGCGGTGGCTCATGCCGTTAATCCCAGAACTTTGGGAGGCCGAGGCGGGTTAATCACCTGTGGTCAGGAGTTCGAGACCAGCCTCGCCAACATAGCGAAACCTGTCTCTGCTAAAAAATACAAGAATTAACTGGGCATGGTGGTGGGTGCCTGTAATCCCAGCTACTCAGGAAGCTGAGGCAGGAGAATCGCTGGAACTCAGGAGGTGGAAATTGCAGTGAACTGATATTGCACCACAGCACTCCAGCCTGTATAACAGAGCGAGACTCCATCTCAAAAAAAAGTATATAAGCATTTTTCTTTGATTGAAGGTCAATTGGGTTTTCCATATCTTTGTTAAGAATAGGATCATCACTTCCTCAGGGCAGGACACATCTGCTAATAGATTCTACCACCATGCGTCAACACAGTGGAAGGTAAATGCAGCTCTGGAAATCACATCTGTGATTAGACGTTTTTTGATTCTCCATATATCCTTGTCTCTACTTTTTTAGCCAAAAGTACATCACAGCAGTCTCCACACCAAATCACTTCTGTTCCCCAAACACGACCGGGGTAGGTGCAAACATCTGCCTTCTCACCTCAGGTACCAAAATCTCGTTTGTCTCGAGAAAATGAATGTAACACATGAGCTTTCTCTTCCCAAAATGCTCATTTATGGAGAAACAGGTTTCAATCTCTAAATGATTACTCTACGCCTGGCAGGTGGAGGTTGCCGCGCCAGTTCCCTTAATGATTTCTGAGGTGATGCTGAGGCCTCAGAAGCTGCTTGGCAGAACAGCTAGCAGGAAACTAATGAGTATCCCAGCACGACCCTGGACCACTTAAAAGGGGGTATTGCAGGGAGAGAGGGGCGCGCAATGAATTAGAGACCTCAGTCTCTGGTAAGAATATCAGCGAAGGTCCTTAATGTAGTCTAGAAAAGAAAATTAATCACCCATAATGATTGGGGTGTGTGCAAACATTTGATTTTATTTTGTTTATAAATATTTTTCTACAGAATGATGCACGGCATCAGAGACAGCTGAGAAGTACAATCTAAACTTGATTTAATCATGAGATGGGTATGGAGGGGTGGAAAAGACAATAATTACAGGAATGTGTTCTTGGAGAAGGCATTCCTTTTTTAATGCACTTATGATTATCTTGGCTAAAATAGAATCGAATTCTGCTGTGGAGAATGTACCTTGAAATTTTTTATTTTAAATGCTGGAGATAATGAATTAACAAATTGGAAAATTAAAATATATTTACATAAGCATTAACCTTGTATTGCATTAGTAAGAAAGAACGATGGAATCATATAATTTCGTAGTCACCGGGCTCAGATACGTAATCGTTAATCATTGAGTAAAATAATAACAGAATAATAATTGAAGTGTTGAATAATAAAGCTGAGGAAAAGGTGTTTTCCAAAGAAATCAGGTTTTACTTCTGTAAGGCTTAACAGGAAAAGAGGCTTTATAAGAAAACATCTATTTATATGATATATAGGAAATATAAAATCCCCGGATGTAATGGGAAAAAACAATGCAAAATATGGGACTGGTTATTAAAAGTTATGAGTTAAAAATTTATTCTTTAGTTAAATATCTTTCTTGGACTTTAATCAAATTAGTTAATTTTCTTTTCTCTCCATAGCCTCATACTTAACCTAGAACTCTATTTTCCAATCCCTCAAATGAGAAATTAACCAAACTAGTGCTTAAAAATCTACACGTTTTCATTTGCTAGGATATCACGACAGACTAACAGATGGGAAATTACATAGGGCAGTGACTGCCAGGATGATTGGCCAAGCAAGGAATCTGGTCCCCATCCAACTGTCCGGATCATCTCAGCAAAGGGCAACACACGATTTGGGGAGGGGGTAAATGTTGACCCTTCTTTCTAGCGACTCTTCATAAGTACGTGGTCTTGGGAGACACTTAGCTTTTTCATGCCTTGTTTTTATGATCTGTTTTTAAAAGAAGGGAATATGGGGTTTCTTGGGATGAAGTATTATAAAGCACAGGAGAATTTGTGAACTAAAAAGGTCTTTGCAATGTAATTTCTTTACAAAGAAAATGCACCATAATAAGGCTTGCAAAGTCAAGGAAATCTGGTTATTTTACAATAAAAAAGTGAAATCGATCGAATTAGAACTTATCCTTTCAAAGAGCAGAGTGGAAAGTGCTCACTCTTTGAAGGCACTTAAATAATCAGACGCAGACTCATCATTCCTCACACATGAGACCTCTTGCACTGTCAGTTGATGAATGGCACAAAACTACATCGGGGCATAGCATTGTTCCCATCCCAAATGCTACTTCAGAAGTTGAGAGAGACAGACATGGTGTCACTTTGGGCTCACTCCTTCAGCAAAAGTTGGTGAACAGAAAAGGATTATTACCCAGAGACACATGCTCACCAAGAGCTCTCCAAGCATAGCGTCATCCTGTTCCCTAAGAAATAGAAATGTAACAGTGCCTCAGGTCACAGGATGTCAGACCAGCCCTCTGCCAACAAAATGTCTTCTGTCAAAGGCAGGTGAATATCTTGTAATTCACCAAAAGCACTCCAGAGGATGATTCCCTTGACCAGACAAGTTGGGATATGCTTCTATTCAGTTAGGTATTAGAAAATAGAAGCAAACAAATTTGATCCAACCCTTGGAAAAACCCCACTAAATATGGAGAACTACATATAGAACCATATGTATAATAAATAATTTCTGGAGTTGGGATAGAAGTTTAGGGTACAGAGAGAAACCAAGGATGTATTAGCCAATTTCATCAGAAGGGAGGGGACAGAAAGCAGAACTCAAATAGAGGAAATTATTATTTCATTTGTGATCATCATTTTAACCTTCTCTTGTATTGTTTTGCACTTCTTTTTTAGATTTGTGATTTGATTTCCCCCTACTTCTGAACATATCAAGAAAACTTTTATTTTATGTCATTTGTATGTAGTTAACTATATCCAGAAATCATCAACATATCTTTTGTATAGTTGTATTTTATTGTAGACAATGTTTCTACATTTTACATGTTTGTGATTTTACAAATCTATTTAAGGAAATTAACATGTATCCAAATCCCTTACTCTTTAGTGGAATAATGCTGTGAGGGAAACAGAGGAATATGATTGCTTATTTTGTTTATTCCTCCGCATTGTATATTTTAATGCCCTATTTTTTTAAGAAAATAAAAAAATTATATTGTATTTTGTTTTAATTTTAAGCACTGGTGGAAATACCTTTTATATATTTATTTGGCCATCTGTATTCTTTACTATATGTATTTTGTGGACATGGCTTAAGATTTTTTAAAACAGGGAAAATAGCCAGATTTTCTCATTTTATTTGATGACAACTTAGGCTGGAAAACATGATCTTGGGCCCTTGAATGTGTGATATTTGCATATGTTGAAGTAGATATTGCAATCCTTTTGAAGTTTAAGAAAGTATGGTAACATGATGAAATCAAACATTTCTTTCCATTGTTCCTTTGGTATGTCCTTGGGTTGGAAGACTCTGTGAGGTCCACAGTAAGGGTGCAATTAGTTACACATTGGTCTGTGAACCCACTCTGATTTTTCAACCTGTCAGCTTATACTTTGACCACTGATAACATGACCTTGAAATCTTTATACAGTCTTGTCACAGCTGAATGCAGACATCTAGAAGATTAGGTTCAGGAAATGGAGACCAGATGAGTAAAAGAGAGAAAGAGGTCAAAGTCTGGGAGGAGATGAACAAAGCAAAAGTTGTTAATGCTTGGAATTCAAAAAGGGGGCTTGCTTCCTTTTCCTGTGAGTTGGATACCTCCTTTTGCAATAATAAATTATGCCCCAGGTCAACTACAGTGGTTGGAGTGCATCAAGACAAAACAAGCATTTGTCTCTTTAACCAGAATAGTTTTGCAATGAACTGATCTGTGGTTTTTAACACAAAGAGTGAACATAAAGAATCCCGAAATAAAAGGCAGATTATGAAGCAATGATGCTTGATATTTATAATTACCCTTTTATTATTTAAAAGCACTTTTAGCATATTGAAGCTTCTAGACTGAAAAAGTTGCTGTTGGCTGATACCATAGAAAAAATCATAAAATTTTTGAGGAAGAAGGAATCTGACAGCTTATCTTGTTTGGTATTCTTATTTTAAATGCGATAAATATGATTCTGAAAGATGAGATGATTTGTTCAAGGTGACATAGAAAGGTAGATGTAGACCCAATATTAGCAGAAAGATTTCTTATTCCTGACATGGTGTCATTTCTACCATTCACTTTCTGGCATCTGTATACTAAAACATCAAATATTACTGGGCATATATATTATGTGGTAAAAAACTGAATAAGGCACCATCTTATTTTAAGTGTTTAGGTTCTTAAAAAATGTACAGCCTCAACAATGAAACATGGATACGTAATGAAAAGCATCATGCTTTCTGACACCTAACTATGTCACTAAATGATCATTGAGTGGAATAAGTTGCACTTTTTACTGAAATGCTTTGGTGGTCTACAATGTAGTTTCAACCAGCAAATGTCTGTAGATTGCTTTTGCTCATAATGCTAATATAAACGCATGTTGGAAGTCATTCATGTCCAGAAATGTCCACACTCCTTGTCACAGGAACTATAAGCCATCTTCCATAATCCAGACACCTTTCTGTTTTTGTCATCTAGATGAAACCCCAGTTAGTAGTGCCTACCTAGAAGGGCCATTTTCTTCCTCTATTTCCAGGTCTATGTGTTGAAGGGCCGTTACTCATTTCCCTTTAAAGAAAGTGACTGAGTTGAATACAGAGAACTCCCCAACCTCCGGGAGACTTTAAGGAAAAGAACTGCCCACTCATAACTCAGGATGGTTTAAGAAGCTGACTTCACCTTCCATCACCGTGAGCTTCCAGTCATCTATGCAATGAAGTGTGACAACAGCTTTAATAGCATGTGAAAATGCATTTTATTATGGGGCCATTAATTTGTCCTGCTGGCTCTGTGATGTTCTCCATATGCTACACGGGAAAGTGCCCTTCTGTTTTGAGATCTTTCTTGATGAGCACTCTGCTCTTGCAGTGTGGAGCTTTAATGGACACCTTTTTCTTGCTTTGCCCTTGACAGACATCAGCCTCATTCCATCATTTTGTTTGTGCAAGGAAGAATGGAATGTCATGGAATTACATTCTGAACTTGTGCATTTTTTTTTACTATCCAAAGATATCTGCCAAATTTTGACTTTTTAGAGACTATGCAATGAATTTAAGAGCACTATTATCAAGAGAATAATTTTTGGTATATAGAAATTTTTTAAAGCTCCATTAATTTTACAAAGGGGTCTGTGAGAATATGCATGGAATAAAAAAGGCATATGACTATGTAGGTGGATGTTTATTTTCCAAATCAGACAAATAAAAATTGCACACCAATGTGGTAACCTAAAGAAAAAAATAAGCATCAAACTTGTTTTTAAAAACATACACCACTTATGTGTTAGAAAATCTTAAGAAAAAAATAATTAGCAGAGGTTATTTGGGCAAATAAATGAATCATAAATGAAGCAACACCCTGAACCAGTAAAGTTTCAGAGAGCTCCACTCAGCAACATGACAAACAGCATTTATAGATGAAAAAGAAAATGGCATACATATATAACCTGGTTGGTTACAGCTTGATATTTGCCTTATTTGGGCATGTCTGAGCAGTCGACAGCCTGTGATTGGCTGAAAGGTCTGATGCTGTGATTAACTGAGACTTGGTTACTTGTTATAATAATATACTTTCAAGTTCAATTGTGGTTTGTTCGTATAAGTTAGGTTATCCTTTGCTGCATATGGCAAATTCAATTTAATTTAACATATGTTAATATGTAATGATGTTGTCTCTGAGCATATTTTAAGGTCCAAAGGATTTTTAATAACAATTTTTGTGAATACCTTCATATTATACCTTATTTATTCAGTCATATATTAATGAATGGCATATTATGATTTAGGATTTATACTAGATAGAGAGTGGGAAAGAGAGAAGGTGAATACCTATTGTTTCTGCTTTTACTAGCTCTTTGCCGGACATATGGAACCATGGAAATTCTTAATAAATACATAATTAATAAATATATATTTTAGACAGTGGAAGCAAACAGACATATTATTCTTTAATTATTTATGTAAGTGCCACAATGTGGACTTTGCAAAGGGTACAGTGTATTTAGAGAGTAGAAAATGAGATTCCACCAAGAGGTAGCTTTTGGGCTAACTCTTGAAAGATGAATCAGAATTATAGAAGACAGAAAGGATAGTGCATGATGATTATAATGCCAGTTCTTGTGGGATATAGAAGTAGATAAAGCATTTTATTAAAAATGGTTTCATTCCTTCTAACAATTCTGCTGTAGTTATTATATAAGATGTTAACATAGGGGAAACTGGATGAGTGACAGATGGAGCACAAAATATTTTTGCAAACTTTCCAGAAGTTTAAAGTAGCTCCAAATAATAGGTTTAATAAAAGATAAATAAGACAGGATTTTATGTTATACATGGGAGGCAAAATCCTAAAATAACCCTTACAATTTCCCACCTGCTTGGTGCACAGGACTTCGTAACCCATGGAACTCCAAATATGATGGATGACATTCCCATGGGTTACAGTCATGCATCTCTTAATGACAGGGATCCTTTCTGAGAAACGTATCCTTAGGCTACTTTTGTCATTGCGTGAACACCAGGGTACACTTACGCAAACCTAGGTGAAATAGCCTGCTACACAGCTAGATGATACGATATAGCCTGTTGCTCCTAGGCAAAAACCTTGCATAGCATGTTACTGTACGGACTACTACAGGTGATTGTAATACAGTGGTGAATTTTACGCATATATCCAGACGTAGACAATACACAGTAAAAATATTGCATAAAAGGTTGAAAAATGATACAACTGTATAGGGCACATACATAAATGGAGCTTGCAGGACTGGTAGTTGCTCTGGGTGGGTCAGTAATTGAGTAGGGAGTGAATATGAAGGCCTAGGGCATTATCGTGCTGTGCTGTAGACATTATATACCCCGTAAACTTAGGCTACACTAAATTTATAAAAAAATGTTCTTTCTTCAATCACTTAGCCTTAGCTTACTGTAACTTTTTTACTTTATGAACTTTTATTTTTTAACTTGCTGACCCTTTCATAATACTACTTAGCTTAAAACACAAACACTTCATACAACTATTGAAAACTATATTTTTATACCCTTATTCTATGAGCTTTTCCTGATTTTATTTTATTTATTTTAGAAATTATTGTTAAAAATGAAGATGCAAACACGCACATTAGCCTGGGCCTAATTCAGGGTCAGGGTCAGGATTATCAGCATCACTGTGGAAGTCTTCCACCTCCACATCCTGTCCCACTAGAAGGTCTTCAGAAGCAATAACATACATGGAGCTGTCATCTCCTTTGAGAGCAATGACTTTTTCTAGAATATCTCCTGAGGGACCTGCCTGAGGCTGTTTTATAGTGATTTTTTTTAAATAAGTAGAAGAGGCATACTCTAAAATAATGATAAAAATTATAGTATAGTAAATATATAAACCGGTAACATAGTTGTTTATTATTTTCAAGCATTATGTATTGTACCTAATTGTATGTGCTGTACTTTTATATAACAGATGATGCGGTAGGTTTGTTTACACTACATCACCACAAACACATGAGTGATGCCTTGCTTTATGATGTCGCAATGGCTATGATTGTGGCAAGAGGAATTTTTTCCCTGGAATAGGAATTTCCTAGGAGTAGAAATTCATTACGTAATAGAAAATTTACAGCTCCGTTATAATCTTATGGGACCATATTTGTGTTTGTGATCTGTCATTGACTGGAGTATCACTGTGTGGTGCATGACTGTATTTTATGTTCTAAGGCATAATTGATTTTAAAATAAGGAGATTACCTAGGTGGGCCGACCTAATTACACGAGCCCATTAAATGCAAAGAGCTGTTTCTGGCTGGTTAGTAAAAAGAAGTTCAGAGACTCAAAGTATGAATGAGGGATTTTATGCACTGATGCCAGGTTAAAGATGGAGGGATGAAGTGTCCCTTAGAGATGGAGAGATGAAGTGTCCCTTAGAGATGAGATGGAGGGATGAAGTGTCCTTTAAAGATGGAGGGATGAAGGAATACGAGCAGCCCCTCAGAGCTGAGGAAAGAGCTCCGAGGGGCTGCCCATATTTCCTTCCTTACAGCTAGGAAAGGAACAGGGATCTCAGTCTGTAAGACCACAGGGACTGAATTTTTCCAACAGCAAGAATGAGCTTGGAAGTGAACTTGTCCTCAGAGACTGTAGATGAGAACTCAGCCAGAATAACATCATAATTTTTATGTTGTGATAACCCAAGTGGAGAAACCAGCTATTCCATGCCAAACTTCTAATTTAAGTTTGTTGTAATTTGTTATACAGTAGAAAATCTAATATTTCCAAAAAAAAAAAGGAGAAAGCCCTTAGATCCAGGTAAGATGAGACTGGTCTGTGACTGAGACTGGAAAGCAAAAGCCTTTTGCTCTTTTTGCACCTATTATATAAAGTAGGGCCAATAATGCCAGCATCTTAGGGTTGCAGTGAAAATCTAAAGCAATTTGATATGTAAAGTAGCTATAGAGTGGCTGGTTCTTGGTCAGCATTCTGCTACTAAGTGTGACTTTCCCGGGCAGCACTTGGTAGCAACCCTTGGCATTTCTATTTCCAACTTGACTTGAAGCATTATCTTTTTAGCACTGGACGTTGCAAAGGCTTAAATCAATTAATGGATGCAATCATTTTTTAATTCAATCTGATGTCAGATCAATGAATATATTTTAATGCTTATTTATTTTAAAAAGTTTTAGGTCACGTTCTTGATTGGGTTAATTTTTCTGTTTTTCACTGCATTCATTTGCAAGTACAGCAGAATCACCTGCAAGAGATAACATAGACAATGTTGACTCTTGTAGGTTATTATGTAGCAATTCTGTCTCAGTATCCATAGCTGACTCCATACGCTTTACCCCATAAAACATGCGATAAACACACTTTTCAATTTATCTTGCAAACATTTTTCCTATAAAATGCATTTTAGAATGGAAGAATTATTTTCGCTAAGAATTATCCTGACACTGCATGGTTTATATTCAGCATTTGCTTATGAAGAGCTGCCTTGGAGTGTATTCTTCTTTAAGAGTTGTATTTTATTGAATGAATGTATCATTTCAGAAAATATGTGAAGACTTATTATTTAATCATGAATGACACTGAACTCAGATGGCTTTGTTATGCACTGTTATGGAATGAATTGTGTACCCACCCTCAAATTTGTATGTTGAAGACCTAATACCCAATGGGACTATACTTGGAGATAAGGCCTTAATGGGAAAAATTTCGATCGCTTTTGCACCAACTTGATATTTAAGTTAAAGGAGGTCAAAAAGGTGGGGCCTTAATTCTGAAACTGATAAAACTGGTGTTCTTAAAAGAAGAGGAAAAGATACCAGAGATCTCTGGAATTCTTACGAGGTAAGAAACAGACACCAGGGATCTCTCTTTCTGTGAGTAGAGAAGAGGCCATGTGAGGACGCAGTGAGAAGGCAGCTGTCTCTAAGAAAAAGAGTGTTCGTCGAAAAGCCACCTTGCTGGTCCCTTGATTTTGAACTGTATCCTCCAGACACAGAAAATAAATGTCTATTGTTTAAGCCACCCAGTCTGTGGTATTCAATTATGGCAGCATGAGCTGATTGACATCTTACCTCCCCATTAGATAGTAACCTCCTCTAGTGCAGGGATAGCTCCTTTTCTTTAGCAACTTAAATGCCTATTTTGTACCTGACACATGGTAAGCACACAACAAACATAGTTGGCCCTGATCTCTGTGTCAACAGAAGTTGATACGGTAGCTTCCTCCTCCATTGATTCAAGCAACTGTGGATCAGAAATATTCGGACAATATAAAACAATGAAAAATAACAATGCAACAATAAAAAATTGTAAAAGTAATAATATGTGGTATAATAACTATGTATACAGCATTTATATTGTATTAGGTACTTTAAATCATCCAGAGATTATTTAAAGTATATGGAGGGCTATGTATAGGCTGTATGCAAATACTATACCATTTATATCAGGGACTTGAATACTTGCCAGATTTCGGTGTTCTCTGGGGGTCCTGGAACCAATTCTTCCTGAATACTGAGGGACAACTGTACTTTTTGAATGTGTAGACTACATAGGGTACCCAGCTCTTCTTTTAGAGGATTTTATTTTGCTGATCATGGGAAGCCTGCTCCAGAAACAGCTCATTTCCTCCTTTTCCTATGTTCCTTATGGTGCCTTTACTTATAGGGAAGACTTACCTAATGCACATTGATTTAGATGAAAAAAAAAAAAGTTATACACTTACACATCAAGACGGACTTGGATTCAGATGATCAAATGATGCGATTGGGCCTGTCTCTCTCCAACTCTTGGCTATACTCTCCCTTTTTGTTGGATTTGTTCTCTGGTGAATGCTTGAGACAAAACGACTATTAGCAGCTCAATATTTATGTTCTTCCAGCTTAGCAAGACATCAGTGAAAAAATAATAATTGATTTGTTTTAATGATTATCATTCCTAGTACTTTAGACACAGCAACTCATTTAATCAGCAACTCATTTAGTAATACTTATGAAGTAGGCACTATTATTATCCACATTGTGCAGATTAGCAAATAGCACAAAGAGGTTAAGAAACTTGCCCATGGTGGCTGATACATGTTTTAGAGTTAGAGAGTCTGGTCAAGACTCTGTGCTCCTAACCATTAGTCTGTCCTGCTTCTTTCTAATATGTATATTCATTGCTTGCTCATTACTTGCAGTGAAAACTCTGGCTCTCATCTGCCTGTTCTGAGCCATGCAGCTGCTCTTGGGCCAATCACTCTGGAAAAAGTAAACTGTAAAAACTGGAGCTTGCTGATTGCCTAACACACTAAGTTGAGTATCCTCCCTAAGAGACAGAGAAAAAATTATTGGTACTGAAGGAGGGAGCTTTTCAAAGGAAAACCGGGGTCCTGTTCTTAAAAGAAAAAAGAATGCATGCTGGAGAAAGAAAACAACAGCTTTGCACTACATATTTAATTATACTTTGCTTCTCCATAGAAGGAAGATTCAATTAGACATTAAACAGAAGTTATCTGAATTATTTTCTGCCTATGTACCTTCTTTCTAGTGCTAGTGTAAAAAGAGCATTCTCATCAAACATGAGGATCTACAGATTATATTTGGAACAGAATAGCATTCTACATACCATTGCCTATTATGATCTAGGCAATGCCAAAAATATTTCACTTTTTCCTTGCTTTCTTTGGCTGACTTTTTATGTTCTTCCAAACAAATGATAAATGTAGATTTGCTTAATGCAAATTCACCAGTTGTAAAATAATAATAGATGATATTAACTGCTACAAGAAGAATGCACATTCATATATAAGTTATATATAGGTAATAAATGAATGATATTTTAGTAAAAAGAGACTACTGGAGGGATGTGAACTTTATTCCTCATCTCATCCTGAAAAGACTGCATATCATTTTCCACAAGATGTATTTACCATTTTTTAGTTCTGAACTTCACAAACACATTTGGGTACTGAATTACATGAAAATAAACTAATGATAATAATCCCCTGCAGTTCAATAAAGACCTTTTTAAATTTTCTGAGTACAGTCACATATATCTCGTAAAACAACTAGTTTATAGAGGGATTAGCAGAATCTAAGGTTTCCAAAGCTGTGATTTAATAATCAAAACAAAACCATTGCAATGCTTGACTGAGGGTGGGCAAGGGGGGGAGAAGGTGCTTAGAAAGAACATAACAAGAGCTGAGTGGGGCAGAGGCTGGTGTTTACTCAAAGCCGAATTAACTCAAACAGTCACTCAATTTGATCAACAGTAAGAAGAAATTCAAAACCCCAGAAGCCAAGAAAATGTTACTGTCTCTGAGGTTAAGAAGTGCAAGATTTAGGTCAGTCTGGTTCAGAGTTTGATCCAAGGACACAATCCTTTTGCCTTCCATCCTGTGAAGTTTCAGCATTCAAGAAGGTTTGTATCTACGTGTTTCTTAAATTCAGCAGCAGTTGATTATTCCATGTGGAGTGAACAAAAGCTAAGAGTTGAGGTTCTGTTATGTACACCATTAGAATTTGTTCTATTGGGCAAAATACGGTATAAAAGCAAGAATAAAAGACAAAATGCGGTAGAAAAGCAAAAAACAAGAAAACAAACAGACAAAAAGAAAAACAAAGTGTAAAGTGAAAATGTCCAGGTTCATAGTTGATGGATATGGTGGGCAAAATGAAAGCAGATTTTAAGCAGACTTAAAGAGTTGGGAAAAAATGTTCCAGTCTATTTCAGGTGGGAGAGCAATTAAACTGATCTGAAAAATCATTTAGTGAACATTAGTGAAGATGAAGTTATAAGTAGGGATAAGTAGGGATATTAGAAAAGAAACATATTTTGGGGAGACTAACATAAGTTTATATATATATATATATATATATATATATATATATATATGAGTCACTAGATTGCTTTGTGAAAAGATGACATAGACATAATTTTTTTTTTTTTTTTTGCTAAGACCACAACTAAAAACTCTGGACATTGTAATAAATAAATACTCTCTGAAAAATACAAAGTAAGGCAGACCAGCTAGCGACCTCAAGACCCAAGGAAAGGCATGGTGGTAAGTTTTCTTTTTATTTTGTATTTAGTAAACATTGAGTTGAAGAAGTCAGCATTCTGAAAATGCTAGATGCTGGCAAAAAGAGTTCAACAAAAGCCTGTTTCTCCAGGTGAAAGACTCAGGAAACAGGCAGCCTAGCAAGACAAAATCCTTTTAATAACCACTCTGCTCTAAGTAAACATCACAGAAAAAACTCTGGTCCCACTACCACTCATACACATGAAGCCACAACGTCAAGCCCAGGCTTTCACTTTGCTGAGCTATAACTTGGCACCTCAACTCCGCTGACTAGACAGTGTCAGGAAAGGCAGACAGAAAGATATGACTTTCATTTTCGTCATGTGATAATAAGTCTTCACCTCTCCGCAGTGTTAGTGGAGATTACGTGAGGAGCATGTATTTTCGTGACCACTGGACAGTGCAGACTTTCCTTGCCCATCTGATTGGAGTGACACCAGATAAAGCCTAGTAAAGGGTCAGGATTTTCATCATCAGGCAGTGGTAAGAAGGCTACCACCCAACGTGTCAGTGAAGGCTATGTGGAGAGCAGTCATGAGGCACTCCTGTCCCTCTAAGCCATGGAATCATCAGTGGAAGTCACATGAGAACCAGAAACTTCATTCAGTGGTAAGAATTAGAGGGGAAAATCTGGACTTCTACTTGCAGTTGGAAATATTGAGGCAATGCTTCCCTCCCTTCCCAGAATGCTGCCAAAGATCGTGGGATTAATAAAAGAAATAGCATTCCCTCTATCAAAACCTTTGTGGGGAAGGTGTAGATAAAGAGGGTAGGGAGGAAAATGCACCTTAAAAATGGCTACAACTTACAAAATTTACATAATTTTGCAGATTCGAGAAGCTGTATAAGCCCCAAATAGAATTAACTCAAACAAATATATACTGAGATACATCAAACTCCTGAAAATTAAAAATGAACAAACAAAAAATATTGAAAGCAGTAAGGGAGAAATAATACTTTACCTTGTGTGTAAAACCAGTTTCAAGTACTGAAAGAAAAGAACTGCCAACCCTGTACTCAGAGAAGAAGATATCCTTCAGGATGAACATCATCAAAACATTCTCAGATGAAGAAAAATGAGAAGGATGTGTTGCTAGTAGACCTACCCTAAAGGAATGGCTATAGGATGTTTTCTAAACAGGAAAGCAAACAAACTGTAAAAAGACCCTAGAGACAGCAAGAAGGAAGAAGATGCTAAACAAAAATATGTGTGACTATTAGTCTTTCCTTTTCTATTGCATTTAAAAAATTTTATTTAGTGGTAGGAAGCTGTTATAAATGTATGTAGATTAAATATTAAGAATATATTATAAATGGGAAAGGATAAAGTAATGTACAAGGAGATACACTTTTACACTTTACTTGAACTAGCAAAATGATAACTCTGTTAGACTGTGATAAGCTATGTATTATGTAATACAGCAAACACTAAAAGTGGTATGAAAAGATTAACAATCAAAAACACTATAGAACATTCAAAATTGATTCCAAAAAGTGATCAAGTAATCTACAAAGGAGCATGAAAAAGCAAACAGGGAAATGAAAAGTGGAGGAAACAAATAGAAGACAAAACATAAAGTAGCAGATTTAAATCTAACATATGAATAATTGCATTAATGTAAATGATCTAAATGTATCAATCAAAAGACTGATAATGGCAGCATGGATTCAAAAGCATGACTCAACTATATGTTGTCTAGAAGAAATTTACTTGAAATATAACTACCAGGCAGGCTGACAGTAAAAAAATAAAGACATGTCTTATGCACTTATTAATGAAATGAAAGAGTGGCTATATAAATATGAAATAAAGTAAGCTTCAGAGGAAAACAATTAAAATAGACAGAGAGGAACATTTTGTAATAATAAAAGAATCAATCCACTAAAACGCCATAGCAAATTTAAACACGTACATACCAAAAATATTGAAAGATATGTGTAGCAAAACTGATAAAACTGAAACAGACAAATTCCCAATTATATTTGAACACTTTGACATAGCTTCAACACAACTGAGAGAACAATTAGAGAAAATAAAACTCAGCAGGAGTATGAAAGAACTCGACAACACAATCAATTGACAGGGTCTAATCAATTTTTTTTGAAAAGTCCGCCAAAACCAGAAAAAAAATACATATTCTAAGTGACATGGTATATATACTAATGTAGACTATATCATGGGCTATGAAACAAACCCCAAGAAATTTAAAATAATTTAAATTATACAACATGTGTTCTCCATCTACAATAAAATTAAACTATAAATCAACAATAGAAATACAAAAAGAAAATTTCCAAACACTTGGAAACTAAGAAGTACACTTGTATAATCCATTGCCCAAGGAGAAAGTCTCCAGGGATATAAAAAAATATTGAACTGAATGAAAATTAAAGTGCAACCATGTAAAATGTGTGGGCCACAACTAAAACAGTGCTAAGGAGAGAATTTGCATCACCAAATACAGTGGTCCCCAATCTTTTTGTCACAAGAGACCAGTTTCATGATGGACAATTTTTCCACAGAGGAGGGGTGAATGTGGTTTGTTCGGCGATGATTCAAATGCATTACATTTATTGTATACTTTATGTCTGTTATTATCATGTTGTAAGATATAATGAAATAATTATACAACTCATCATAAGGTAGAATCATTGGGAGTACTGAGCTTGTTTTCCTTCAACTACATGGTCCCATCTGGGAGTGATGGGAGACAGTGACAGATCATCAGGCATTAGATTCTCATGAAGAGTTCCACAACCTAGCTCCCTTGCATGTGCAGTTCACAGTAGGGTTCACACTTCTATGAGAATCTAATGCTGGCACTGATCTGACAGGAGGTGGAGCTTAGGTGGTAATGTGAGCAATGGGGATCAGCTGTAAACACAGATGAAGCTTTGCTTGTTTGCCCACAGCACACCTACTGTTGTGCAGACCACTTCCTAACAGGCCATGGACCAGTATTAGTCTGTGGCCTGAGGGTTGCCTAAATATATAAATTAGAAATGACATAAACTCTCAAATTGACGATTCAAGCTCCCACATTAAGAATCCAAGAAAAGAAGAGAAATTAAACAGAAAACAAACCGAAGAAAAGAAATAATAAAGACAAGAGCAGAAATAAAGGTAATTGAGAACATAATAAAATAGAGAATAATTAATGACATAAATGGCTTCTTCTCTGAAAAGCATAATACAGTTGACAAACATTGACAGAGAGAAAACACAAATTACCAATATCAGAATGAAAGTACAAATAGGTCTACAGATTATGTAGACACCAAAAGGAAAATAATGGAGCACTACAGACAATTTTACATGTGTAATTTTAACAAGTTGGATAAAATGGACCAAATCCATTAAAAACAATCTATCATAACTCATTAAAAACAAAATAATCTGAATAGCTGTGTAACTATTAAGAAAATTAAATTTGTAATTTAAAAATTCTCCTTACAAAGAACTCTCCGTAACTCAAATGATTTCTGCCATTTTAAAAAAATTCACGCAAGTTCTCCAAGTAACTTTCAGAGACTAAAAGACAAACAGCTTACAATTTATTTACGAAGCTAGCATTACTCTGATACTTAAAAAAGCAAACGAAACAAAATCTACAGCAAAAATCCCTATTATACATAGAAAAAAAATCCTTGACAAAATACTAGCAAAAACAATTCAATAATATATAAAAAGAATTATACACTATAACCAAATGAAGTTTACTACAAGAAAGCAAGGCTGGTACAATATTCAAACATCAATGTAATCTAACATATTGACAGGTTAAATAAAAATCACATGATAATATCAATCAATGAGGAAAAAGTATGGCGCTCTTTTAACACTCATTCATTATATATACTCCAAGAAATATAGGGACAGATGAGGACTTTCTTAACTTGATAAAGGGTATATGAAAACAACCACCACAAAAGCTACAAAAAAACCAAAAATCAAAAAACAAACAAACAAAAAAAAAAAGAAAAAAAGGAAAGACTCTGGTAAACAACAGAAAAAAAGCAAGGACATCTATTCACATCATTCTTATACATGCAATACTGAAATTTTTGGCCTGTATGATAGACAAACAAAGGAGATAAAGGTTTATGTATTAGAAAAGTAGGAATAAAACTCTTTCTATTTGCAAATGGTATAATTGTCTCTGTAGAAAATCTCAAGAAATCTACAAAGGGATTCTTAGAACTAAACAATGACTTCAATAAGGTGACAGGATACAAGATAAACATAAAAAATTAATTGTTTTTATATATTAGCAAAGAATATATGAGAAACAGAATTAGAAATGCAATATCATTTCAGAATTACTCAAAAATTAACTATGTAGTGCAAATCTAACAAAACAGATACAGTATTAATATAACAAAAACTACAATGTTTTTATTAAAGAAGAAATGTTGAAGAAATCAAAAAGGCCCTAAATAAATGAGGATATACACCATGTTCCAGATTTGGTCTCAAGAGGTATAAATATATCAGTTCTTCCTGGATTGTAACACAAGTTTAATGTAATTTCTATCAAAATTAGATGAAGATTATATTATGAAATTATATATAAGGTTATATATATGCATATATACAATTACATATATGTATCTCACACACACAAGATGATTGTGGAAGGGCAAAGTAAAATAGCCAACAGCTTGGGAAATATGGAAAAACCACATCTTTACTAAAAATGCAGAAATTGGTGCATATCTGTAGTTTCAGACACTGTGGAGGCTGAGGCAGGAGAATCACCTGAACCCAGAAAGTGGAGGTTGCAGTGAGCTAATATCATGCTAATGCACTCCAGCCTGGGCGACAGCCTACCCCAGACAGATAAAAAAAAAGAAAATAAACAAAACAATTTTTTAAAATAAAAAAGTGGAAGGAATCAGTCTACCTGATTTCCAGACTTATAATTTAGCTACAGTAATAAAGAATGGTGATATTGGTGGAGAAATAGACATATACATCAAAGAAACAGAATACAGCACCTAGAATGAGACCCACATAAATATTCCCATCTGATCTTTGATAAACATCCCAACGCAATTCAATGATGTATCAGCAGCTCTCAACAAATGATGCTGGAGCAGTGAGACGTTCACAAGCAAAAAAATAATGTTAACCTCTCTCACCTCTTATTCAAAAATTAATTCAACATAGATGACATATTTTAAAGTACAACATAAAACTATACAACTTTTAGGAAAAAGGCATATGAAAAAATCTTCAGCATTTTAGGCTGGCAAAGCGATCTTGAACTTGACACCAAAAGCTCACTTCAGAAAGAAAGAAACTGATACAATGGAATTTACCAAAATTAAATTTTTGCTCTGCAAAAGATCTGTTAAAGGTGTAAAAACCCAAACAAGACACTGAGACAAAATTTCGAAAATCACAAATCTAACAAAAGAATAAAGTCCATAATATAAAAATAACTCTCAAAACTCAATAGTAATGGAAAAAAAGAAAAGGAAGAACTGTCTTATTCAAGAGGATAAACAGATGATATATAAGCCCATTAAAAAATACTCAGTATTATAGGCCAGGTGCAGTGGCTCATGCTTGTAATCCCAGAACTTTGGAAGGCCAAGGTGGGTGGATAACTTGAGGCCAGCAGTTCAAGACTAGCCTAGCCAACAGGGTGAAACCCCATCTCTACTAAAAATACAAAAACTAGCCAAGAGTGGTGGTATGTGCCTGTGGTCCCCACTACTCAGGAGGTCAAAGGACAAGAATTGCTTGAACCTGGGAGGCAGAGGTTGCAGTGAGCCCAGATTACACCAATGCACTCCACCCTCAGTGACAGAAAAAGATTCTGTCTCCAAAAAAAAAAAAAAAATAGTATTATTAGCCAGTAGGAAAATGGACATTGAAACTAAATGAGTTGTCAATACACAGCTATCAGATTGCTTTTTAAAGAAAGGTGGTAGCATGAGATGATAGTGAGTATGCAGAGATGCAGAGAAACTTGCCACTTGTATATTCCTGGTGGAAATGTAAAATGGTACAGATATTCTGGAGAACAGTTTGGCAGTTTCTAGAAAAACGAAACATGGAACCACCGTAGAACTTAGCAATTGCATTGTTGAGCATTTATGGATACTTATATCTTGTACACAAATGATTATAGCAGTCTTATCCATACTAACTAAATAATCTGAAACTAACCTAGGTGTTCTTCAATGGGTGAATAGTAAAGCTAACTGTGGGACATCCATATTCAGGAATACTATTCAGCAATAAAAAGGAATAAACAATTGATCCTCACAACAGCTTTATAACTTCTTTTTTCAAGTTCCACTTTGTTCATCAGGAGAGTACTTCAGTTTTCCATTTGGTTTAATTTTGTTTAGAAGCATGCTTAGCTACTCTTTGCCTCAAAGCTTTTTTATATCCTTTTTTCCTATCCATCTTCTGTTTATAATAATATATTTGTTTCTTGATATTGATGTTCCAAATATTTACAATGAAAATTAAAATGATTCTATATACCAATTTACAGATAAAAATTACTCAAATTGCTGTTGTAGTATCCAAGATTAATCACTGGGTCCCACAGAATTGGTTTTCACCCACATTGTGAAAATTTTCAGAATCATCCAAGTGAAAATACAAAATACACCAAATTACCAAAGAAAAAGAAGGAGTACAAGAATAAGAAGTGATAAAAGGCAAAAGAAATGGTTTCATGCTGTATAATTTCATTTATAATATAACATTCATGAATTAAAAAAATATTAAACATGGTGAACAAGGTAGTTAAGGGGTGGGGAAGCAAAGATGGGAGGAAAGTAGGTCTGGTTATAAAAGGATATATAAGTCAATATACAATTTGTATATTGACTGTATCAGTACCAATAACCTGGTTTGGATATTGCAACATTACCTTTGGGGAAAACTGAGTAAAGGTATGCAGGATCTCTATTTATTGTTTAATATAAATGCATGTGAAATTCCAATTATCTCAAATTAAAAGTTAAATTCTAAAATAAGAGAAAAAAGGAGAAACGGAAGAAAATTCCTTGT
This sequence comes from Cebus imitator, assembly GCF_001604975.1. Classification (NCBI taxonomy): domain Eukaryota; kingdom Metazoa; phylum Chordata; class Mammalia; order Primates; family Cebidae; genus Cebus; species Cebus imitator. The sequence continues at coordinate 6,755,697 of NW_016107349.1, read as the reverse complement.
TTACTGACTATTGCACTTGATTTTCATATGTGTGGATAACACACAGAAATACCATGACAAATATCTGTGTTATCGTGTTTCTTGAGAATTCATGGTGTTTCTTAGCTCTCTGTCTTGACATACTTTTTTTATTACTATGTTAGTTAAATAAGTGCAAACATAAGAGAAGTGTCTAAACTCATTTACTTATAGCCTATAGAAGCTATAAAGTCAAAAGAATATATAAATTGAATGCTAACAAAACTAAACAAACAATAAAATCCAAACTAACAGCATTAGTTTACTATGACAAATGATGTGATTTTGTTAACTTTAAATCAGCAATTACAATGTGAATATAGCTCCGATGGCTCTGATGCAATTTTTTTACTTTATTTTAGTGTGTTCTTACTTCCATGCATTGCTTGGTAATTCAGTTTTTCCACCATTTTTCTCATTTTCAGCTAACATACAACCCTTGTTCATATACTGTACCTTAGTATTACTTCATCTTGTTTCATGTTGAATTGATCAGTTATCTATTATTTTTGCCTCTGTTTGCTTTTTCTTTAGCAAGCATGAATATTTGAGTAAGTAATTATTTTGTGCCAACACTATCATAAATACATGTTTTAGCAGACTCTGAAATTATATAGCGGCTGTTAGACATCTGAGAAGTCATATTTGATCCCCTAGATTCCTGGACCTTCTGTTTAAGGAACACTGTGCTTCCATTAACTCAAACAAACCTTGTAGAATACTTGCAAGTTTTAATTAGCTTACTTCCATCTAATCAAAAGAAGAAATGATTTTCCTGCTAAAGAAAAAAGAGGGAACAAAACATATAAAATGAGATTCAGTAAAGCTCACTAAACTATGTATATTATCAGCAAAAATGTGTAATGAATAAAACATCATAAAAATCTAAAAAAATAGAATATCATTTATATTGTTATATATGCCATCTTTTCTTTCAATATTTATCTGTTTACATCACTGCAGACTACAAAACTACTGAGAGAAAAGAGTGTTTCAAAGCTGAAATAAATATCCCTCTATGTAATTTAAAAATATAAATATTCTCCTGAACCTTCTATGTCTTTTTGCAGGGGATTCAATTATGAAGTTATTATTTTGATGTATACAAAGTTTGAAAGGAGTTTCTTCTCTATACGTAAAAGTTTTCTCTAATGGAAGTTGCAATTTTATTGGACTAGGCCACAATATGTAGAGTTAATAGAAATTTCTTACTTACATATGTTTTAATCTTTGGCAGGAATCATCGGGAAATCTGTACAGGCTAATTTTGTTAAGTATAATTGTAGGCTACTTACAGTAGCTGCATTTGAGTTTTGGTCTTTTGTGATTTTTCCTATTTATTATTTTTATTATGCAGTTTTCTTGTATAAAAAGACAATGTTAACTGCAAATAAGAAAGAAAACACCTATTCATGAAAAATAAAGACTTCATAATTTGTTCCTTGATGCTAAGAATGGGGTATCTTAAACACATTCCTATCTAAATTTCCTTCCTGGACATTAACATTAATGCCACATAGCATTGTCATTTTAGAGTAGAACGTGATTTTTCAATTTATTGTATCTTTTCATTTTTATTTTTCCTCCTCCTTCTATTCTTCTACTCCTTCTTTTTCTTTGGTAATTTGGTGTGTTTTGTATTTTCATTTTAATGATTCTGAAAATTTTCGCATTGTGTGTGAAAACCAATTCTATGGGACCCAGTGATTAATCTTGGCTACTACAACAGCAATTTGAGTAACTTTTATCTGTAAATTGGTATATAGAATCATTTTAATTTTCACTGCAAATATTTGGAACACTAATACGAAGAAACAAATATAATATTATAAACAGAAGATGGATAGGAAAAAAGGATATAAAAAAGCTTTGAGGCAAAGAGTAGCTAAGCATGCTTCTAAACAAAATTAAACCAAATGGAAAACTGAAGTACTCTCCTGATGAACAAAGTGGAACGTGAAAAAAGAAGTTATAAAGTTGATATACGGCCATAACGTATAACGCCTTTAAGACGTGGTAAGCAGTTTTGATTTTATTCTAAATTACAATGTGAATCTATTGAAAGGCAAATTAGTGACATACTAAAAATTCCTTTTTTTTTTCAACAGCAAAAAAAGTAGAAGGCAAGAGCTGGCAACATCCACTAGAAGACTCTTGTGATAATCTAAGTAAGAAATTATGTCGACTTGAGCTAGAGTACTGGCAGAGGAGAAGAGAAGATATGCGTAGATTCAAAATATTTTCAAATATACAGAAATATATAATTCAAAATCTATATAAATATATGATTCAAAAATATATAAATATATAATTCAAAATATATATAAAAATGTACATGGGTTCTCACGTTGGATGTGGAGGGTGTGACACCGAGGATGATGATGGTGATGATGATGATGAGGATGATAGATAGCTCTAACTGTGTATTTTCTGTAAGTAAAGCACCATGCAAAACACTTAAAGTCACTAATTTAGTCTTTGCAATAACCTCAACATACGGGTTTCACTGTCATTATCTCCATTTTAAAAGTGGCTACGGACTCAATGTTTGTGTTCCCCTAAAAGTGTGTGCTAAAGCCCTAATATCCAATGTGAGGGCATTAGGAGATGAGGCCTTTGGGAGTTGATAAGGACATAAATGTAGAATTCTCATGAATGGAAACAGTGCCCTTATAAGAACAGACACAGTAAAGGCTTTGCCTCTCCAGCATGTGAAGAAACAGCAAGGAGATAACCATCTGCAAACCAGAAAGTGGTCATATTAGCACCGTGCTCTTCAATTTCCAGCCTCCAGAACTGTGAGAAATAAATTTCTGTTAAGTCACCTGGTCTATGGCTTTTTGTTAAAGAAGCCTGAACTGACTAAGACACAAGGGATGAAAATGTGACACAGAGAGGTACAAAAAATTGTCCAAGGTCAGTTAGCATAATTGCATAGAGCCGAGAGTCGAACAACAGAGGCCGTGTTCCTGGTCATTGTATCTTACTGATATGTATGTTTTCTTGCTTGAATAACCAAGTGGATTGTAAAGTTATTTAGAATTAAGCAGAAATCAAGGAGTTAAAGCAGAGGTGAAGTGTTGAAAAAATAGCATAATTTTGAATGTAAGTCTGATGGCTGGAGATGCGGAAGAGAATTGTGATCTCAGGATAAGCATATGATTCTAATGTTTATTTCTAAAGAATGTGTGATACCACATTCTCATGTGTATCACAGGGTAGACACACAACATAGAGATGGAGAAATAGTCATTAGTAAAACTGAGACACATGTTCGTTTCAAGGTCGAGGTAAGGTGTTAAAAAAAAAAAAACCTTATGCAAAGGCTTAGAAAGGTACGCAACATAGATAGAAAATTGAAAAAGAGATGCATCAGAAGGCCAAGAGAAGAGTGTTTTAAGAAATAGGGATTGGTTAATAATATTGAATGCTGACAAGTAATAGGAGGATGCAGAAATATACAAGGAATTTGGCAGCAAAACAGAAAAATGGAAGAAATACCCTGTGGGAACAGGATCAAAGAGAGAATAGAAGGTGGTCCTATGTGGGCTTCCTTATATCCTTCAAGTGTAACTCTCTCCTGGTAGCAGAGAAATCAGTGGCTGTATCGACTTGGGGAGCAGTAGAATTAAAGCATATACTTTTACTTTTCACATGGAGATAGACAAGATGTGTATACTTATATGATAAAGAAAGAAGAGAACAGGCAGTGCCAACTATACCAATTATTATTCATTCATCCTGAGCACTGCTTTGCACTGTGACAGCTGACTCCAAAACATTCCAGCTCCAGTCCCCACATCAAGGCTGTGAGGTGAATATTACAGTATTATTTTATACAGATGGAAATCCTGAGATTGGGCTGGGATAATTCACAGGCCAATGGTCAGTCAGCAAGTGAGGAATGGATGCATAATGAGGGGGTAAATGAATTCGGAGCCAATGTCAGACAATGGCACACTCCTCTCCACTCCTAATCTCTTCTTTGGCTTTCTCTTTTCTCGTTGATTTGAAGAGGCTTCTCTAGAATGCCAAATATTTGCTAACCGCAAGTTTTCTGCCAAGTCAAAATTCCATTTGCTGCCAAACAAAAATCTGGCTCAGGGATAATAAACATAAAGATGTATGAGAGACTGCAGCGTTTGAGTGACTGCTTTATAAGAGTGCTGTGTATGTACAGCTATAACTAAATTTTCCAGATCTGGCCTCAGCTGCACATGAGAAGTTCTTAATGTCCAGTTTGTTGAGTTCTGCTGGAATGAAATTCATCTTTCTATTTTCTTCCCATCCTCTACACCCAGAGTTTTAGAACAAAGAGCTTCATAAGTATAAGGAACGCCAACATCAATTTATGTGCCTGAATGCATAACACACACACACACACGGAAACACACACACATCTTAAATAATTTTTATTCTTGACTGTTACCATACAGCACACAGCTATTTTGAAAGGTTATTTTGTAGAGCTAGCAAAGAAGGAATAATGAAACAAACAAAAAAATACTGCTAATCTAATTTTTTAAAAAACAAAAAGAGCTTTTAAGGAATCGTCGTTTTACTGGCTTTCAAAATTAAAAAGTTGTCTCTTGCCTAATTTTATAACTAGACTCTTTTTAATGTGTCAGTCCATATAACAAGAAAATTACCCTTCTATTATTAAAAAAAAAAAAAAAAGCTGTAGGATTCCTCCAGCCCTGTTTGCTTTCAATAAGCTAGCTTTGCTTTGTGCAACACAGACTTTATGTGCCCCTATATAAATAACTGAGGGGAAAGGAGGCAAAGGATTCTTCTTAGTTTCTCTATTACATGAATCAACAGAAACAAGAGTTTTCTTCCAAGAGGAAGGGCATGAGTAGATTGCACGTATACAGTTCTGCCTTTTGTGAGGTTCTAGTTGAAGAAGTAAGAAATCCAGTGACAAAGGTACCTTTCAGATGATGCTGACTTGATGAAATGCCAAAGACACCATCTACCCTGGAAGGAAAGTAGATTTCTTGTGGCTAAAAGATCAAGATCAGTTTCTATAGTCCCAAGTATGGTTGTGAGTCACTCTTACAGGAACTGCTGAAGACATTCAAACCTTTGAAAACAATTTCCTGTTAACCCCCTCTCCTCCAGTGAGAGGCAGTGCGACTCTCACTTGATTTATATTAGAAGCGCAAAAAAGACCAATCTTCCTCACTGAACAAGGAAGAAATCAAACATTGTCACATTCTTGTGGGGTTGGGGATCAACTTATACCTTTATTCTGAGGTTTATTTTTATATTTAAGAAGGGTTTAAGTTCAGGGTTTTGGGAAGACTATAGAAGTATCATGTTAATGGCTTAATATTATTAATATTAATAATAAAGAGATGTTCTTCAACTGTACAGCTGTAGGCCATCCTTCTTTAGCTCATGCATCAAATCTGAAATGGTTCTCTTTCTTCAACACACAAATTAAAGTAATGGGACCCAGCAGCAGCTGGATTTATTTACTATATATCTATATTTGACTATAAATTACCTCCATAGTATATTTAAGAAATCATCTTGACTGGGCATGGTGGCTCATGCCTGTAATCACAGCACTTTGGGAAGCCAAGGTGGGCAGATCGCCTGAGGTCAGGAGTTTGAGACCAGCCCGGCCAACATGGTGAAACCCTGTCTCTAGTAAAAACACAAAAAGTAGCTAAGCATAGTGGTTGCGCCTGTAATCCCAGCTACTTGGAAAGCTGAGGCAGGACAACTGCTTGAACCCAGGAGGCAGAGGTTGCAGTGGCTAAGATCACTACTGCCTGGGTGGGACTCTGTCTCAAAAAAAAAAAAAAAAAAAGAAAGAAAAAGAAATTTTCTCTGCTATAGGCTTGTGGAAGATGAGCTCAAATGACAAATTTAATTCTACAAATATCACTTCTTTGAGTATTTGACCAGGAGATTATTTTGTATATATTTAACACTTACTATATCTGCATACAATAATTGTTTCTTGTGCATATTCCCTTCTATTTTCCATAAAGAGTGAGAGTTCCTGCAACTGTCTTCTGAATGTATTGACAGAGCTGTTGTTAATTAAGTCGTTTCTTTACCTTCTCCCTCTAAAATTATTGGTTCATAGGGATATTTTAAAAAGCATAACAAAATCTTGTTGCCAGTGGATATGCAGGAATATAATTCATTTAATTCTTTAACTCACATTTTAATAGAGTCTGTAATGATTTGTTGAGCAAAGAACTGGTGGATTTGGCTTGGAAAAAGCAATGGCCCTCATTCCCTGCTTTGTCTTGTATCTGTTCATGCAAGTTTTATGACAAAGTGGAAGCCTGGTATATTTAATGTGCTCTCAAAGACATATTCTTTGTCCTTTTTTAGGTCTTTTCAAGATTTAATATTCCCTTTGTGTAGAAATTAAAGCTGGCTGAGATGAAGTAGGTGCAGAGCTATATCTCCAGAATTTTATATCCTACATAGAGTTATAAAGGTACATTTAACAACTCCCCTAGTTCAAACCATACCAGTTTTTTAGCTTCCAAATGCATTTCTACTGGCTGCTGAAGAGAAAGATGTTTGATGGGTTGGTTAATTCTCTTCCCATTTTCATTCCTTGTAAGTACGCAAAGTCCTGAGGGTAAAAAAATACCTGAGACAATTTACATTTACATGTGCATGATCATGAAATAAAAAGTGATGAAACAGAGAAAAAAAGGTTTCATTTCTTGGAAAAGTAAATGATTCGGTGCTAATACAGTTTGAAATGGTACATAACTTATTACAGATGTTTAAAATGCAAGCAATTCAAGGGGATATCTCTAAAAAAGAAACCACTTCAAGAATTTATCAGAATTTTGTAGTGTTTGATTTATTTTAACTGGGAATTACTATTATTCTAATTATAAAAAGAAAACAAAATGAAATATTATTTGGACATACACACATCAAAATACCTATTTCTACGTGGTAGAGATCATTTGTAATGGAGTTATTTAAATAAAACTGACTCGTTCCAAGCTTAGTGTAGGAAAAGTGTTTAGGAACAATGATTTTGGCAGGAATACACACTTTGGTTTTGAGATGCATTCCCACATTCACACCACCAGAAAGCTGTCGGTAAATTGCCTCCTTGCAGGCAGTAGACTTTGCTGCAGAGTGAAGTTTTAATGCTAATACACAAACAAGAACCCTCAGAAACTCCACTTTTTCCACTTTTTGTCAGTAATGACACATTTTCGACAGTTCTTTGAATTACTATCTTAAATACATCTCAGGAACAAACTCCCAATGACATTAGGATACAAATATTTATACGGAAATTTTTGACAGATTCATCTTGAGAAGCATGACAATCAATTCTCATGTTCTCTGAGACTTCATCCTTCTGTTGAATGGGCGGTTAACTTTGTAGATCTGATCGTGATTTTCAAATAAACTTGAATATAAAAGCGACAGGCTGTAATCTGGATCCTTTAAAAGAGTCTAACATATTAACAGGGCAAGCCCATGACCTCTGGTGTTCAGCCATGGTCTTTGGTGCTCAGCCATGCCATCCCTTCATTCTAGTGAGGATTTGATGTCCACACTGTGTTCAATTTGTGTGTCCGTCAGAACCAGGTGCCAATTTGTTACACTTTCCATGGGCTGCGTGGCAGCAATCAAGGTCGTGGTTTGAATTTTAGTGGCTAAATCTTGCTTTGTAGATATTCTTACAAGCAATTTGTAAAAGCCCATGCTGCCATGACAGAATCTGTTTTCAAGAAGACAGGTGTTAAATGGACCTTTGTTTATTTGTCCACCAGAACTTTTCTGCGCATGGCTTCCTTTCTGTCGAGAATGCTTCCCTGACATTCTTTCCCACCTGTCAAATTCCTCTACAAATTTCAAAATCCAGTGAAAAAGGCACTTATGAGAACCTTCCTTGACTTTCCCAGGCAGTCAGTTGTTCCCTATCTTCTATGATTTCTCTTCTTTGCACATACTTCTATTTTAACACTAGCCATATTTACTGAAATAAAGGGGCAAGAGCAAATGCTTTGGGGTTAAGAGAGAATTTGAGCTGAATTCCAGCTCACCCATCTACTAGGTTGTCTGGCTTGTTTTCTGACCACATTTTTTTTTAACCTCTCTGCCTCAGTTTTTCATTTTAAGATGGAAAAAATGAAATCTATCTCCATAGCATTATTTTACTATTGGCTAGTTGTCTTTTTTAAAATTTTATATATATATATATATATATATATATATATATATATATATATATATATATACACACACACACACACATACATATATATGTATTTGGGCCCACCACATAGGAAGCATTTAGTAAATATCCATTAGAAAAGTGAATGCCTCCATGCCCCCATCATGATGGAGACAGCAAACCACATTGCCATGTGTGTGCCTATGCAACAATCCTGCATGATCTGCACATGTACCCCTGAACCTAAAGTACAATTTAAAAAAAAGAAGAAAAGTGAATACATTCTTCTTTTATCTCTTGTAGTCTAACTATATGACAAGCATTCCTCTAGTTGCTAGGAATATGCACCGACTAAACCATCCAGAACTCTTGACCTCCTGGTACTTTCATTGCAGACGAGAATATTAAAAATAATTATTAAGCAAATAGATATGCACTATAGGTTAAAATGGTAAGTATGCTGAAGAAAATACCATAGGCTAATAAGATGTAGAGAACTTTTGGCCAGGAGTTTGAAGAACAATTGGATTCTAAGGTGGTAAAGCTGGCTTCCTACGTTTGATCTGAGACCTAAAGGAACTAAAAGGCTATTGGAAAAATATGGAGAAATAACATTTTTTAGAAAGAGGATAGAGCAAGTTCAAATGCCTGGAGTGGGAAGGTCTTTGGAAGTGTTTGGGGGGTAGAGACAGAGCCAGTGAACTGGAGTCCAATAAGGTAATGAAAGTGTGTTTAGAGGTGAAGTGGTTTTAGAAAGAGTCAGCGGTCGGGTCACAAGGCCCTTGCCTAAAGCAGGAGCCACTAAGTCCATAGTAGAATCCAGGGTGACACCAAACAGTGTTCCATTAACTTGTGAAATGTTCCACATTGTCAGGATTTGGTTTGTGCATTGAAAATTTTATCTTGCAATTCCAGAAGTTTTCTATTGTTCTCTATAGAGGGAAAGGTTGGCAAAGAAGGAAACTCACTCATAAATCGTTTTTGCTGTGGAGTTTATTCTCACAGTACCACCCTGGTGGGATGTTCAGACAGGGCTTAAGAATCAAATCTCTGCTTAGCTCACTGAGTGACCTTGTGCAAATAATTAGACCCTTCCAAATCTCAGTTCCTTCATTTGGAAGAAGGAAGTGATAACAGACTTCGGTAGTCACCCAATTTGGCTTTGCCATGATTACTATTATTATTAGTTTTTTATAGCTGACAAACTTGCTATAAATAAGAGTGTGATTTGTTTCCTGGCAGAAAAGGATAAATCGTTCTTCTATTCTTCACTTAGACATCACCTCTGATCCTAACTACCTCTTGGGTGATTCCATTACATTCTGTACAAACGCTTACCCTAGAGCACATTATCATGCCGTACTTGCCTATGTGTGTATCATTTTCCTAGCCATCACATAGCAAGACAGTAGTGCCATGCAATTAGGACCTTCTTTATTCATTATTTTATTCCCTGTATCTAAAGCAGAATCTGGTTTGTATCTTGTATATAATTATTATTCGTTAAATTCCCTCCAGGATGTGGGGAAAAAATGATTAAGCTTGTTTATCATCTCCTCACAAAACACAATTAAGGTAGAAGTTGGAGGTGGTTAAATTTGGAATTAATATAGAGAAATTTGTTCTCTCCATCGAAGTTGTTCCCAGGTAAGATCAGTGGCCTCCATAGGGAGTGTGTGTTCAGGGTTCCATCAGATGACTGCTTGGCAGGGACATTCTAGAGGTGAGATGAGCATCACATAGATATTTTGAGAGACTTTCTTGTAGGTTGCTTCCAACCTTGGAATTCTTTAATTCAAATCTTTTCATGGTGGCATGAACAAATGAAAAGACTGGATGTAGAATATGGGTATAGCATGATATGTGAGGACGGCAAATAAATGCCATATTTCATGATTTCCAGAGCAAAATTATTTCCTGTAATTTTCTGCCATGCAATGTCTTGATGTCTTATAGTCTCCCTGAAAACTGTTTTGGAAAACATTTCAGTCCTTCTCCCACTCAGTTTCTGGTGGTTCTCTCCGTGTGTGAGTACTTGGCAAAACTTGTTTAATAAGTGCTATATTTCAATTTGTCTGATAATAAATGAGTCAAAGGAGAAAGCAGATAACTGCATTTCCATTGACCATTTTAGCAAGAGAAAACAGCAAATGCGTATTGACTGACAGAAGTTACGGAGCAAGCCAATGACAAGATGATTGAAATATCTGCCTTTATCCTTCCAGCTCCTTGTTCCATCAAATAAATGAAACTATATTGATGTTGTGTTTATATTTGGAGAAGCACGCACATGAACGTTGCCTGATACCGGCTTTTATAAATATTATTAGAAAATAACCAGCTGTGTTTGGACTTGATGAAGCTATTTATTATTTCAAATACTTGGAAGGAAGGAGGGTTGCCTGCATGCTTTGTCAGTATGGTGTGAGCTCACTAAAAGACCTGATGTGTATGTACCAAAACTTAGTAAAAGAGGGCAATTCCTTCAAACGCCAAATGCTGATGAACACTTTTGCTTATTTCTAATAGTATTCCATTCAGTTCACATAGCCTAAATTATTTCTGAAACATTACCTCAGCAGAGTTTGTTAATACATTCTTTTATGTCTGCCCACCTTTTAAACACTCAGCTTATACTTAGGTTCCCCTGGCTAACTTCATGTGGCAGTTAGGCAAACTTTATCCTAAAAAGTAGCAAAATGAACCTCAATGTTTAAGCAATTAACTGATATACACAGTATATTTATATAAGGCCTTGTTTAAGAAACTCTGCCTAAGGTATTGCAGACATAATTTTCTTATAATTAAACTTTCTTTCATCAGCTTACCTGGCTAGCACTACATATGAAAACTTATTTACAGAGAGGCAGCAAATTACATTCATTTTCTGCTCTTTTCTTTATTGCTGCCAATGCGTTACAGAGGGTCCAGAATACTGTTCTAGTTCAGCTTCCTGCCCCTGTGCTTAACTTTTTTTCTCATCATTTACCATGTTTTATTGGTGAACAAGTACAACAAAATGTGGAATACACATTTCAGTTCTCTGAACATTTTCGAGATTTGTCTATTTACTCTCTTTCTTCATAATGATAAATAGATTATTTGTTCTGCTGCAAACGCTCATTTTAATGAGGCATTTAATAGAACCATTTAGTAAAACCTGGACACAATAGCTGTCACAAAAAATAATTGGATAGGAAATACTAGAAACAAATCTCTCTTCTGCATTTCTTTGCATTAAGTACTTGCATAGGTGGTGTTGAATCTTCAGAACAGCTCTAGGAAGAAGAAATTGTACATAATTTAATGCATTAGGAAGAAAATTAAAGAAGTGAAGGAATTTGTCTAATCACATGCATCTAGCCAGTTTCAGCAGTGAGATTTTTGTCTAGTTTGCTGTGCCTTAAAATGTTTGCGCCCTGTGGTATTTTATCCTGTCCTTTTTTTGTGTAGGAATCAGGGCTTAATCCATTTTTGACTGAGGTAATTCAAATTAAATGTAATATGGAGAAATTACCTCTATAGCCATATGATTGTCAAAAAATAAATGCCACTTAGAGGAATCTTTACGGGAAAAAATGAGAAGCAAACTACTACTTTATGAAAGAGGACTTTAAAAATCAATTAAAATGAAAATGAATACAATTAATTTCCTTTAGGACTTAAAAAAATCAATGCTAAAGCTTGAAATAAATGGATTCAGTTAAAACCACTGGAAATTAGTTATTGGTTTCTGTTATTATTATTTATATTAATTGTTGGGATGAATAGAGATATCCCACTGATTATCATTGCCATGAAAATTGAGATTAGAATATACCACAAGAGTTCTCAACTCCTGATTTGAAAGAACTTTTCATATCCGTATCTTTTAAAATATAAAAAATAAATCTTCAATATTTGTGTTCAGTTATAAAGCTGCAGCATATGTTTTAAGAATAGTAGAGCTTGATACAAAAAAAGGATTTCAATGAAAAATATGACTCCTGAGGAAGTTTATTCAGAAAGACGACATTGAGTTCCTAGCCCTTTAAATGTATATAGGATTAAACTATAAAAGTGCTAAGATAAATCTTTGCAAGTGGCACAGGGTATAATAATTTTGACTGGCCTAAACTATAGACTCATTTGATGTGATCAAGTGATGCCCATGTTTCATAATTGACGGACATTATTTCCCAAACGCCCTTTCCAAAATGTGCTCCATAATGTCCCTGAAGTATATTCATTATCATGACATGAGTTTGTGTTTAGGATTACCCTCTTCTCTGGAAGCCTCTTTTAAAATGTTGATATTCCAACAATTAGATAACCTCCCTTCTTGACAGGATATTTATGACCAATGTAAGAAAAAAATGAACGATTTTGTTATGAGAGACAGAAGACACCAATAGCAAACTTTGCAGATTCTACTGCTGTACTTAGAACCAGTCTCAAATTTAGCTGGATTTTATATTCATGGGTTCAGCTTTACAGCTTATTTTGAAATATAAATCCACATGGGAAGACTTATCATGAATAGACCAAGAATCCTGAATTCAAAGTATCATTTAGAAATGTTAATTTTTGTCAGTCAATATTAAACCATCTTCTCGGGTTTCTCTCAGCGATATCCTAACTCTCTGGATGTCACTTTCATTTTATTTTTCATTTCAGGGACGTTATGGAGCACATTTTGGAAAGGGCGTTTGGGAAATAATGTCCGTCAATTATGAAACATGGGCATCACTTGATCACATCAAATGAGTCTATAGTTTAGGCCAGTCAAAATTATTATACCCTGTGCCACTTGCAAAGATTTATCTTAGCACTTTTATAGTTTAATCCTATATACATTTAAAGGGCTAGGAACTCAATGTCGTCTTTCTGAATAAACTTCCTCAGGAGTCATATTTTTCATTGAAATCCTTTTTTTGTATCAAGCTCTACTATTCATTATCAATGTCATCTATATTCCTCTTTTCTTAGTTGTACTCATCCAACTTTTACTGACCACCTACTATAAGCCAGGTTATCTCTAGATACTTGGATTACAAATATAGACATGCTGCTTCTTCCACCTTGAAGAATTTCAATTTTCTAAGAGGGAGCAATCACGGACACAAAATTACATCGATTTCCTAAATTACCACACTTTAAGAGTAAGATGCACTAAAAAAACAAAACAAACAAACAAACAAAAAACACATGTAATTTATAAAGCATATAGAGTCCGGGGAGGGGGTGAAATTGACACAAAAAATTTTTACATAAAGAGAAAAATGCTTTTTAAAAACTGTTTTAAAACACTTTCTGCCTTTTCAGAGGTCGATTTATCTTGGGGCAAGCAATAAATACTTTTGCTCTCAAAAACCACCAAAATTTACTTTCTCATTATGTGAATAGAAAACACCTATTCACCATTGCGGCCATGGAAGGCATAAGCAAGCCGAAGGCATCTTTACCTAAATAGAGATATGTTAGGTATACAAATTAATTGCTCTGCCGGGTAAATGAAGTTGGATGTATCTTTCAATATGAAATAAGTGCACATTTTGTATGCCTCTTTGGGAAAACTAGTACCTTGGTTTGTTGGACTTAAAACACCTTTCTTATGTTTGTAAATTTTGGGCTTCTCTTATGGAGTTTGATATAGCTGTCTTTGAGCAGCTCTTTGTAAAGGAAAAGCTGTTATGGAAGCATCTTAGGAAGGTGTTGAAAGCTGTTCTTTATTTCAACCCTAAAGGGACCGTGAGAAGGAACTAGACCAGGTAAATACTGACCTTGGATTATTGCGTTGTGATGTGATTGTGTCCTTTAGGCCAAAAGGGAATTGGGTTTCTCCTAAAGGGCATGGCATTTCCCACAATCACCAAACCTGAGACGAGTCCAAAGATAGGACAGGAAATAAGGAAATGAAACCCAAGGCCTGGATTCTTAAACTTCAAGGGGGACAGACTCTCTTGCTATTACGCCTACTCAAAGTTGAGTAAACACAGGTGTTCACATGATCATGATGATGCCTGGGTTGTGTATAAAAAAAAGACTCAGAATTTAAGTAATTTAAATAACTAATTACTAGGCCATATCAAGAAATGCCTGACTTCTAATTACCAAATGGCTTGTAGTGCCATCATTTGAACAATTCCAAAGATGGAGTTCCGTTAGTTGCAATAATAACAGACAAATCACTGTGCTATGCAATTATGAATACAAGGTGATTGTTTTGATGTCTACAAAATGTCCTAATTTGGGGGCTACTCTATGTACCACATTGGTGTTGCCAATGCATGCTTCTGCCACGAAACAGAGACCCAGAGTCTGTTCCCCAATAAATTGCCACTAGGGGGCAGCAGGAGTTTATTTAATCCAAAGTCAAATCAAAGTTTTTTCTTTTTTTCTTTTTCTTTTTTTTTTTGAGGAGACTTGCTCTGTCGCCCAGGCTGGAGTGCAGTGGGGCGATCTCGGCTCACTGCAACCTCCGCCTCCTGGGTTCAAGCGATTCCCCTGCCTCAGCCTCTCGAGTAGCTGGGACTACAGGCGCATGCCACCACGCCCAGCTAATTTTTTGTATTTTAGTAGAAACGGGGTTTCACCGTGTTAGTCAGGACGGTCTCGATCTCCTGACCTTGTCATTCGCTGGCCTCGGCCTCCCAAAGTGCTGGGCTAACAGGCGTCAGCTACCGCGCCCGGCCTAATCAAAATATTTTCTAAAGTACCAATGTTCACACTAGCAGTAACATAATAGAGGTGTAGTAGTGAGTTCTCACTCACTTTTCTCTTTTTGCAGCTTGGTTTTTAGAAGACCATAAGCAACCAAAATAAGACTTACTAAGAAAGACATAATAGGACTTGAAACACCTTTGATTTTTTCAAAGAAAACAGATGGACGATATCTGAATTTGTTTGATGTATCCTAAGCTGTATCAAAGAAACTGCATTTCAGTGATTTTGTCTCGTTCTGTGTTATAAGAGCAGCCACTACTTTTGCATTCAATGTTTCCATACAAACCATGTCCTATTTCATTATCATGCTTCAAATGACTGAATCTTCAGTTAAGAGAATTATTTGATCTCAGAAACTTAAATCACTAATCAATGCAGAAAAAAAATTGATAGAAAAGTTTTGGCATTACTTTCATATCTTGTAAGGCATGGAATTCTGCTATTCCTCTTCCTAAATGATTCCTAAATTCCTCCCTGTCCCCACCACCACTTCTCCTGCCTAAACTTCAGTCTGTCATATCTCCCCTGTGTTATTACAAAAGCCTCCTAATTTGTTGTCTCCCTGCAACCGGCCCCTCCTTCATCTGACTCAAGCTCACCCTGCAGCTAAAGTTTTTGTGTTTTTTTTTTTTTTTTTTTTTTTTTTTTTTTTTTTTTTTTTTTTTTTTTTTTTTTTTTTTTTTTTTTNGCTCACCGCAACCTCCGCCTCCTGGGTTCAGGCAATTCTCCTGCCTCAGCCTCCTGAGTAGCTGGGATTACAGGCACGCACCACCATGCCCAGCTAATGTTTTGTATTTTTAGTAGAGACAGGGTTTCACCATGTTGACCAGGTTGGTCTCGATCTCTTGACCTCGTGATCCACTCGCCTCGGCCTCCCAAAGTGCTGGGATTACAGGCTTGAGCCACCGCGCCCGGCTCTAAAGTTTTTGTTAATGCAACTGGATGAGATCTCAGTCTCCTCTCCCGGAGTCTCCTTTGCGGGTCCTTTGTCCTCTTTTTGACCTCAAAATCTCTGTCTTCTATTTTAGTCTTACCAATTTATACTCCTTCCCTAAGTGATATCATACTGTCCAATGGCTTTAGAGACCAGATTAATGTTTTGGACTGTCTTCAGTCCCTGAGCTGTAACATTCGCTTTCACATTCATTTGAATGTTGAATAAGCATCTCAGCTTCACAAGTCCAAAATAGATCTCTTGATTTCTCAAGCTCCCACCAACCTTCTCCGTATCTATAAATGGCATCATCCTGACTGTTATTCATGCTCAGATCATGCCTCTCTCTGCCTGAAAATCCATATCACATTCATTACCAAGTCTTGTCAGTTTCGCCTCCAAAACATTCCTAAGAATCTATCTACCTCTTAACCCTCTGTCACCACCACAACCAATTCTTGCATTGTTCTCACACAGAAGGCAACAATTAACTCCTAACTCACTTCTCTGCTTCCACTCTTGCTCCAATCAGTCAATTCACACAGAAGATGAATGCTTTTTAAAAAATCAAACTGTGTGACTTCTTTGTCCTATATTCTTTAATTATTCCCTATTGGAAAAATTACAAAATATAATCTTCTGCTCATACTCATTAAGACTCTTCATGAAATGAACCTGTCTCTCTTTCTGACCTTATTTCTCATCACTTTTGTACTTATCCTTCCACTGTATTCATGCTTACCATTCAAATCCTTGTACTCACGGTACCATCCCACCTTCAGGCCATTCTACCTGCTGTTCTGTTGACTTAGGAGCTTTCCCCCAGATCTTTCTATGACTTGCTTTTTTATGTCCACTTTTGCTTCAGGTCTTTTCTCGGAGAGACGTTCCCTATTCAAACTCGCTAAACTAGAACCTCCAAAGGATAGCCTGTTGTGTTAGTAGTTTCTAATGAAGCATGGCTCCTGATGTTCACATATGCATGTGGTCACCCCCCTTGAAACAGGCTAATTCCGGGGCTCAGTCTCATCAACAAGAGAGGTGACGCTTTGCCATTTATGGGCCCAAGCCATTAAGTGGCCTCAAAAGTTCTGCTTTTGTGTTCATTCATTTAAATCTATGCATACATCTTGATATGTTCACTCTCCATGTGTGCCTTTCTTACTGCATGTAAATATTCAAATTAAGACTTTTGCATAAAAGTAAAGTAAGAAAATCTTTCTTCTCCTTTGTGACTGAGCTACAGAATTACTGTGTATACTCAGAGCTGCCGTCAGGCTGGCACACACAGGTGTGGCCTGCTGGCCTGTTTCTGATTGGTCATTGGTGCCCATGGGTACCAGTTGCAACATATTCTAATTACCTCTGCCTAGGTTCCATGATATTAGTCACCTACAAATAGTTCAGTTTGTCTATGGATCTCCCTAATCCACTCTTTCCATGATCCTACAAATAGTTCAGTCTGCCTACGGATCTCCCTATTCCACCCTTTCCATGATCAGCAATATGTTTCTCTTAGTCAAGATCCCAAAACATTGACTCTCTTTCCTAAACCAGCTACTTCAAGACACACCCTATTGTCCTTCCATATTACTATAAGACAATGACTATCTCTTGTGTTTCAGAAACACTCCTCTACTTGTACTTTAGAATCCAACGAACCCTCTCTCTCTCCCTTCAATACCTCTCTTTAGAGTAAACTTCCTTTGGCATATTGATTCTTAAGGATGTTCAAATACATACATACATATATATATATATATATATATATATATAATATTTCAATTAAATATGTAGAGAAACCTAAATCAACATTTACTCTCCTTCAGATATCACTTTGACTTGTAATCCATGGAGAAGCACCACTCTCTAAATAAATGTTTTTACCTGCTTCTTCCGCTCCCTCACATCCTCTCACTTTTCAATCCTTTTCCCTTTGTTTCTAGCCTTACGTGTCCAACAAAGCGATGCCCACTAGGACCTGTATGTTGCCTGACCTTTTTAGTCCTCTGTGCCTCACTTCTCAGCAGCATTTTAAACTATGGATTATTGCCTTCTTCTGAAATATTATCATGACTGGGCTGCTATGACATGCCGCTGGCCTTTGTTCTAATGTCGGATAGCCCCTGCTTCTCTGCCTCCTTTGCCTACCCAGCCTTCCAGCCTGGGCCACTTCATGATGGCATTCATCAGAGCTTGATTCTCGGTCCTTGCTTGTTTGTTCTTTCTGCACCCTCCCCTACCAAGGCAATCTTACTCATTTCTATGTACTCACCACATTTATACAGATGACTTTAAAATTTGAAAAAGAGTGAGATGACTCCTCCCAACACCAGCCAGGTATCTGTTACATTACATATTCCTCTTACTGTCTCAAAGACATTTTAAAAACTTGCCAAAATCGAGCATATGCTGTCTACTCCTCAAGCCACTTCCATGTTTTTCTTCCCGTGTTTCTTTTTTCTCAGTTAGCATAACCAGACACGCTGCCCTGCGTTAACCCTGTAGTCAACGCTAAGTACATTGTGTATATGCCCTCTCCGTGTAATTGTCAGCGTCTTGGATCAGCCTGCTATTATGTGTTTGTTGGATTGATGCGAAATCATTTACTTATTCACCCGTTCGTACCACGGTTCATCCACAACCTGCTGAGTCCATTTTTGCAAATAGAAATAGGGATATGTGACAACCCCATTCCTGCTGCTTCCTTAAAACATTCCTAGGGCTTCTTAATGTTCCTTGGAAATTCATGAAACTCCCCATTCTTAAAGCTATGACGCTTCATGGGAAGCTGCACCACCTTGCTCGTCCCGGCTTCTTGCACACGCCTCTCTCAGCTCTAACCCGCTGGTCTTTATTTGTTGTCTTGCATTCACCTGCTTCCCCGTGGAGAAGTCCTTTGCCCCCACTAATCCTTATGATTAGGATGCTCTTCCCTCTTTTTTTTACCTGGTTAATTCCTTTTCATTCTTTAGTGACAATTCCCTTGGATAATTGTCACAGTGCTCTCTGACAAGGACAAGGATAGAGTTCTCTATCTCTTTTTGAGGCTAAGTGTCATTTATACATGTGATTATTTCATTAGTATCTTTACCAATAGACTGCAGAATCTTCAAGGGAAAGGGCAATATTCATTTAAGCTTACATCTATATTCCCAAAGATCTATCAAATACCTGGTACTTAGTAACAATAAGCAGTTAAATGAATGGCTTAATGAAGGAGGGAAAAAAGTGTTCTTTCCTGGTAATTTCACTCTGACAAATACATGACACTGTTAATTATTCAAGAAAACCTTGGAAATGACTACACCCGTATCTCAAATACTCTTCTAGAGAAATTCTTGATACCGCTATAGAGTTGAATAAGACATTACTGTGAAAGGCAGATGTGCTAGGCAATATCTTGTCCATCAGGAGGGAATTTAGTGGATTAGGCAGCACGTACTTGGGTGGAAGTGGAGGAGCAGAGATCCTAAGACACTGTTGACATGCCAGGGACCAGGGTTTCCATAGAGACCAGGGACTGAGAAGACCAAAACATTTCGGAGCCAAAAGACCAAAGTAAAGGATTCAGTTCATAAGACCATTTTCAGAAGCAGGATAGGTATCTTGTATCCAGGCATCCAGGGAGACATTCAGCAGCTCATCAGAGGCTCAGATGGGAACAGCACTACTTGTCTGACATTTGATTGTAATTATGAAGAGGAGTTTTGGTTGCCACCATAACAGAAGGCTGTTATTGACATTTGATGGATTCAAACTACAACACCAAATGCTCCGCCAAGGTACAGGGCAGTCTTGCACAATAAAGGTTTATTTATTTATTATTATTTATTTAATTTTTCACTCTGAACGCCAAGAGCACCCCCTTGAAGAAATGCTGTTAGCCAACAGGTTCCTTGAAGACAGAGTTTCTATTTTGTTCCTCTGGGTATTCTAGCAGCAAGCATAGTGCCTGACCCGCAGTGAATAAATATTGAAAACGGACTTCAGCCGCTTGTCAGTGATCTAATAGGAATGCATCAATGTACGAATTTATATCGATTCAGTGGTAGAGACAATAAGAGCTCTTGTGTCTGAGCAGAGATTAAAAAGAGCAATCTTTTCTCAGTTGTAAAAAAAAATTATAATAATTAGAAGTACCAGAAACGATAAGCTACAGAGATGAGAGTGGTAACCCCAATTGAAAAGCAGCAATAAAAACTGACATTTATATAGGATTTTAATTTCAACGTTTTACTAACTACATGGGCTGGAAGTGGAGTCTCGAACTCCTAGCTTAAGCAATTCTCCTGCCTCTGTTTTCCAAAGTGCTGGGATTACAGGCATGAGCCACTGCACCTGGCCTTGGAAGATATTTTTATGCATGTGTTTGTGGAAAGGAACAGGGGCTTAGAAAACATGGAACAAAAATATAGAATAAATAAGGGAAACTCACTTGCCCTTGGTTTTCAAAAAACCCACAAAACCAACCACTGCCCTCTGTGATGGAGACATTCTTTAGTCAGACTCAGTGTAATAGTTCTGAAGCAGCAAGGGTAATCGTATTGATTTTGAAGGAATGTCTGGTTAATTTTTCACAAGGCGTAGATCCCTCAAAAATCAATAACTTTCTGCTGTATCTTTATTCCTCTGAATAAACTGTGTCTGTCGGAGAAACTTGATTCTTAAGCTCAATTGGATTCATAAAACATTCACAGACACATAGCACAAAAGAAATGTAAGCTTTCCCTAGGAGTGGTAAGTATTTAACCTCAATATAGGACAAAGGCTCCTTTTCTGATATATTCTTGTCCTTGAACAGGCATTAGTAGGGACTGTGACTTCTGTTATGTAAACGCTTCTTTTAAGCGCTGATTTCCTCCCCTAAAGGAAAGAAGCTTCCATAGAGGAGATAAAGTGCATACATATCTGGAAAGCAGAGCTTAAGCAAGGATCTTTTTAAAAATCTGAGATTATTAGAGTGGCTGTTAAAAATGTATTCATTCTATTGTCCTTTTATTTATCAAGATCAGCGTACAGTTATAAATATTTTTGGAACAAATAAAAATACCCTTTGGGGCCAGAATTAAAATGTTATCCAATAATAGAACTTAAGGAAATCATTGAGTGATTCCTGTTCTTTCATTTTATAGAGGAAGAAGGTAATGCCCAGAGAGGTTAAGTATTTTTCCAAAGGTCACACAGTAAATGTCTCATTTATTAAATTGGAAACGTCACTTTGAAAAGAAATCAATGAACACTTATTTATCAAGGACAAGGAACGTGCAAAGTTGAAAACCATGATAATGTCTGGATTGGAATAAATACAGAATGCAAGAACTCAACTAATAGAAACAGGGGAAAGAAGATAAAAGAGAACATTCCTCAAATGTATTTCAATGCTAGAAAAGCTGCCCACATTCAGCTAAATATCACTGATGACTCATTTTCCTATGAATCCAGCTATAACGCTTGACAAGCAAAACTGGTCATTGCTATCCAGATTATTCTTATGTCATAGTTTTGAACTCTTTGGTATGAAAAAATGCCAACATAACTTTAAATATCTAATATAAAACATGCACAGGCAATTTATTGGCAAGGTGGTTAGGCGTCATTTTAAAGAGATATAGAAAGAAAAGGCAAAGTCTCCAGCTAATTCAGTGATTCATGAAACCACTTCATTCTGAGCTCCCATACCCCTTACGAGCCTTTTGTCCTTATCTCAGTTGTGTGTGTGTGTGTGTGTGTGTGGATAGGTGGGCTGGTGCACACATCTGTGTATGTGGTCAGCAGTATCTCAGAGAACAGAGACACTTAGGGTAACATTAGATGCTGCTTAAAATGAGATAAATTTTATTTGAATACTCAGTTTTCTTTGCTTTGTTGATGTTTCAAAGATTAAAACATAGAAAACGTTATTGAAACCAGTTATGTTTTACACTGGTTTTCAACCAGGACTCTTGCCATGTTAACAAAGATAGCCTTCACTTTACAGTCTGAAATATGATTAAGAACAAACTCTAGGGGCCAGACACAATGGCTCATGCCTGTAACACCAGCAATTTGGGAGACTGAGGTGGGTGGATCACCTGAGGTCAGGAGTTTGAGACCACCCTGGGCAACGGGGTGAAACCTCGTTTCTACTAAAAGTAAAAAATTAGCCAGACATGGTGGTATATGCCTAAAATCCCTGTTACTTGGGAGGCTGAGGCAGGAGAATCACTTGAACCCAGGAGGTGGAGGTGCAGTGAGCCAAGATCACACTACTACCCTCCAGCCTGGGCAATAGAGTGAGACCCCATGTCAAAAAAACAAATGAACAAACTCTGTGAACCATTCTTCCCTGAAGATGGTGCCCAGCATCCTTTACTACGGGTTTTAGGGGTATTTTAGAAATGTTAATGTCTTTTAAGCCAACTGACCATGCCATGGACGGCATGGTAACCTCTGTGACCTGCACATACACTCCAGATAAGTTCCTGGAACCAGAAGGCCTGAAGTAACTGGAAGACCAGAAAAAGGGGAAGAATGACCAACCCTTGAGTGCCTAACTAATTTTGAGACATTCTGCTATTGTTCTTTATTCCCTCCGCTGCCAAGGCAACTGGAATTTGTAACTGACCTTGGTCAACCTCATGACCCCGGACCCTACGACCCCCTCCCAGCTTGCTCAGCCAACCCTGAACTGTATCTCTGTAACTTTCTACAGCCTGCCCCACACCTATAAAACCAACTCCCATCCCACCACCCTCCTCTGACTCTCTTTTTGGACTCAGCCTCCCCTCACCCAGGTGGATAAACACCCATGTTGATCACACAAAGCCTGTGTAGGGGGTTTATTTGGGGCCAGAATTAAAATGTTATCCAATAATAGAACTTAAGGAAATCATTGAGTGATTCCTGTTCTTTCATTTTATGACTATAAAAATGCTTAAAATCATTCTACATCTGGATTTTTAAAAAATGATGCATTGAAGACTACTAAATTCACAAATGGCATAGGAACTACTAACGTAATACTGAGAAGGTCATTTAAACACACGTGGACTACGAACCGCATAATAGAACATATCTGCTAGAAGTGTGTTTGGATATTGACTTCTTTTTCATATATTTAGGACCTAGCAAAATGATTAGCCAGGCATCCTTTAAAAAAGTAGAAAATGTCTCTTTTAACCCTCGTTTTCTCTGTGGATTCTTTGACATATCTCATGTTGTCAATGGCCTGAGTATGCAGTGGGAGAGCTATCAACTTTTCCTGGATATTTAAAATTCATGAGATTAAAGATTGCTTCATCTTTCAATCTTTAACTGATCGACGTGAAAAAAATGTCACTGCTATTACATTTTAAGCTCTAATTATTTGTGCTGTTAATTACACGTATTTAAAGCCTTCATTTTTTCCTACCCAATATCTCAAAACATTTGCTTTTAGTGATTAATCCTAAACCACCATTTATCTAACTTGACTGACACTGTCGCATTCTGCCCTGACTCTCAGGTCCCCTCTGATGTGAGCGTTTAATAACATATCACATGTTGTACAACAGGGGAGTTTTATTCTCTGCTCCGGCTGTTGCTGGAATGGGGGTTTTCAGGGTGAGTCTGTGCCTTAGGTGCGTCATCTATACAAAAGTTCTTGGCCCTTGAAACATGTCCTCTGTAGCTGAAATGCTACTGTTCAATCAACTCATAGTCACTATCACGAAGATTGCTCCCAATCCAGAAACCATTTTCTGTTCCTTAAAAGCACTCTACTATATTGGTTAAAATATTTGCATCCAGCTACTGTAAGAGACAAAGCCCTGAGGATTTAAGGCTTAATGCTGTACTGGCTTATTCTTGCTTTTGTCTCAGTCTGATGCTGGTCAAGCCATGCTCCGTCTCTTGAAACTGTATAGTCTGGAACATGCAGAAAGATAACAGAGGAGACACAATCTTCACTCCCTTAACTTTCTATCCAGAGTAATGTGTGCCAGTTCGGCTTGTGTTTCACTGGCCAACAATAACTGCAAATTATCTAATTTTAAAGGAGATTGCCGAAGGTAAAGGAGCCCAGGATATTTGGTGAGTGTTAAAAATTTTTGCTATGTACACCTTCATGTCTGGCTTTTAGCTATAATATAAATAGTGTATTGGTTCCTGTTCTCTACTGGGGGATATTTTCAGTCCAGATAGTATCTAAACTTGTACCCAGTTGATACTCTAGTTGAGCATCATAAGATGCAATTTAGAACAAGTTTACGCATATATTTAACACCTGGTGCTAAAATATAAAACAGCCAGTGGGCTACTTGTGTAGCATCTAATTGGGTCAAAAGCACGAGGGATTGAGTGTTAAATTAGTTTACATAGGTGAGAACCCTTGTAGCAGAGAAGAGACTTCAGTTCAAACTTGACTTTGCTAATTTGACTGTGTCACAGTGCTTTAATGTCTTCATCTGAAAGAATGAAGCCCACGCTGAAGCATTTATTGTAACTCACTTTGTGAGGAATAAAGTAAATCAAAGAGTTAGGAAAACCTTTGGAAAATGTAAACAACTACAGAAATATAAATTACTGTACGTTGATGATGCCATGTGCATTCTATAACTTTAACCCTCATGATTGTATGTAGCCTCCCTATGAAAATGAAAAAAATGCTATCTGCTAGAACTATAGTTTAGATATCAGATACATTTGAACTAAACTTTACTATATTATTATGAAAAAAGGAAAAAAAAACACCTAGTTCCTAATTTATGTTGTTATACAGATAATAAAAAATAAATATAATAATTCACAACCAAACTTCTACATTTGAAAACTAGCTAGTCAAAAAGAATGTTTACACTGCTACGAACATATATTTTTTGTGTAACCATGTTGCTAAAATGCAGCTCCCTTGACAAGACTTCATGTTGGAAAAAATATCTTAAAATGCATAACACATTAAAAATAATTTATTGTATTGCAGGAGACTTTATATGGCTATCTTGTTTTAATAGATTCTTTCCCACTTTGATATATGACTTCTTTTTCTTTTTTTTAGTAACATACTCAGGAAAGGTAGAGTTAATGTTATAAGAATCCAAGTGCCTGAAAAATCATTCCTCCATTAGGATACGTAATTTGTGATCCTGTTTATTGTCATTTTTCTCTTTTCTCTGTCACTTTTGAAAACTTGAGGCCTAAAAATCAATATTTCTCACTACCATTTTAATTCTTCTTGAAAATACAAAATTCTCAGTCGGTATTTAAAAGAGGATCTGGAAATTGATGCCTCAGATAAAACACAATCTTGTGCTGGTGCTTTGGGAGTAGAGACAATTTTGGAAGTGTTGCCTTCTGAATGCCCTGCATCATTTTTTTGTAAAATAATAAAACTTCTCCTCTGAGGCTGCTCTCTGCTAAAGACAGTTGCTTCACATATGGCTATATATTAGATACGTAACAAATCTTCTTCTAGCAATTCTTTTATAGCGTGGGTTATTTTACAAATACTTGAGTGGCATCATGGATGATTTGTATGAATCCTTATTAACCTTTGACATGTCCAAGCCATCTCTCTTTAATATGACTTTGACTCATTAAGCAGCATAAGATGATGAGTGCCTAAGACAACAGTGTCATTCTCTTCAGTGACTACAAAATGATTCCTCTTCTCCATGGGTGGAAAAGGGAATGATGGGTATTATCTTTTCCCATCTCACACTCACTCCATTGTAAGGTCACTATGCACAGAATGTTTTGCTTGTTTGAATTTTCCAGGTGGTTATCTTGCTATGCCATTGCTGTACAGCTCCAGTTTTAAGGGAATATCAGGAGCGTGCTATTTGAAGCTGGGTGAGACCTTGGAAATGAAGTGTCACATTTTTGTTGTTCATGAGGGTCATCTTCGTCTTCTCAGAAACACTTTGTTTAACAAGCGTGGCATTGAATAGAAAGAATTTAAGACTCAGATTTCCTAAGTCTTATCCATATTTGACTTGGCAAGGTAAATATTTTGTCATTTAAGCTCTAATATGGACTTCCAGATGTATTTGGCAGAATAAAATGATCTTATCAACCACTCCTTAGAATGTCTGTAGTGATTTTCTCAGTCACAGTAAGGCACTGTTAATAGATATACACTTTCCACTAAAAGATTAGTGGATGTTAGAGATTTAAAATGGCCACAGATGTTTTGCTACATAACCTATTGAAAGTCTATGTACCAATGACTTAAGTCTAGGAGGTGTAGGTAACTCTTTCACCAATAGAATACAGTGGGATTGATGAATAGCAGATTCCTGGCTGAGGATTAAGACATTGGCTGCTTCATCTTCCTTTTTCTCGAATCATTCAAGCTTTGACTCTTGAATCATAATGCAGAGTCTCCCTAGTCTGCTGAATAGACCACATGGAGAGGGTCTAAGAGAATATGAAGAGAAAGAGAGGGTTCCAGTGAAGTCCAGCCTTCTGGTCACTCCCTAACCATGAGGCATCAGAAATATGAGTAAAGTTGACTTGGACCCTCCAGAACAACAAAGATCCCAGTTTAATATCCAAGTGATTACATGAAGAAGAATTGCCCAGCTAAGCCTTGACAACTCTTTAGCTACAAAATCAGAAGGAATAGTAAAATGGTTATTCTTTAGAAATTACTAGGTCTGGGGGAAATTTGCCACATGACAATAGATAATCTAAACAGCATGAACAATGTACGTCATGCTTACTTTTTGGAATCCTACTGTTCAAAGTCTGACATATGTTGTAGATTATTGAGTAGATATGTATGTATATATTCAGTTATTGAGTTATTCAGGTTATTAGGTGAGTATATAAATACAAGATAAAATGTAGATTCTTGAATGATGGAAAGATGCTTAAAATAGGAAAATTTGACTCATTTGCTGAATCATCAAATGAAAGATGCAATTAAACCATTCTATTCCAACAGTTTGGGCAATAAGGAGATTCGAGATAAAGAAAACATTTTCATCTGATTTGAAGTTAAGCTCTAAGATCTACATCTAAGGCATATAATCAAAAACCACTCTTAACAAATATTAAAATGTTTTTAATAAAATAGTATATTTGGCTTTGTGCATTCCAGAAGGAGTTGGTTTACTTCCTATATGAAAAAAAAACACATTTACTTAAGAAATAAATTTTATTTTCTAAGAAATATGCAAAGATGAGAAACATACAAAAAATAGATTTATAGCTCCCATCCCAAACCACTGTACAGCAGGGCCATCACGTATATTTCATAGAATAAACCATACAACCGCAGGTGGTGCCATTTACATAAACTGTGTTGTTGGGAATGACGCCTCTAGGACATATGCAGTACACAACTTGCGCAACAGAACACTGTCCTCCTAATCCCCAGAAGAGTCTCATTAGATCTGATGGAAGCAATTCTTCAAGTGTTTATATTTGTCTCTTCTTCTCTCCTCAGAAACACCTCTCTGTCACCTACATCATTTATTTTATGTCAACACTATTTTTTTAAAATTCTTTTGTTACTTATGCACAGATAGTTATTTCCATGAACTCAGGAGCACATAGTAGAGCAATGCCAAAGATGTGAGCAAACACTGATAATAGGGTTCACTACTCTCTAAAGTACTAATGAAATGATCTCAGGAACAAACCATAGGCAGGCTTTGCCTTTATTCCTTCATTAGACACTCTGGCCAGGATCACCAACAATCTCGTCACTGCTGATTGCAATTGTCACTTTCTAGTGCTCATCTCACTTGGACGCAGTTTTATATTTCCTTCTCTTTATAACATGACAAAATTTTCTGGTTGTCTTCTTTCATTGGCTGCTCTTTCCTCGTCTTTTCTGCTTGTTCTTCAACTGCCCTTCATCAAGTAAAATGAGATACAGTTCTTGGCTCTCATCTCAGTCTTACGGCCTTAAGTACCACCTGTATATCTGAAATTGCCTGTATCTCTTCTCTGATGCCCAGACTTACATATAAAATTACCTACTTGACATCTCCATTTAAATGTCCAATAAACATCTGAATCTCACCACATTCAAAACCAAATTTCTGATATTCCCATCTTCCCAAAACAATTTATTCTTCATTTAATAACAATTTCATTTCCCCATTGTTCAGGGAAACCTGGCTTGGAGCCACCCTTGACTCTTCTCTTTTTCTCACTCCTTCCATTCAGTTCATAACAACTTTCATTTGCTCTACCTGCAAGGCATATCCAGATTCTTACGACTTCTCATCTCTTCCACCAAAATGGTCCTAGCAACAATCATCTCTGGGCTAGATTATCATCCCCTAACTGGACTCCTGGCTTCCACCCTACAGTCTATCACCAACATGGTAGTGCAAGTGAATTTCTTAAGCCCAGTCATACACATCTTCTATTCAAAACCTTCGATGATGACCTATTTTCTCGTGTTACTTTTCTTTTCCCGTTTCTAATAATCTTCCCCTCTCTTGTTCTCTTCTTGACATGGTGGTCTTTTTGTTATTCTGTTATTTTTCAGTGTTCTATTCTTTTTCAAGGTGAACATATATGTCCAAATATGTTGCTGTTTTAGGTCATTTGAGCACACTATTTTCTGCTTTGACATCTTCACAGAATCTGCATAGCCCCCACCACAAACCTTGCATTGCTGAAAGTTATCTCACTGACTATTCCACTTGAAATTCGACCACTCACCATCCCATCCCTTCTGTGTTACTCTTCCTTACCACAATTTTATTTATGCAATAACATCTGTCACTTTCTAATACACAAACATTTGTTTTTCTTGTTTACATCCTCCTTCTAGAATAAGTTGCTAAGAGCCAGGGTTTTAGTCTGCTATATTTATTAAGGACTCTCTAGCACATAGAATAGTACTTGATGCATGGTATGCTTTTGGAACATACCTACTAAATTAATTAATGGGCAGGTAGAGTGCTGGGGTTCTAGGATGTCAGAAAAGATGACCAAATAAAAGAAGTCTATGCATCCCCAAATCCCAATAAAATTGTCTGGAATTAAAAGTAGGTATCAAACAGTGTGGGAGTATTACTGCATTCCAATAAAATTGATGCAGAAAAAATATCTGTGGCTTATAATTATTTTTTCAATGATTCATATAGGATAAGAGGTAGGCCGATTAAAACTGAACTAATGTCTCTAGATGATCATAGCTTATTTTTTTAATTTATTTATTTTAAAATTATTTTTGGTTCTGGGGCTCATGTGCAGGATGTGGGTTTGCTACATAGGTAAACATGTGCCATAGTGGTTTACTGCACCTACCAACCCATCGCCCAGGTATTAAGCCCAGCAAGCATTGGCCATCCTTTCTAATACTCTCCCTCCCCCGACCTGGCCCCCCAGTGTGTGTTGTTCCTCTCCCCACGTCCATGTGATCTCATCGTTCAGCTCCCATTTATAAGTGAGAACACGCGGTGTTTGGTTTTTTGTTCCTACCTTTGCTTGCTGAGGATAATGGCTTTCGGTTTCATCCACATCCCTACAAGGATATGATCTCATTCCTTTCTATGGCTGCATAATATTCCATGGTGTTTGTGTACCACATTTTCTCTATTTAATCTATCATTGATGGACATTTCAATTGATTCCATGTCCTTACTTTTGTGAATAGCACTGCACTGAATATATGTGTGCATGTATCTTTGTAATAGGATGATTTATAATCCTTTGGGTATATACTCAGGATTGGGATTGCTGGGTCAAATGATATTTCTGGTTCTAGATCTTTGAGGAATTGCCACACTATCTTCCACAATGGTTGAACTAATTTACATTCTGACCAATGGTATAAAACTGTTCCTATTTCTCCACGACCTCACCAGCATCAGTTGTTTCTTGACTTTTTAGTAATAGCCATTCTGACTGACATGAGATAATATCTCATTGTAGTTTTGATTTGCATTTCTCTAATGATCAGTGATATTGAGATTTTTTTCATGTTTGTTGGCTGTATAAATGTCTTCTTTCGAGAAGTGTCTATGTCCTTTGTCCACATTTTAATGGAGTTATTTGTTTTTTTTCTTATAAATTTGCTTGAGTTACTTGTAGATTCTGAATATTAGAACTTCGTCAGATGGATAGATTGCAAAGATTTTCTCTCACCCTGTATATTGCCTGTTCACTCTGATGATAGTTTATTTTGCAGTGCAGAAGCTCTGTAGTTTAATTAGATCCCATTTGTCAATTCTGGCTTTTGTTGCAATTGATTTTGATGTTTTCATCATGAAATCTTAGCCCATGCCTATGTCCTGAATTGTTTTGCCTAGATTTTCTTCTAGGATTTTTATCATTTTAGGTTTTTCATTTAAGTCTTTAATCCATTTGAGTTAATTTTTGTATAATGTGTGAGGAAGGGGTCCAGTTTCAATTTTCTGAAAATGGATGTCCATTTATCCCAGAACGATTTGTTGAATAGGAAATTCTTTCCCAATTGCTTGTTTTTTTCAGGTTTGTCAAAGATCAGATGGTTGTGGATGTGCAACCTTATTTCTGAGTTCTCTATTCTGCTCCATTGGTTTGTATGTCTGTTTTTGTGCCAGTACCATGCTTTTTTGATTATTGTAGCCTTATAGCATAGTTTGAAGCCTGGTAGGTTGATGCCTCCAGCTTTGTTCTTTTTTCTTGGGATTGTCTTAGCTATATGAGCTCTTCTTTGCTGCCATATAGATTTTAAAATAGTTGTATTCTAATTCTGCAAAGAATGCTAATACTCAGAGTCACACAACTACATGGAAATTGAACAGCCTGCTCCTGATGACACCTGAATATATTATGAAATTAAGACAGAAATCAAGAAGTTCTTTGAAACTAATGAAAACAAAGAGACAGTGTACCAGAATTTCTGGAATGCAGCTAAAGTAGTGTTAAGAGAGAAATTTATAGCGCTAAATGCCCACATCAAAAAGCTAGAAAGATCTCAAATCAACACTCTAGCATCACAACCAAAAAAACTAGAGAACTAAGAGCAAACAAACCCCAAAGATTGTAGAAGACAAGAAATAACCAAGATCAGAGTGGAACTGAAGGAGATAGGGATACACACCAAAAAATAAAAACAAAAAACAAACAAAAAAACCTTCAAAAAACTCAATAAATCCAGTTGCTGTTTTTTTAATTAATGAAACAGATAGACTTCTAGCTAGACTAATAAAGAAGAAAAAAGAAAAAGATTAAATAGACTCAATGAAAAGTGATAGAAGGGATATCACCACTGGCCTCACAGAAATATAAACTAATAGCACAGAGTATTTAAACAGCTATATTCAAATAAACTAGAAAATCTAGAAGAAATAGATAAATTCCTGGACACTTACACACTCCCAAGACTGAACCAGGAAGAAGTTGAATCCCTGACTAGACCAATAACAAGTTCTGAAATTGAGGCAGTAATTAATAGCCTACCAATCAAAAAAAGCCCAGTACCAGATGAATTTACAGCAGACTTCTAACAGAAATGCAAAGCAGATGCCATTTCTTCTGAAACTATTCCAAATAGTTGAAAAGTAGGGACTCCTCCATAAGTCATTCTATGAGACCAGCATCATCCTGATACTAAAACATGGAAGAAATACAACAAAAAATCAAAAACAAAAACAAAAAACAAACAAACAAATAAAACTTCAGGCCAACATTCATGATGAACATCAATGCAAAAATTCTCAATAAAATACTGACAAATCATATTCAACAGCACATCAAAATATCCACCATGATCAAGTTGGCTTCATTCCCAAAATGCAAGGTTGGTTCAACACATGCAAATCAACAAATGTAATTCATCACAAAAACAGATCTAAAAACAAAAACTGCATGATTATCTCAATAGATGAAGAAAAAGCCTTTAATAAATTTCAACATCCCTTCCTGTTAAAAACTCTCAACAAACTAGATATTGGAGTATATCTCAAAATAATAAGAGCCCTTTATGACAAACCCACAGCCAATATCATACTGAATGGGCAGATACTAGAAGCATTCCCCTTGAAAACTGGCACAAGACAAGTATGCCCTCTCTCACCATTCCTATTCAACATAGCATTGGAAGTTCTGGCCAGGGAAATCAGGCAAGAGAAGAAATAAAGGGGATTCAAATAGGAAGAGAGGAAGTCAAAATTTCTTTGTTTGCAGATGACATGACTCTATATCTGGAAATCGCCATCATCTCAGCCCAAAAGCTTCTTAAGCTGATAAGCAACTTCAATAAAATATCAGGATACAAAATTAATGTGCAGAAATCACAAACATTCCTATACACTAACAACAGGCAAGCAGAGAGCCAAATAATGAATGAATTTCCCATTCACAATTGCTACAAAGAGAATAAAATACCTTGGCATACAGTTAACAAGGGAAGTGAAGGACTTCTTCAAGGAGAACTACACACCTCTGCTCAAGGAAACCAGAGTGGACACAAACAAATGGAAAAATATTCCATGCTCATGGATAGAATGAATACGTGAAAATGGCCATTCTGCCCAAAGTAATTTGAAGATTCAATGCTATTCCCATTAAGCTGTCATTGACATACTTCTCAGAATTGGATGATTTTAAATAGCTAAGTTGAAGATGTTCAATGCTAAGGAATCAATAGTAACTCCTATATTATCTATAGATAACATTCTATTGAGTTTGAATCTTGGTCTCAGATTAGGAACCATCTGAAATTGGTTCATATCCATTGATCAATTATTTATTAAACACCTAATATGTTCCCAGTACAGTTTTGAGGAATTGGGTATGCTATGAGAACACACATACACACATGATCATATAAAAGACACTTGTATAAATCAGGAAAATAAAACACAAGTATTATCAGATATGTGACATACTATGAGATACAAGGGAGGTAGCTGCTGGAGTTGGCAGGAAGGATTCAGAATGGAGATGACATTTGTGTCGAGTCTGAGCAGGAATTTTCCTAATGGAGACAAGTGAGTTTCATTAGAGAAAAAGGGAGCAACATGTATATCAACACAGAGGAGTTTCAGGGTGAGATCTGTTTGGGAAGAGAGAACAATTTTCTTTGCAGAGTCTGGAAATTCAGCATGGGGAACAAAGGAATGAATTGGTAGCTGTGGAATTAGAGCAATGGGGATTACTCTCTCTTTTCCAGAACATTCCTTCATGTGAATACTTGAGTCTTGAATGTTTGCCAGATATTGGTGCTGTCCTAGACATCATCTGAAATGCTGGGTAAACAATGACAAAAACACACGGTAACCCTGACCTAAAAGGGCAGGTGATCTAATGCATGTGAGGTGTATGTATGTGTATGGGGGTGTTTGGTGTGAGTGTCTGTATGTGTGTGTAGTGTATATGTGTGTGTTATTTGTGTATATATGTGTGGTGTGTGTGTAGATGTGTGATATGTGTGTATGTGTGTAATGTGTGTGTAATGAGTTTGCTGTGCTGTGATGTGTATATATGTGCATGATAAATGCATATGTGTGTATGTGTGTGGTGTGTGCATGTATGTGTAAGGCACGTGTATGCGTGTGCTTGCATATATATGGTGTGTGATGTGTGTATGTGTGTATGATGTGTGTACATGTGTGTTGTGTGGTGTATGTGTATATGTGTGGCATGTATACACATGTGCTTTATGTGTATGGTATGTTTTGTGGTATGTGCATATGTGTGTATGGCATGTATGTGTGTGGTGTGTGTATGTATACATTTGGTATGTGTACATGTGTGCTTGTATGTGTATGTAGTTTGTATGATGTGTGTGGTGTGTGTATATGAGTATGTATGAAGAACAAAGGGAATGGACACAGCACATGCATGTTAAGGGTCCAGAGCTGCAGGAAGGGGAGTTTGAAAAACTTCACCTCATCCCTCTCAGATCAATGGCAACGACTGGATGAGAATCTGGTAGAGACAAGCAGCACTGTGCAGTGAGACCCCTGGTGCACCGTCCTGAACACATAAATGCTCTGCTGATAGAATCTTGGAAATGTTATACAGAAGAGAATGATAGGTCTAAAATCTACCAGTTAGAGGGTCCCCACTGTTTGGAGAAAAAAAACTGACTTGGAGAAAGTAGTTAATAGGGTTCAAAGTGACCAGAAATTCAAGTTCATTAAGGACCAAAATGTTTTCATTGGGTCTATTAAGAAAACTTTTGGGGACAAATTGTGTAGAAAATGGGGGACGCTGGAGGTTTTATTCAGTGGTCACAGCCTATATGATAGAACATTTTAGAAAGATAGATCCAGAAGAATGAATCGTGGGGGTGGAGTTTGGCTCAGTGAGGTGAGGTCTAGCAAATGCCAAAGTGCATCTGAATGACAGGTGCAGAAGGGGGATGAGCTGATGGAATAAAGAATCACTTTTGTGCTGTTAAAAATAGATTATAAGATATTCTGCGGCTTTCAGCCTTAAAATGGAGAAATCCCAACACAATTATTCAAATTACTGGCAACATTGAGTTATCCAAGCATAATCTCACTTCTGAGGATCAAAGTTATTTGTTGTTTGTTTGTGTATTTATAACACAGAAAAAAAAATCGAAGACAAAAGATAATAGAAAAATGCACACTATCGAAAATAAATGGAATGATTAGAGTACATTGAAACCTCAATCATAAAACTGGAAGAAACAGAAATGATTACAAGTTTGAGGTGGGTCCTGAAAAAAGCAAAAGGCATTCCCTTGATTGATTTTACAGTTTCATATAAAATATAACTGAGAAGGAAATGAAGTCCGAGTCATGCTTCTGGTATGTTACAATGGCATGCAGTGGGTACATCACCATCCAAGGTCTATAACTCTGGGGACAAGAAATACAAGATGAGAGATTTGCAAACATGTCAGATAAGAAATTGACAACTGGAGTAGCTGTGGACAGGGGCTTAAAGTGACATTGCTAGCACCTCTGAAAGCATAAGGTGCAAGATAAGAGGAGAACCAAGTCACTCGGTGACACTCTGCCAACTCACGGATCAGTCTCAGCCACCAGCAAGGTTGTGACAGACAGCTGCAATCTGGGGATACACTACTATTAGAAAGCCAGAGACTCTGAAAGAAAGCAACCTTAAAGCTGGGTGCATGGGTTAGAAAGATAGCTACTAAAGCATAAAAGTAAAAATCCCTAAGTTGCTTACCAGAAAACACAGCACAAATGATTGTATTTGTATTTTATTTATGAAAAAAGTTATCCATCATTAACCCATTCGTTCTTCTTTGAATGATTTTAACATAGAAGGAGATAAAAGGGGAATGAAGCTAGCATTTGTTGAGCACATGAGAATTTCATGAGAATTGGTCTTCTGCACACCACTCAAAATTTTCAGTGAAATTTCCAAAACCTCGAAATGATGGTTGTGAGTGGATTTAAGTGACCTGGAGAAGAAGCTGTGTAGTTGATGACGGGCAGATCCAGGACATGAGAAAACAATGCACGAAGATCCAATGAGTTGGGGCAGAGCCTATTCTGACACTGGATTGATTGGTATAATCAGAAATCAGAAGAGGTCTTCAGACTTTTCTAAGCTATGGAAATTGAGAGATCCAAATAGACTGCAGAATTTCAGGCATAAGAAAACTGATCACTGATAATAGAACTTGGGTTTACTATATGATAGAGAGGTGGGCAGACATATGCGGATTATGCCAAAGAACACGAAGACGGCCAGAAACAAGGCACCATTCTGGACTCCCCCCTCTTCTCTGCAATAGGCTCTCATAGTTGCCATTTTCTTCATCTCCCCTGCCTCTGCTCTGGTCTTGGCTACTATCTTTCCTCACCTTGAAATATCTAACCAATTTCTCTCTGTCTCTTCTCTTGGCTATCTATGACACATTTTCTACACAGAAAAAAAAAAGGGTAATTAAAAAAAATAATAATCTGATAGCTTCAGATTTGTGCTTGTAAGAAAATCTGGACTCTACCTTGACATCTACATGCCCCTTTGCATGCCCCGAGCCTGCTCTAGGCTTTGATCATCCCCAGAAAATCATCAGCTTCACCCTCCACCCTCATGCACTAACTTCAAGTCTCACGATGTATAGTTCCTACCTAGCACATACTCAGCTCTCTCCTGTGTTCTAACCTCTGCACATGCTGTTCTCTTTGCTGATACATCTTTATTTCTATTCTTCTAAACTTTCTGTTTTTCTCCCAGTTTAAAGTAAGTCTTCTGTGAAGTCTTCTTATCTTTTTAAATCAGTGGCTACCACTGTCATTATGTACCTCAGTACTTGTTTATTTTATTGATAATACTTTTCAGTATTTGTAATTGATTTACTTGGTCTTATGCTTTTTTTGTTTTTTATTTGTTTTTCTTTTTGGTGTGGAAGGATGTTGGCTGGGCTTCATAAATCTGTCTCCACATGAGGATGGAAGATATGTAAGGGCAAGAACAGACAGTGTCTATGATTTTTTTTTTTTTTTTTTGATGAAACTCCCAGTGCCTAGGGAAGTATCTGGCACAGATAAGGTGATCCATAAATTTTAGTTGTATGACCCACTGACTGAACAAATGAATGAATTACACTTTGATGGAGTAAGCTGTCTACAGGATCTCAGAGAGATATGAATGTGGAATTACATGTAGCCAGCATTCTCTTCTCTAGCCTGCCACCATTTCTTCTCTGTTGCATAGGGACATACCTGGATCCTTAGAAAATGAGCCATACAGGGCTACTGAGGCATTGTCACATTGTTGATTTGTGGCGGGAAGTTGGAAGGTACCATCCTGTACTGACGGCCCTAAGTAGGGGATAAGGGCCAAGACAGAGAAGCCCTTTGAGACATTGGGCAAACTCATGGCAGGGACTGTGGGAAAGAGCAGGCTGATTAGCATAGAGCAAGGTCAAATAGAAAACGCAGTTAAGCCATCTTAGTTCTGACATCCTAGGGAAGGCTCAATCTGTTGGATAGAATGAAGTGGGAAACTAGAATTGCAGAGCTGAAACGGTGGTACCAAATTTGGAGCAGAGACTTTACAGGATGCATCCATGTTAAGCAAAAGAAAAAAAAATAAAAGAGTGGGAACGTGGGCCCAACTACAAAAAATGGTGTTTGTAGGAAAAAGTCATGAAAGTGACCCTGTCAATTAGCTAGAGAAATGGTAATGTTTAATAGCAGGCTCTGAAGTCCTGGGCTGATGCTATTGGAGCAGAGAAGCCGTGGTTGGTTAGATGTGACAATGGGCTTCATCAGGACTTATTAGGTAAAGCAACTATATTTCTTCCCAATTCTTACTGTTTAGCAGAGTGAAATCCCATTATATTCCACCATTGAGTCTCAGGAACTGCCTAGAAGATTGCAGTCACTGGCAGTCTCTGCAGAGATCCTAGATAGGACAGGGCACTGATATGAACACTTTTAAGTATTGAACATTTAAGGCAATTAATATATTCTAAAATGTTTTCCCTCTGATTAAAACAAATGTCAACCAAATAAAGTATATAAATTTCATAGCTATTAAAATGTGTATAGTCTACATTAAAAAAATAAGGCCAAACTACATACCCTGGCATTGCCTTTTGGTTGCATAAGCTGATTTGTCAAAATGGGTCATCTCCTTAAATGGTAATTATTGAATAAATATAAAACCTGTCTGGACACAGTGGCTCATGGCTGAAATCCCAGTACTTTGGGAGGTCAAGGCTGGTGGATCACCTGAGGTCAGGAGTTTGAGACCAGCCTGGCCAATGTGATGAAACCCTGTCTTTACTAAAAATACAAAAATTAGCTGGGTGTGGTGGAATTGCTTGAATCTGAGAGGCAAGGTTTGCAGTAAGCCAAGATATCAGCACTGCACGACAGCCTGAGCAAGAGAATGAGACCCTGCCTCAAAAAAAAAAAAAAAAAAAAAAACCAACACCAAATAACGGATGCCTTGTAAAATTGACACAAAGGACATAATAATTAATAATTACAACGATAACAATAATGAATATATTATTGCCCATGTAATAGTGATTTATGGAATCATACTGAACACTTTTAATGCACTTATTATGATACGTTACTCAAAAACAAATAATATATATTCACTTTTATACAAGAATGCCTGAGACATATTATAATTGACAATTTTCTAAAGATTTTCTTTATCTATCTCATTTGTTTATGTTTAAACCTTATTATAAAATAATTTTAATTGCTCCACTCATGATTTTCAAAAATAAAGGTAAGTTTTTAAGTGCCATAACCATATTTAAACTACCATCGTGAATTTCTATTTAAAAACAGTCAAATACACAGTCCAATTAGAATGACTCATTCTGAAAGTACAAGGAAGTATAAGAGGAAAACAGATACACTGTATGTAGTTTTATACCTCAAAACATGTACATCCATCTCCCTTTATTCCACATGTATGTGCAC
Source organism: Cebus imitator (assembly GCF_001604975.1). Classification (NCBI taxonomy): domain Eukaryota; kingdom Metazoa; phylum Chordata; class Mammalia; order Primates; family Cebidae; genus Cebus; species Cebus imitator. Next base: position 6,717,548 of record NW_016107349.1, on the reverse strand, counting down.
TTTTATCTATTAATTGCATATTTTATGTATGTATATATCTATGCATAACATATATGTGTTTATGTGGATATTTATGTGTATATAAAATATGCTTTATACCTCTTCATGCCTCTGACAACTTTTGGAATCATGTAATTGATTGCTTCCTGGAATTTCTGGGTAGAATAATAACATGTTAGGTGGCATTTTACATGATTTGTGTAAATAATCCAGGTGTCCGTGCTGAATACCCTAAGAGTTGGGAAAAACCTGGAAAAGATTAAAGTGATAATATCAATAAACAACTGTAATCATTGTCTTTATCTTTTTGAAACATCTGCTTTCATTTCTTTTATCCCAAACTCTTTGGTCACATGTCGCTTTTCTGAGGCACATGGATTAACTCTGAATTCTTTCTCATACAGTTTGCCTTTAGTCAAGATGAAATTAAACTGCCCTTTAGAGTAATTGGGTGATATTAAACCACCTCAGTATGTATTGTGAATTCCAAAACAATCTAGAACTTTGAATAAAAAAGAGTATTTACAAAGTCTTCTATTGATTTTCCAAAAATCAAGCTCAATTTTGGAAAGATGATAAAGCTGAATTAGCTCTGAGACTGTGTAGTAAATGCAGAAAATTTAAAATATTGCAATTATCTGTTTCTATTTCAATGTGTGCATCTATAAATAATTTCCAGATGAATTATATTTAAGAGACAAATGGAAGTATAAGCAACAGTTAATATTTGGCGGCAAACTTGTTCAATTGTATATTGTTTAAGACAGTGATGTAATAAGAGGCATTTCAACTTCAAGAATTTTGTTTCTCATTCTGAATTCATATTCCAAGCTTTCAGAAATATTTCACTGAATGGGAAATTCCATCAACTTTAAGAAAGGAGAAATAAGAAGGAGATAATTGAAAGCAAACCAATTGAGGAAAAAAGCATTTACATAACTCTTAAAGAGTCCCTATCTTCGGTACACCAATTTCTCCAGCTTCTAGTTTACTAATCTGAGACAAATTCATTAAGAACAGCATTCAATCTTTACTTTTTGAAGAGATGTCAGATTTTTTGTTTGAATACTTCACTGAAGGAAGCTGCACTATCAACTTTAAATTGCTTTTATTTTTTAGCTAGATTGTACAGATTGTATATGTCTTAGATGGCCTAGAGGGAGAGTAAAAATTTGATTGCTTAACTAAGTAATATACAAATAGAACAATGTTGTACAAAGTTTGCTTTTTTAAAATGCAATTCTATAAGAGGCATCATGTTATGGAACGTACTCTTCAAATTTTTCTTAAAGTCAGAAACATCCAAGCTTCATTTAAAAAATAAAATCCATGACATGAAGTATGGCATATGGTGAAAGATAACTTCATAATAATGAAGTTTCAGGGATCATAGAAACTTCACGGATTCCTCCATGCTTGGGGGTAGAAAAGCAATGAGGACTCATTGACCTTGGTTGTAATTCCATTGCTAATGGCATGTTTTACTTACATTTATCAGGTAAAATTATTTTTATGATACACTGCAAATTTTCTCTTTGATTTATAGATAGCTTATTTCTTCTGATTCTGTTCATTGACTTGCACTTAATAGCATCATAAGATGTTCACCAAGACATGCTAATATTCCATATGGAATATCTTAGTTGATTGCATAAGTCTTTATTATACAGAATTCAACTCGGTGATTCTATGCCCAGGAAATAAGCAACAAATTAGGCACATGGACAAGTGAATTAACAGTCATCTTTAACTTCCTTTATTTTATTAACATTCAGAATAAAATAACATTGTATTTGGAAATAAAATTTATTTATTCTATTTTTACACATATTTTAATTTTAAGTCATAAGATGCAGCTTTATACTTTACACAAGATACTAATCAATTGGCCTTCTTCTGTGAAGTGAAAAAACAAACACCGATTTTTCAGCTCTGAGTACGTGAGAATGGAAACAAGGACCATTGAGGGTAAATAGAGTGTGTTGTTCTCTAATGTAATATACCCTAAGACATTCCTCTTGACTCCTCACATTGTTGTTCTTGGAAATTTAAAAACACAAGTATGTCCTCAAGTGTCAAGTAGTGATGCGATTGACAGCATCTGGAGAAAAGATTTAGGGATATGACATTTCTATTTTTAATAAAAGTGCAATGCTATTGCAATGTAAACAGCAAGCACTTGAGAAAATGGCCCCGAGTATTGCTATAATTTCTCTTACCTAAAAAAATTTGTAAGCTTGTATGGCGAAGTGTTTTCTTTGCACACTTTTACAAGGACAAGCTTAACATACATATTTTTAGTATTTGTTAAATGTAAATGTGTTTGAATGAACTTTTATTTGCATTCTGGTATATCTCAAATTCATGAGATCATAACATGTTATCCTGGAGTTATAACTTACAGAAAAAATCACTTAGGAGGATTATATTCTTTTCCCCAGGTAAAGAAAAAAGAAAGAATATACACAATAAAATAATCAATATTGTGAACATTATATTAATGCCAAACACAGAAATTATCATTGAAAGAAGCCCCCTTTTCTTATATTTGGCTTAAAAACCTTTACCTCAATATCTAAAGCTGCCTGTCGGTGAAATAGTTGTGCTGCTTTAATTAAGTACAGAACCACCAGGCTGACATTTTCAGATTGAATCCATGGGAAATAATTACATTTTAACATTCCCAATTTATTATGTGAGGTTTATAACAGTTACAAGATCATCTTAGCATTGTAAAGTTTAGAGAGGAAAAATAATGACCTTGCTTACTCTATTCTACGGTATTTTATTTTACAGTAATGCAAAATGTTTTTTCTTTTACTCGATGTCACTCAACATTTCAATTATTATTTGAGTGGAGGCTGTCTTTACCAACTTTCTCACACTGATGTGCACCAGAATAAAGGTTTCACTCTTTAACGGTGGGTGATTTATTTATTTGTTATAAATGTGTTTAGATTTTTTTTGATGCTAGTATTCCTAGAGACAGGAGAACTTTAGAGGAGAAATGTCTAAGTCACTTCTGCACCACAAATCTCTGCTCTGAGTTTCTGATTTATTAGATATCAACACTCTCGACTCAGCTGTCATGGCCTTTAGATTCCAACTTGTCTACAATTGAAATCATTCCTCTGTCATTGACATTAGTCCTGCTCTAGCTGTTGTGTTTATATTCTCAAAGAATTGCACCATCTCCCCAGTGTCCCAATCATCCTTAATCTGCATCCATCACATTCGTTTACATCCTTCATATCACCAATGCCTGCATTTTTAAAATCCCGAATATTTTCTGTATTCACCCTCTTCAACCCACCCATGTGCTGTTATTTTCCTAGTTAAGACTTTTGCATTTGAAATTTCACTCTGTGCCTCCATCCTCGCCTCTCTTAAATCCATGCTTGATCCTTCAGTCATAGGAAACTTCATGTTTAGTGGTTGTCAAACTATGGCCATGGCACCAAACCAGTCAGCCACCTGTTTTTTGTAAATAAAGTTCTATTAGAACACACTCATGCTCGTTGGCTTATGTATTGTCTGTGCTGTCTTTGTGTTATAAAGATGACACTGAATAATTGACCAAAAAAACCGAAAATCCTTACAATCTGCCTTTTACAGAAAAAGTGTGCTGATCCTGGTTCCAAATCATCTAGTTTCCCATTTTAAAATTTTACATTGTCCTTACACTATAAGATCCGCACCTACCTTCAGTATCAGTTCTCAGCACTCCCCTATTCAAAAGCTGGGTCCCAGCCATTCCACAGACACCAGTCTTTACCCTCACAGCTTAAAAGCGTCAGCTATTGTGAGTTTGGCAAACTACTTCTCATCTTGCACAGCTGGTATCAATATTTCTGTTTATGGACAATTTCCCTTGACCCTGGAATTCTGAGCTATACACCCCTAATATATAGATCTAGAGCTTTCTACATTTGCCCCCATCAAAGTACATATTAAACTGCAATCAACTTACTATTTGTTTGCTAAACTGCATCTCAGATGACTAACAGAGTACCGGACCTACAGCAAGCGCTGAGCAATGTTTGCTCAATGAAGGAATAAATGCTGTTTGTGTCCTTTGCTTAAGACTTGCACACAATGAACCAAAATGATACTTTTGTGTTTTTTGTTTGTTTGTGTTTTGGACACAGGGTCTTGCTCTGTCACCCCGCTGGAGAGCGGTCATGTGATCTTGACTCATGCAGCCTGGGATCCTCCCAGCTCAGCCTTCTGAGTAGCTGAGACTACAGGCACACACCACCACACCCAGCTTTTTTTTTTTTTTTTTCCGTAGAGATGGGCTTTCACCATGTTGCCCAGGCTGGTCTTGAAGGCCTGGCCTTAAGCAGTCTCCCCTTCTCAGCCTCCTAAAGGGCCAGGATTACAGGCTTGAGCCCCCACACCCAGCCAATGATACTAATTTTAAACGATTTAGTTCCAGTATCCTGAAAAGTATACTGATATCATATTAAGACATAGGTTTTCTTTGGGCATGTTAAACAAATGCAATAATAAATAATATTGTAGAATATTTGAAAAACAATTTCTAAAGTGTTTTCCTATGTTTTTTCATTGCATTGTTTCTTAAAACAGCTCTGTGTTGCCAATCTTATATATCTCTTAGGATGTAACCCCCAGAAATGATATAAAAATGACTCAGGGAATTGAGTACCCCCCAGAAATGATATAAAAGTGACTCAGGGAATTGCCATAGAGTCCTGCAATTCATGAACTCGGGGCATAGACTAAAATCAAAATATATTGCAATAAAAGTTAATTTTCAAGTTCAGCAGCATTAGATTCTCCTATTCACTGGAAATGTATCCAAGGGTCCATTTTCTTTTATTTCTATCTCTAGGTTCAATTTCCTGCTGCTTTTACATATGTTTCATTCTTCTGTTTGAAGGCAGAAAAAAAAATTGTTTTACTCTATTATTTTTCTCGAATACTGAAGTCGATGAGTGTATTTCTCCATGACTTGACCCTCTAAAAATAACAGCTTTTTTGTACTGTCTCGAGTTTCCTATACCTGAAGCAAGTTTTAAACCATGAATTTTTCTATTTTATGATGTAATAATTTTAATCCAATCTAGTGTAAATTGACATATTGTGTGGCTTCTACAAAAAATATTCATACATATAGTTGGTCTTTAATATTCAAATTCCACATGTGAAAATGTTTCTACTTGCTAAAATTTATTTCTAACCCCAAATCAATACTCATGGTGCCTTCATGGTCATTCACAAACCCCTGAAGAATGGTGAAAAATTCAAGTCGTCTTACACATATGTTCCCAGCTGAGGTCAACTAGGCTACACTCTGCCTTTCAGTTTCAGCTCCCACACTATAAACAAGTGTTCTTGTTCTTTTCACAATCTATTTTCGGCCAAGCTTTTCATTTGTTCTTCTTTTTGTTGATTAGCTCACTTTTTTTTTTCTTAAGAAGGAGTCTAGCTTGTGCAGCCCAGACTGGAGTGCAATGGCGCGATGTCCGCTCACTGCAATCTCCACCTCCTAGATTCAAGCCTCCCGAGTAGCTGGGACTGCCCTGCGTACCACCACGCCTGGCTAATTTTTTGTATTTTAGTGGAGACAGGGTTTCACCAGGTTGGCCAGGGTGGTCTTGATCTCCTCACCTTGTGATCCGCCCACTTCGACTTCCCAAAATGCCGGGATTATAGGAGTGAGCCACCGCGCCCAGCCCAGTTCACTCTTTAACTCACAAGCACCTTGCTGACGTGCTGCCTAGCATGTCTAAGCGTAAGAAGGCTGTGATGTACCTTAAAGAGAAAATATGTATTTGAGCTTCTTTGGATATGAGTTATAGTGTCATTTGTTATGAGTTAAATAACGAATCAACAATATATGTGAAGTACAGTGTCTTTAAACAGAAACACATATATACAAGGTTAGATACGGATTAGTTAATGAAAATGTGACTGGAAGAAACCTAACCACTATTTACCTGACCTGGCCAGTGGATGCCGAGATATTTAGTTAAACATTGTTTCTGGATGTGTCCCTCTGGGTGTTTCTGGATGAGATTAACATTTGAATTCGTAGACTGAGTAAAACAGATTTCCTTTCGGAATGTAGGTGGGCCTCATCCAATACTTGAGGCCTGAACAGAATAAAAGGCTGACTAAAAAAGAATTATATCTCTCCGCCTGACTGTCTTCAAGCTGAGACATCGTTCTTCTCTTGCCTTTATACTTCGACTTGGACTGAAACTCACACCATTAGCTCTCCTGATTCTCAGGCTTTCAGATTTGAACTGCAACTATACCATCCGCTCTCCTGCTCTCCGGCTTACTGAGTGACAATCTTGGATTTTTCAGCCTTCACAATTGCATAAGTCAATTCCTCATAGTAAATCTCTCTCTCTCTCTTTCTCTTTCCCTTTATATCAGTTTATTTGTTCTGTTTCTTGAAAGAATCCAGACTAATACATTCCCCTAGAAGCAGCAGTTCATATTCACTAATTCAGTGTTTCCAACGACTTTATAGAATGTAGGTAATAAAAATAATGAGAATCACATTTATGCATAAGATAATATAGATATTGTTTTACAACCTTTTATTTTGCTTAATACTGTGTTAGGACTTAAAGATACCATATATTTTACTTAACACTCTGTTAAGGTAATTACATATCCACTACATCATATCAGTGATTGCATAACATTTTATTGCATTGAAGTATCATGCTATATTAACATTATATCTCCTAATTTTGGAGGTTGAAATATATTCCAGTATTTTCTATTAAGAAATCTTATATATTTATCCAAAGACACATTTCTTTAGGGAAGTTTCTAGAAGTGAAAACCCAGTATCAGAATATTCATCATTTTGCTTTACTTACAAAATTTTTATGTATGTTTATAATCAGAAATAATTGTGAAAACTCATTTTTGCTAAAATATTTTTAATACATATATACATGTATATATATACATATATTTATACACATACTATATACATATTATATATATATGTATATATATGTGTACCTGTATATACATATATACAGAAGACTGTGGATACATATATACATACACACGTATATTTATACACATATTATATACACAGTATACATAGTATATGCATATAATATGTGTATAAATATACGTGTGTGTATATATATGTATCCACAGTCTTCTCTCGGTATCCATGTGGGACTGATTCCAAGTCTTCCAGATCCAAAAATCCATGGATGCTCAAGTCCCTTATGTAAAATTCTACAATATTTACATATATCTTACACACAATCTCTCATATTCTTTAAATCATCTCTGAATTACTTGTAATACCTAAATGTAAATGCTATTTAAGTAGTTGTTATACAGTATTTTAAAATTTGTGTTATTTTTATTGTTATATTGTTGTTTCTCATTTTGCTTTTTTTCAAATATTTCAAACTATGGTTGGTTGAATCTGAAGATGTGGATTCAGTAAATACCAAGGGCTGACTGTGGACTTTTTCTTCTTTAAACTCTTTCCAGAAATAATTTTGTTTTTTAAAAATTTCTGAAAAGACATCCTTATTTATTCAGTTAAATAGTCAAAGTATACTCTCAACTGGTGGGATTTCCAGAGACAAAAAGAAATATTCAACTTAAAAAGAAGAAAGAAAGAAAATGGGAAAAAAATGCTTCAGTTAAAAAGAGAAAACTGCTTTAATTGACAACACCCTAGGCAGCAGCAGTTAGGAGCCCAGTGACCTTAAGTGCCACAGAGGCATTAAAAGTAATGAGCTGTGAGCTCAAGCCAATGACTGATGAAAAGCCAATGTCTGCTGGGGGCTCACGCTGTAACATCCAACATTAATGTATTAGTATCAGTAGATGAAACATGATGGATCCTAAATCTCATTTGCATAATGGATGAACCTTGGGAAATAGTTCCAGATGGTGGGTGAGCACCTTGAGCCAAAAGAATTTTCTTTTAAGCCTAGTACACATAGGTCTAGTATATTGAGGTACACGTAACAAAACTAAACAGAACACATTTAAGAGACAGAGGACTCCTGAATGATGTTTTTTTTTCTTAAATTTGAAATAAAATTAGGCAAAATTCTTCTTGTAGGATTAAAATATGCTATACAATGATCTTCTTTGGACTGATGAACTCCATCTCTAACCATCCTCATCTAAGGAAATGGGTAATAAATTGGTTTGGTAAACTTTGCCTAAACTTATTCAAATTGCAATGCAGATATGTAACTGATTTATTCATCTGTGTTTGGTGCAATTTTTCATTTGTGACAGTATTTGAATGAAAATCACATAGTGTGTTGAATCTACTACACACAGTCTAGCTTGTGAGAAAAAAATTAATCATTTTATGAGAGTAAGTGTGGGCTTGATTTAGTTCTTTCATAGGTTTTCTTCAGTTTTTTCTAGGTAGATAAAATGATCAAACATCAATTTGTGTCTCTGTGTGTGTGTGTGTGTGTGTGAAAGAGAGAGAGAGAGAAAGAGAGGGGGGGGGGAGAGAGAGAGAGATGTTAGTTCTTTAGCTCTCTTCTTATGAGAGCTCTAATTTATAACTTTCTTCATTCACACCTGCAATCCCAGCACTCTGGGAGGCCCAGGCAGGTGGATCACCTGAGGTCAGGAGTTCAAGACCAGCCTGACCAACATGGTGAAACCCCTGCTCTACTAAAAATACAAAAATTAAGTGAGTGTGGTGGCAGGCACCTGTAATCCCAGCTATTTGGGAGGTTTAGGCGGGAGAATAGTTTGATTCTGGGAGGTGGAGGTTGCAGTGAGCCAAGATCTCACCATTGGACTCCAGCCTGGGCAATAAGAGTGAAACTCTGTCGTCAAAAATAAAATTAAAATATATATGCTGCGAGTAACATAGCCTAATGCAAAGTATTATACAAATTCTGGGCTATCACTGATGACCAGGAACACAGCTGAAAAAAATCTCATAGTAAGTAGCACCACACTCTATCTGGCACCAGGCTGCACCGGTCCTTTGTTGCAGCCTGCCTAGACAAACCCTCAACACCCACTAACCTTCCTGACAGCTCCTACTCTTGAACAGCAGAATCACTGCACTCAGTAACATCCACTTTGCCTTCAATCTTTTGCCTTAACCAGCCACTTCAATCAAGTTATGACATTGATATCTTGATATTTACCTAAATTCAGCCCTAAAAGATTTGAAATGTACATTCCAATTTTTAAGTTTTTATTATTCACTATTTTGTTTACAAAGGTTGAAGTACTTCTTCTATTATTTATAATTTGGTCTGTTAAGTCATATGCAGGGAAAATGCATTGTGAAAACAGTCTGAATTCAGTCAAACAAATGGATCATGGCTGGTGTTGAGCCATGATTTCTAAACAAATTGTTTCATTTCAACCATGCTATTGTTTTTGCTGTATTGTTGGTTGTTTTTTTCAAACCTGTCTTGGTTTGAGTGGACTAATATCTGTTTTCAGAGACCTCTCCTTTAAGTGGGGCTAATGCATCTTAGCCACATGCTGGTCCTATTATAACCACTGGGTATTTTTAAAAACTCAATTTGAGATGACTGCCTTGCATCACAGAATCCAACATCTGAGCTGGAAAGAATGAGCTTGTTTCTTTCACGTGTGGAAAAGACCTTCATAGGTCATTTGCAACAGAATCACCTGGGAGCTACAATTCTTTCCAACTTACTGGGAAATGCCTGGGCCATGGGCGTGACTTAAACATTCAGGGCTGTTCAGTCACCTATTAGGAATTACAGTCATTGGGGTGTCTTTGTGGAAGGTTAAAAAATTGTACAGATGAAATTAGTTTCAAGAGAGTTTGGTCTTGTTTTACTTTACATTCATTATTATGTCTATAAAGAGTTTAAGAAACTTGAAAATAGAAAGATAATAGCACCAATTAAATAGCTACAACAGACTAATTCATGATAATGTTCTCACTTCAAGGAAAGGAAAACAAGGAAGGCCAATGGCAGTCCTTCACTCTAGCTCATTTAAACTTGGTCCTATGTTTTTATTTCATCCAGTAAAATGTCTTAAAATTTCTCCTGTTGCAGCAAAAAAGATTTTGACCTTGGTCTTCCAGGATTTTTCCATCCTAATGCACTAGTAAGACTAATATGTAGGTATTTTCTTTGGATTTCTTATAAATAAATTCTTCACGTGCTTTTTGTTACTGGGCTGTATCTTAGAACACACTACTTATTTTTAAGCCAATGAATATTCTGACAGAAATATCTTGAGTGAAATAAGGTTTTATTCTTGTGCTAAGTACTACTTGGCAAAATTTTTCAAAAACTGGCAGAAAGGCTGTCAGATCTTATCTTATCATATGCTTTGAAACTATAACGTGATGGCCTTAATTAGTCTCTATATACCCAATTTTTTGAGTCTTTTCTAATTTCTCTTTTACAAATGAAAAAATAGGATGTGATACCAAAATTAAGTAAGTATAGATCAGAATTTGTTTCATAATTAAATTCATAGTTTCAACATTTACACCTTTCAAAAAGCTTTGCATGAATGTTTCTTATCCTTTTCCCTGATCAGTGGTAGCCAAATGTTCTGCTTCCATGTGTGCTGATGGTACAAAGATGATTGAAAAACGGTGCTGTTTAGGCCTCATTCTTAAAGGCAAGTACCATGTGTCAGAAGATGGAACTACCCCCATAAATAAAATTCATTGTTGACATTAAGAGTCTTTTAGAAGACATCAATAGAAATATTTCTAAATTTACTTCCAGGTTTATGATGACTCTACCCTATATTTTAGAATTCTTTAAAGTATTATTAACTATAGATCTATTATCTGTTTGAATTATCCATAGTTAAAAGAAATTACTAACCACATGCAGATAAAACCACAGAGTTTTACAAATACTGAATATTTTAGTTTCCTGAGCTGCCATAAAAAAGTCCAATAGATTGGGTGCGGTGGCTCACACCTGTAATCCCAGCACTTTGTGAGGCTGAGGCAGATGGATCACGAGGTCAGGAGATCGAGATAATCCTGGTCAACATGGTGAAACCCTGTCTCTATGAAAACACAAAAAATTAGCTGGCCATGGTGGCGAGCACCTGTACTAGCAGCTACTTGGGAGGCTGAGGCAGGGAATTGCTTCAACCCGGGAGGCGGAGGTTGCAGTGAGCTGAGATTGCACCACTGAACTCCAGCCTAGAGACAGAGCAAGACTCTATCTCAAAATAAAATAAAACTAAACAAAATTAAAATTAAAAGAATTTCAATGAACTGGGTGGCTTACAGTAACAGAAATGTATTGCCTCACAATTCTGGAGGCCAGAGGTCTAAAATCAAGGTGTTCGTAGGGCGACACTTTCGGTAAACACTAAGGAAGCATTCACTCTTAAGTTTTGCTCCTATTCTCTGGTAGTTTCTTGGCTGGGAGCAACCAACTCTAATCTTCACATGGCAATCTCTCTGTATGTATGCCCATCTCTTCACATGGTACATTTTCATACTGCTATGAAGAAATCCCCAAGATGGGTAATTTATTAAAAAAAAGAAGTTTAATGGACTCATAGTTCCACATGGCTGGGGAGGCCTCACAATCATGCTGGAAGGTGAAGGAGGAGCAAATTGTGCAGGGGATCTTCCCTTTATAAAACCATCATATCTCATAAGACTTATTCATTATCATGAGAATAGCACCGGAAAAACCCACCTCCATGATATAATTACCACTGACGGGTCCCTCCCACAACACTTGGAATTGTGAGAGCTAAAATACAAAATGAGATTTGGGTTGGGACACAGCCAAACTATACCACATGGCTGTCTCTTCATAACGACAACAGTCGTATTAGATTAGGTGCCAGCTGTACTCCACTCTAACCTTACCTTACGTTATGAATGACATCTGCGAAAACCCTGTTTCCAAACAAGGTAACGTTCTGATATACTGGGCATCAGGACCTCATATGATTTTTAGGGGACAAAATTCAACTTATGACATTTTCTAGTCTCTGTATAAATAGACATTTGCTTTCTCAGTCTCCTTGCACCTGGCATGGGCAAATAGGCTGCCAGCTCTCAGAATAATTTTTCTTCTTGGTATAAAATTAGCAAAACATCAAGAAAATTTTAGCCTCTTTTATTACTTTTGTTCTTTGTAGTTTGAGGACACAATGCTTAAAGCTGCCACAGCTGTCTTGCCACCATGAAGAAGGATATCAAGGCAAAGACTCTAATCGAAGTACAGGAAATGCTAGCGAATTATGTGTAGTTGCTAAAAGAAACTAGAATGTTCTATGTTCACTCTTCTGCTATATAAGAAAAATAGACATAGCATTTCAGCCTTCAGCCTCTTTCATTTGAGTGTTGAAATATAAAATAAAAAATACATTATTTTATTGCCTTTTCCTGGGATGGTCAACCTTTCTGTTTCTCTACCTAGAAACTTATCACCCCTTTGGATGCACTTGTTGACCTGCCCAATCTGGACTCCACATATGAGCTCTCATTATGGTCTGCTCCTCTTTGCTCCTTTGCTTCTGTCTCAACCTAAAGTCTCTATTATTAAGTGCATTATATTCTTTATCTCTTAGTTGTAGACCATCCCAGAGCCTGGTAGAAAAGATTCACTAAGAATTTTTTGAGCTGGTGTCTCAACAATGTCATCATTGGGCTCTCATTTTATGTATTATTATACTTCAAGCATTTTATAGTTGAATTTTTGCCATGTGTTCCTTAGATAAAATTTAATGAATAAAATAGTAGTAGCCCTGAGTATTTGGGACAAAATTAATTTAATGCCAGATATTAGGTGTTTCCAAAACTGTTGAAAGGTAGGAGTCAGATGGGCACCACTAAAATTATTTGCTGTTTGTAGTTTAAGAACACATGAAGATACACCCTGGTGATTGTAGACTCGTGTTCTAGTGGTCAGGGAGCCTTGACTTCTGTCACCGTCATGCCATATGTACAGAGCCAGTGTCCAGAAAGGGGAAAGCGTGTCCAGCTGCCACTGTTGTAAGGTCACAGCTCTCCTTGAGAAGATAAAGGAGAAGGAAGATAATCCAAACTTCACTTACACTTCCAACATTTGAAGATTAAAGCACCTGCATCTTTCTCAACTTTCAGCTTCAATCGAAAAGCTATACTCTTATTTTTGGAGAAGTTCTTGCTATTTTCTATCTGTGTACCTTATTCATTTTCTTCAGACCACTTCACAAAAATGTGGCAAAATCTACCTTTCATTCAGATCCATCTAGAAAGCAGGAAAGGCCTATATTTTTAGTTTTCCTGAACTTTCATCATAAGAAGTCTGTTAGAAGGCGGTGTCCATTGACGACAACCATCACACGATACAAAGGGTACATTCTTACAGTCCTGTTAGAAAACTTAAATAAAAACAACAATCTAATTGTTCAAGAACCTGAACTTTCAGTTCAGATGTCTACATGTAATAAAAACAAGCATGGTTCCACAAGAAAAATAGAGTCATGGTTGAATGTGCACTCAAGTTATGAAAAGGATTACCAGGAGCTCAGCAAAGTGTGAAAAATGATTAGAAATAAGGATAAATTCATGGACCATATTAATAAAGAAAGGCTCAGATGTTTGTATATCATTCAGTAGGAAATAGGAGTTAATGATGCCTCTCTTGGCTTATCTGGTTCCAATTCTTGAGATTTTTCTTGAGCAGATGTTCCTTCTTGATCTCTTTCTCAGGCTACTCCTGCGTTTCTCAGCTTTTAACCTTTGTGGCTCTTCAATTATCATCAGCAAACTAATGCAGGAACAGAAAACCAAACACTACATATTCTCACTCATAAGTGGGAGCTGAACAATGAGAACACATGGATACAGGGAGGGGAACAACACACACTGGGGCCTGTTGGAGGAAACAGGGGAAGAAAGAGCATCAGGAAAAAATAGCTAGGATTACTGCTTAGGTGATGGGCTGATAGGTGCAGCAAACCACCATGGCACACATTTACCTATATAACAAACCTGTACATCCTGCACATGCACCCTGGAACTTAAAATAATAAAAGAGAAAAAAGAAAAAAAAAGCTTGTGGATCTCAGGGACTAATCCCAGGCTTTCTGTTCTTCTCTCTATGTTAGTTTTTTAACTGAACTTACCTGTATTTATAGGTTAAGTACTATATGCTTGTAGCTCTGAAACTTCTACTTCTGGCTGTAATGGCTAATTTTATCTGTTAACTTGACTAGGTCATGGGGTGCCCAGATATTTAAACAAACATTATTCTTGATGTGTCTGTGAGGGTGTTTCTAGATAAGATTAGCCTTTAAATTGGCAAAGTAAATAAAACAGATTGACTTCTCTCTAGTAATAGGCTTCATCCAATCAGTTGAAGCTGCTCTTCTTGGATCACAGGCCTGCTGGGTTTTGAAATAAACTCTCCTGATTCTCAGGCCTTCAGACTTAGACTGATAGCTAACTACATTTTCTCTCTTTCTCTCTCTCTTTCTAAAAAGCACTAATGCACTAACGTTGGTCTCTTTCTGAAACTCTAGAACCTACAATAAGCCTCCTTTTATATTTAAATTCATTCACCAAATTTCAAGTCAGAAACCTGGGGGAAATTTTCAATTTCTCCAAAGCCCATTCTCAGTCCAATTGTAAATCCAATGTATTTTTCTTTTAAAATATTTCAAAATTCTCCATGTCTCCTTCGCTTTGTACCTCCACCAATATTACCGTCTCTGTCCTGAACTGCTGCAATCATCTTAGACTGATCTCTACCCTTCCAATTTTGACCGTGTCTAATCCATTCATTCCCTATACAATATAAATCAGAAGTGTCAACTACTCAAAACCCTAAAGAAATCCTATCGCATAGAATCAGGAACATTGATCTGCCATTCAAGATGTGACAGGAACTGACAGCTACCTTCGATATCACCTCTTTCCTTTTCCCTCTTGCTGCTTTAATTCTCAGTCTCACCAACATTCTCATTACCGTAAGCTTTTTATACCATTAGCATACTCATCTTTTGCACATTCCAAAGACTTCACTCACTTTATTTACCTTTTCCTCTTTTCAAAGATGTTAAAATGCCTGCGTCCTTCTCAACTTTCAGCTTCAATCGAAAAGCTATACTCTTATTTTTGGAGAAGCACCTTACTCATTTTCTTCAGACCACTTCACAAGTTGTGGCTATATTACTATTTACCTGTTTTATTTTCGGTCTGTCTGTCCAACTTGACCCTAAGCACCCCCTAATCCAGGGACTAGGCATGTCTCCTTTATTCTGCACTCTGAAAGCCCCAACCTTACACTTCATACATCGTAGGTTCCTCGTAAATATTTTGGGTATGAATAAATAGCTATTCTTCATTTATTCTCTCTTACCTTTTCTTGTCTCTGTTTCCTCATATTGATGCTTGGTCCCCCATCCTCAATGTTCCTGCTTGCTTCCCTCTTCTGTTCGAACAGTATCAATAGAAATTATTAGCAACATAAAAACCAGACAGGGAATTTTAAGCTGCTGACTTTGTGGCATTGGCTAGACTGAGCTCAGCAGCATGGCACGCGAAGCAATCAACAACCCCCTTTGGAAGACACCCCTTGTAATCACAGATTATAAACATCATTGACCATGTTGCCTCCCAAGGTTATGGCAAAACTTAATCCATTTTTGCTAATAGTAAATGCCCCTCATTCTCTTATAATTAGTCACTGCACAGTTTTAGAAAGGTCATTCGGTTGAAATATGAGGCGCAATTTGTTTAAAAAGGAAAAAGGCTGAGGAAATTATCTTTCCACGATGCATTAGCCAATGTTACAGTTACCCCAGTCATTCTGAGTGTATGTTATAAACAGTCCAGTACCATCATAGCTGAAATACACGCTTCGTCCTGAAACAGCCACAAACTCATGAAACTGACATTCATATGAACCACACATTATCTCCTTGTGCATCTTCAATACCAAAGCACTTGATTAAAAAGTTTAAAAACTCCTCCACTTCACTTCAAATGTGGGCTCAGGTGAGGCTAGTCACACCATATTTGTAAATAGCTGGGTTATTGAGAAAAGTGGTTTACAACATCTGGAGAGCTGATAAACTACAGGTAATATCTTTATTCTTACCTCTATTTTATTCTTATGGTCATTCAAATCAAAGACCTATGTTTAGCCCTTTCTAATTCTATCTAGGGAACAATCAGTTTTTCAGACTACCTAGGCTTCGTTATTAGCAAACAACAAATATAAGAAAAAAGCAAAAGTCCTAGATGTGAAGACTCAACAAAGAATCCACTTCCTTTACTCCCAGATAGCAAACTTGTATAATACAATTATCATATGTTCTTGATGAGAAAATTCTAAAAGTGAATACAATTCATGAATATTTTCAATGTTTCCTAAAAAGTGAAGCTTGAAATTCTAGATCAATCAATTTTTAGAAACACATTTGAGGAAGTTATGAGGCACAATATTATTGCCATCTGGTTAATACCATTTTATTCCTGAACATAAGAACAGTACCAGTAATAAGAATTTAAAAGGATAGGCACATTTGCTGTGTTTTTGTTTTTCTTTCAGTTTCCAAGCTGAGGAACTGCGGGGCTGTTAGCACATTGCTTATTCAGAAATTTTAAGTGTGCATGTATCACTAATGTATACAAGTTAAATCCCTTTGTAACATTTACCTTCAATATATAGAATATGATACACATTTGAATTTTGGGGAATTAAAAATAACCTTTACCTAAAAATCAGAAGAGAGTTAATAAATAAGTCTGGTTACTCGCTGGAGAAAGAGAAACTTTATATTAATTATGATCGCTAAATGCTGTAATTGATAGTTATTGCAATGAAAAGGAAGGAAAAAAATACTAAATATCTAAACTATAAAGAGGAAGTCAATTAAGGAAAAGTTTAATGCTCAGTTAAGTGATGCCACTGACCATTAAAACCAAAACTACAAATTGCTTTACATTTACAAAATCAAGATGGACAAATAATAAAACCAGGACACAGAAAAGCTAGAATAAAGCATTTATTTTCACTTTGGCCTTTCATACTCATACACCCCATTTAAGGAATATAATGTTGCCTAGACCTTCTGAAATGCAACACCCGAGCAGTATTTTTTTTTCTGATAGAAACCATTAGTTGTTACTCACTTCCATAACTTAAAAATATAAGCTTGAGGCACATTGGGATTTTAACAACTTCAGTTGTTAAAATCAAAGCAAGTCAGGATAGGTGGGAGTCGAGGTTTCAAAGCCTGAACTGAAAGGTGACCTGATATTGAATACTGAAGCATGTTTGCAGGGAACATACAGTATTAATGAACACGCATATGTATTTTAATATAATTATTCAATGTCTCAGAGGAATAAATAAGCATAGAACTGACTGAAAGGTGGGAAGTCAAAACGAATGATGTGTGATGAGTGAATTCAAAAAGGAGGCCTTGGTTGTATTTGTTCTGTGTCACTGCTCTGTGATAGAATTTTCTGTAGTTATAGAAATATTCTGTGTCTGCATTGTCTAATGTTGGAGCCATTAGCCCATGTGTGGCTACTGAGTACTCAAAATGTAACTAGTGTGACTAAAAAACTATTTAATTCTAACAATGTGCAATTTAAATAGCCGCATGTGGCTAATGGCTACGATATGGTATAGAACAGTTTTAAAGCATGATAGAAATGTCAATATTCTCATCAAGAGAGAAATTTCTTTGGTTGTGTGTGATATGTTTCACAGGGTCTCACTTTGTCACCCAGGATGGAGTACAGTGACAAAATCACAGCTCACTATAGCCTTGACCTCCCAGGCCCAAGTGATCCTCCTGCCTCAGCCCTGCAGGTAACTGAGACTACAAGTATGTGCCATCAAGACCGGCTAATTTTTGCTTTTGTTTTGTTTTGTTTTTGCAAAGATGAGGTCTTACCATGTTCCCCATGCTGGTCTTGAATTCCTGAGCTCATGGGATCCACCCACTTTGACCTCCCAAAGTACTGGGATTACAGACGTGAGCCACAGCACCTGGCCAAAGAAAGAAAATTAAATCAGATGAACGCCACATGTGTGAGATCCTGAAGAGAGCTAGCATTATTGATTTGTTAATTGAAAATTCATGTGTTGAGTGGCTGTATTTCCTAATCTCTGCACTTCCAGCACTATGTCCATGCTATCTCTGACTCAAATTCTTAAAATTCATGTTCTACGCATGACATAGCTAAGCTTAGGGATCATGAAAAAATCCACTTTGTATCTGGAATTAATCATTTATTTTAAACCCAACATTCTCTACTCTCACTTTTTCTCAGACACTGCTTCTGCCTCAATTAAAAATTATCTCTTTCCTGGCTCTCTTTGGGGTCCACACTTTCATTTAAGCCTCCAAATGTTGTTTTATCATTTTCCCGTATCTCAGGCCAGGAGATGGTGGTGACATTTGCGGCTTTTCCCAGGTTTTTCGGCTTTCTTAGAAACTCATTGTAGTTGCTGCAGAGTCAAAGTCCTGGTTTACTATCTTCCTCTGCATTCTAAATCTTGTTGATTTAAATAAGCATTTGGTCACTGCATCAGATTGTCTAGACTTTCATCCTTGGCTTCCTCAGTGAAAATAGGCCTCAATGACAACCACTCTTGTGGCCAAATTCTACATCTTTTCCTTATTCAGGAATAGTCTACCTGTTAAATCTCCTATATTCCTATATTTAAGCAACTGAGAAAAGTAATTAACATAAAATCCACCTAAAATAGCCAATAAGTATTATTTAAATTTTATTTTGTGTGTCTTTGGAAAGACCACAAACACATTTCTCATCTCATTTTACCTGGAATAATATCTGTATCAGTGATTTTTCCATTTTTAAAAATTTTTTAATTTAAGTGGATATATAGTAGGTTTATATGTTTATGAGGTACATGAGATGTTTTTATACAGGCATGTAATGCATGGTAATCACATCATAGAGAATGGGATATCTATCCCCTCAAGCACTTATTCTTTGTGTTACAAACAATCTAATTATACTCTTTTGGATATTTTCAAATGTGTAATTAAGTTATTATTGACTAGAGCCACCATGTTGTGCTATCAAATAACAGGTCTTACTCATTCTAATTTTTTGTAGCTGTTAACCATCCTCACCTCCTCCAACCCCCTACTACCCTCACCAACCTCTGGTACCATCTTTGTACTCTATCAGTGACTACTGCAATGATGATGCTGCATAACAAATGATTTCTAAAACTTTGTGGCTTAAAATACCAACCAAGTAAAACTGATGTCTAATCTGCAAGGTTGGTGATTTGAGCTAGACTTAAGTGGGCAGTTCTCCTGCTCTCTGGCTGAAGTTGTGCTCACATACATATCTAGGGAAGCATCTATCTCTTGATAAGGATGGCCTTGGCTGGGGTGACCCGTCTGCCTCTCGAGTGATTTTCATAGTCTTTCAGGCTATCCTGGGCAAGAGAGAGTAAGCACAACTGCTGACGTTTGCCACAGAAATTCACCTTTCAAGTTGCTGACTACTTTACATTGCTAATACCCCATTCACTAACACCTCATGGGCACATGAAAGTAATTTGCTGAGCGCAGAATTAAAGTGGAAAGGGATTATACAGTATAAGGACAAGGGGCATGGAACAGAGTGTCTATTATTAATTACGATTATGTGTACAATAAATACACCAGATTCTCCTCCATACTGCCCTCCTTGGCAACTTTCATCAATTCTTCTCATAGAATTTCTACCCATGCCTCAGGAGCTAGCTCAACCACATCTTCCCCAACAATTTTAAACAATCTCCTTATGAGAATTAAATATTTTACTTCTCTAGCCTCCTAGTTCACTTGCTATTGTGGTGCCCATCACATGATCTGTTCTAGGCTTAGCTATGCCTATACAGGTGCCATAAAATTATAAAGCTTCCAAAACACACAAATCCTGTTTTATTCATCTTGGTATCTCCTAAATCACCTAGGTACATATACAGACTATCACTGAGTATTTACAATGTTTCTTCAATTAATTCAATTTCCACAATGCTTTAGCGAAACTCCTCACATTTTCAACTAAGAATTTCTAAACTACTCTGTACTACTTAAATCCTCCTTGCTTCCCAGCTCCCTTATTTACCTCATAGTAATTAGAGTTCCATTCTATGAAATATTAAGTTTTATTTTGTAAACATATGTGTAAATCCATGTAATTATATAGATAAATGTCCCACCAGTTAGGCAATCACATTCTTGATCTTATATAGGGTAATATATCTTATACTCCTTTTCTCTAGTTTTCAGCATAGGATAGGGTAGACTGAGAGATGAATGATATGTGAAGATTTATTATTATTATTAATAGATTTTTGCTTCCTAACACTGAAGTTATTTAAAACTTAGAAAAACCTGCTTAATACAAATAATGTCATGATAATGTGAATCTAAAGACCTTAAAGAGAAAAAGAGCTGTTATTGCCCATCTCCTAAGCATAGGCACCTTCAAGATTGTATTTTATTTTAAGCTTCCATGCTGAACATAAGCAAGCTTCTTTTATTTCTATTACTATGGTAACAAAGTAAAATTGCTTACATAATAATTATTTACTTCTGGCCTTAAACCATAAATTTGATCAAGCTTATTAAAATTCAGGAAATTTGATTGCTAAATACA
Organism: Cebus imitator; assembly: GCF_001604975.1. Taxonomy (NCBI): domain Eukaryota; kingdom Metazoa; phylum Chordata; class Mammalia; order Primates; family Cebidae; genus Cebus; species Cebus imitator. The sequence goes on along the minus strand of NW_016107349.1, from coordinate 6,696,934 downwards.
GATATCCAAATGTAGACTGTCAACTCAATAACTGATCAGATTAAAATTAATTTAATACAAGCTTATATTTATGTTGAGGAGAAAAAAGACTGTTTGACAATTTCTGAACTTTCTACAAACAAATAGGACCATTTGCAGGCATGGTATCATGAGACAGATGGAGAGCCCAGTGGATTCAAGGGCTGTGTATTCTTCTAAGAAAATGCCAAAATAAACTATGGCTTCCGCAGACAATTCACAAAACAGGTACAGAAAAGAATCTCAGGAATAGAGTAAATAGCAACCTAAGCTATCAGTATGTTCTCTCATGAGAGTGGAAAAAAACAAAAATAATATATATTAGTAAGGAAAGAGAATACAATTGAGTGATTATAATTTCAATGAAAAAAAAAAATAAGAGAACACACCCATCCCATCCTGCTCATATGAAAGAACAGAGAATAAAATGAGAAAGCTACAATGCCAAATAGGCAACCACAATAGCTGAAGCAGAATCATAATTTTAAAATTATTCCTTCTTGAAAGGTATTGACAAAAGAGGAGAAGACTCAATGAAGGTGGGAAAATAATCTGCCTACTTCCAGGTGCCTCAAGGATTTTCACTTTCTCTGCAAATCTTTTTAGATGGCAAAATCCATTAGCTGTCTGGGGTCCTCCTGTGGAAAGGACTAAGTAATAGTAGTGGGCCCCAGAAATAGAAATTTAGGAGTTAGGAATATAACTCAAGGTAGGTGATAAGAAGCCGAGGGAAGGCATGGAGAGGGTCCCATTCAGGGCACCTTCGCAGAGCACAGGGCTGAGTGCTCTTTATTCTGCCTCACCTGATGCAGTCTCTATACTATCTGGGAAGGTGATTATCCACCTTTCACACATGAGGATAGAGGATGCTTAGAGCAACATAGCAGAACACGGAAGGTTACATGATCAGGAAGTGGTGAGCTGCAAGCTGAACCCAGCATTTTCTAAATTCAAAGCTCAGGCTGTTTTTCCATTCTTCTCATTATTATAAAGTTGGGTTTGAGAGCCTCATGGTCCATGGGACTCAAGACTCTTCACCCAGAGAAGCTTTGCTGAAATCTGTGTTACATAGCAGGATTCCAGTAAACTTCCTAGAAGGAGTAACATAGCTCAAAGACGTATCTCACTGTTAGATATCCACTTATATGACTGTGGGATACCACAAAATAATCTCCCACTCCAAAATATTTTGCCATGTTTCCTAAAATTTCAATATTTTTATTGAATATTTCAATATTTTTATTGAAACATTTTTATTGAGATTACCAGGCAAAAATTCATGACTGGTCTCTAAGAAACTCAAATATTTATTGTGGGGTGGTGCTTTAAACAAAATTTCCATTAGCTTTCGCTTACACACGTATGTTTTTCAACTTGAAAGCTTCCTAAAATAAAATGGGATACCAGAGAAGCATGGAATTTTAAATATATTTGTTTTACATAAAAAAGGTATTATAAATTCAGTGAAAAATTATTAAAGAAAAAAAATTACATGTATCTTCCCCCTCATCAACTCTCACACTTCCATTCTGCTAAATAAATCACTGTTAAAATTATATTTATGCCCTTCCAAATTAATTCGATTGACAGATATTAACATAGGTATATGTATATCAATATAGTGATGCATGCTCTATAAATTGATTGCATGTATTGTGTGTGTATGGTTCTGTTCATGTGTGTATCTGTGTGTGAGAATAAGATATTGAACAATTTTAAGCATGAGAGAGTAAGTACTCACCTGTGTAGAATAAGATACAAAATACCATTTTGGAAAAAAATTTTGACTCTTTAATTGCAGTACATATTTCTGAGATAGACTGATCTCATTCTGAGAAAATTCTTAATGAGGCTTGATGGAAATGTTTTGCTTCAGAAAGTCCTGGTCTTGTAAACACAGCCTGTAAAGGACAAGACAAAAAGAGAACTAATTATCTTGCATAAGAATGACACTAGAAATTTGGGATTGATGAGTGGGAAGTAGACAGGAATGGAGAGAACCGAAAGTTGATGGGACACTGGTGTTTATTCCCAAGAAATCTTGCCTTTATGGAAGGACTTGGACAACAGCATATAATACTCAGCCTTCACTCGGTTCCCATCTCTACCAAGCTTAGGTGTAGTCTTCCTCTGTACTCTCAAAATGTCAGTGACAAAAATGAAGAAATGGGGCAGTGCCCATCCTGTAGTCAAGAGATACACTTATATGAGTCAGTGGAAGTGATAAACAATTTCCTGGAAGGAGGGCATCAGAACAAGGGGCAACTTAGTGTGAGGGACTGAATTACAATTTCAAAGATACTGACTCATGTTCTTCTTCTCCCTCCCCTCGTTGCTGACTTTGAGCTTAGCCACAGCATGGATTTCTGAAAAACAAAAGAAAAATACAATACACTGAAATAACAGAACCAAAGTTTAGATAGAGATTTAACCTAACCGTACTGATCAAATAAAGAGAAAGTACAAATTATAAATATCAGTATTGAAGAAAAGGAAATTATAACAGATCCTGCAGACATTCAGAAGATAATGAGAGTATATTAAGAAAAAATGGTACATGAATAAATTTTACAATTGGGATCAAAAAATAATTCTTACACTACACAGTTTGCCAGTTCTAAGATGAGAAAAAAGAACACTTGAATAGGTATATTTATTAAAAGAAATGACTTCCACTTATAGCCAAGGAGTAGCAGGAACTATCCTTACCCTCCCACTCTAAAACAACTAGAAAATTAGACAAAAGTATTCGAAAAAACTGTCGTTCAGATTTAAGTCAACAGCTGATGTAGGACTGTGATTCTGAGAAGAAAACCGAACAAGGTAAACACAGCGAAAACCCCTGGTTTATTTTCTGAAGGTACATTCAGAACCCAGGTACAGAGGTAGGAAAGAGAGATCCCCAGACAAAACATTGAGATTTAATGGTAGGTCTTGTAACCTTACAGGGAAGATCATCACACCACTTGCTATAGCAGTTGTTTCTGCTCCTCTCCTCCATAAAAAAGCCTCTTCAATTGTTCTCAGAAACTTGGCTCTTAAGGCTCCAGGTAAATCCAATTACCCAAATTAGCATTTAATCCATAGAGCCTTTTTGCCGTCACCCTTACTTAATCCTAGAGCTCAGAGAAAATACAAATATTCCTTATAATATTTCCTGTCACTGATACCAGCTCACCAGTTACCCTAGACAGTTATAAAAGACTATTTAGTTTTTTTATCATATTAAATATTTCATTTACTTTTATTATTTAAATGCAAGTAATATACTCACATACCTTGCAGAATGTATGAGGATGAAATAAGTAGCATATGAGAATGAGCAGAAATTAAAAAGCACATTGTGAGGTGCTTTGAGCTACTAGTTTTGAGCTATGAGTACAAATTATTATTCTTGCTGAACCATATTCTGCCAAATGTTTTAAATGTAATATGTTTATTAATGAAAGATATAGTACATTGCCACTAAATTTGCAGCAACTAAACACTTTGGGATAGTCGTTATAAACACCATAGCCCATTATGGCATTCTCATGAAACTTTGTTTTGAAAACACTCATTCAAAAAAATCTTCTCCCTGATTTATAACCCAGAATTACATCTTTAACAAATACATGATTGAGTTTTATTCTAATGATCATAGAAGCAAAGGCTGACAGCCATTTTCCCCCCAAGATTCTGAATATTTTCTTTTTCATGTACATCAACTTTCTGTCACTTTATGTGCATATCTGTGTGTGTGTGTGTGTGTGTGTGTGTATGTGTGTGTGTGTGAGAGAGAGAGAGAGAGAGAGAGACAGAGACAGAGACAGAAAGAGTGAGATAAAGAGTGTGTACGTGAACATGTGCATGTGTAACACAGACAGATCACCAGAGCCACACACCTAAGAAGACTTCTCTAGTTGTAAGATGATAGAAATTTCTTAAGGAAGGTGTGAAGGAGACAACACCAGGCACTACATGAAACATAGAGAAACTAAAGCAGAAGGTAACTTTGTCGCAGCTTTAGCAGCTCATAAGGCAGTAGGGAAGATGGATTGGTAGGCAAATGACTCTAGTTGACTCTCAAACATTGACACTGACATGAACTCTGGGAGTGCAGAAAACCCAGTGACGTTGCATGAAATGCCCCACCTAGAGGATAACATGGAGCTAGATCTTGAAGGGTATACCAGGAAGAAGAGAGCCAGGAAGATAACAGGATGTAGTAAAACTCAGGAAATAGCAAGAATTTGTGTACATTTGAAAAAATAATGGTTTAATGAAACTGGAAATCTTCAAAATAGAGACTATTTCTTATGATTAGCAGATTTGAAACCCATTTGAACTATGAAAATAAAATTCTATTTGACTGAAAATGAAACTGGAAATCAGAGATCTTTGAATGTCCATTTATGTCATCTGAGCTTATTTTGGGGAGCTGCTAAAGAGTATTGAAATGGGATCAAAAAATCTAAATGAATCTTTTTAAAGGAAAATGGGAGAACGGTGAAGGGAACACATGATTTCCAGGCTTCCAAGGAGACTTTTTTTTAATGAAGAGAGCAACATGGTAATAATTGAGGCCACAGAGAATTCACTGGCCTTAATGCTGATCAACCAAGTGAAAGGAATCTGTGATTGAAATGTACTGGGACCAATTTTCCAATTTTGTCAACTCACCAAGCAACAAATCCTATACAACACCTGGTGACCTGTATAAACAACACCTCTTCTGGGGCAGAAGAAACTTGGTATGTGGGTGAATAATATTATGAATCTACTGCTTAGCCAGTGTCTTAGGCCATTTAACTGTCTTTCAGTTGCCTAGCCTTGTCACTTCCCCCTCTATTTCAACGTTTTTGTAATATGTTTTAGCCATCAACCTTGAATTCAGTGAACACCTTTCTTTTTTATTTATGTGTTTTTTACTCATCAAGTGTAGAAACATAAAGCCAGGTGCGGTGGCTCATGCCTGTAATCCAATCCCAGCACTTTGGGGGAGCCAAGGTGGGTGGATCACTTGAGGTCAGGAGTTGAAACCAGCCTGGCCAACATGGTGAAACCCCATCTCTACTAAAAATACAAAAATTAGCCAGGTGTGGTGGTGCATACCTGTAATCCCAGATACTTGGGTGGCTGAGTAGCAAAAATTGCTTGAACCTGGTAGATGGAGGTTACAATGAACTGAGATTGCACCACTGCATTCCAGCCTGGGAGACAGAGTAAGACTCTGTTTCAAAAAATAAATAAAAATTAAAATTTAAAAAGTATAGAATTATAGAACCCAAATAACTGCACTGTTAAACAAATGGCATGCTATAAATCACTGGAATTGATAAGTGCATTGATCCTATTGTGAATTAATCCTTATGAATTTATCACAAAGCCAGTTTTGTGACTTTGTCTTAAGTTGGAGCATTACTCTTTAAAGGTGTTAAAAGTTCAGTGTGAAACTTTCTTTAATATTTGCAATTGTTAAATGAACACATTACTTAAAAGAAAGATAATGGCTTACTGTGGAGGTCTTAATAGTGGTTAGCAAAATTGCAGACAGGGGATTGACTAGGAGGCTATGCAAATAAAACTGACATCATGATCACATTCCTAAATTCTGCTTATGTGTGATTATTATTTGCAAAAGGAGAAACACCACAAAATTCATTGAGCTATATTTAATCTCCTTCTAACACATCTTATTGGTGGCAGTTTTAACAACACATTATCTCAAAAAAAGCCATCAGTACATTAATAAGTATTCCTATGTCTGTTCCATGGATTTATATCATGCTCTCTGACACGTGAAACTAGAACTTAGATATTAATCAAGGTAGCATAGAAAAGCATTCATATTAATATTTAATGAAAATGTGATTTTACATAGAAAAAGGCCCATCCAGGTAAGATTTTCTTGTTAGATCATAGTTTTCAAATTCGGCCACTGAAGTTGGCTTTGGAAGTCGTTTGGGGTGAGATTTGAAACAACGAAGGGAATAAAAACCTTTTGAGCTATCGTTGATTAATTCTAACACCCAACTAGAATATGTATGTCATTTTCCTTTGTAAATACAATGACATATATGAAATCTCCCTTACAATAATTTCCAAAGATGTTTTAAAGAAAGCTTTTTCCAGACAGGATTAACAACATTACAAGGATTTTAACAAAAGTAATTGGGGAGAGATTGACTGATGGAAGAACAGTATTTGAAGCTATATAATATAGGAAAAATTTATATATTTACTTATTCATATTTTTAAATTTTTTTACAAAGCTTTTTGAAACAGGGTCTTACTGTGTTTTCCAGTCTGGTCTTGAAGTCCTAGGCTCAAGCAATCCTCCTGCCTCAGCCCTCCGAGGAGTTGGGATTACAATCTAAACTTCAACGAAATAGAGACCAAGATAATTAGCTTCCTAGCTCTGACAACAGGACGTGAGAAATGTGACATAATATGAAATTGGAGCATGCAAGTAGAGAACACGAACAAGAACCATAAAAGGAGAGGAAGGAAATTTTGGCCAGTGACACATCAACCTAACGTACAATACCTTCTTTCTGCCTAAGTGTTTTGAGTATTCTAATAAAGGAGAATTTCCTATTGACACTAGACTTCTACAGCAGTTATACCTTAGCATATTCCTGATTTGCTTAATATTTGTGTCATGCCCAGCCATATAAAATTTGTTGCATTTTTCTGTTTCATGCTCTTGTTTATTTGTTACTGTTATGCTTTCCCCATCTACTATGTAAATCCCTTAAGAACTGTGTCACTTTATCATCTCTGAATCCTTAATACCCAAAAGAGTGTTTAGCAACAGGAAGCACTCACTGAATATTGATGAGCGACCATGTTAGTATATGTATTAAATTTGGGATGAAACACAAACTTAACATTCTATTCTCATTTTGAGCATCAAATACAGGGTACTCACTATATGCAATGCACTGTGATAGGTGCTTCAGAAATAGGCTATACATCCTCATAACGGCCCATGTTAATGATAAATACATTGAGACCAAGAGGTGAAGTGGCATGCCTGAAAACAGAAAGTACATCAAAGAGACCTGGTAACGTCAAACCTGTGTGGATATTATACGCATTTAATTTTCCTCTTCTATATGAAGAAAATTTAAATACATATTCTATATGCTTATATATATTTATATGACTACATATGTGCATATATATTTGTATGTATAAATATGTATTTATATGTATATTTTAATTTTATATAAAATTTCCAACTAAGATCATTCCTTTTATATATATATATATATATATTTATATATTTTAATATATTTTTAATTTTACATTAACTTTTCAACTAAGCAGACCATTTCTTGTTTGGTGAAATAGCATTTCTTGACCTGGGGTTAACAGGCTAAATTAATAATTTCGTAGACCTGGGACAAACAAACCCAATGAATAGTTTGAATCTTTGCACCTCAGTTGGCTAGGCCAAGTAAATACACCCACTTTGAGGAGCTGCCTGACTGGAGACAGTATTTCTATATCCAGATCCTCTGGACATTGCTCTACATAGGATTGTTTCTCCACTGTTATAAAAATTAAATGGAACCCAGGACTCTAATTTTTACTGAGACTTTGGAAAGGGGCTTTAAAATATGTTCATATTCATAGTAGGATTGATAATTATAGCCTGAGAGGTGGCCTTTCCCGCCCATGTCTGTCCTCTAACAAAATTTTCCCTTTTTATTATTTGGGATTATTTGTGTACACCTCTATTTCTCTCCTAGTAATGTACTATAAAGGTTTTCTTTGAGCACTGGAAATAAGTCTTACCATATCTCTACCCCAGTCTCCCAAGCATAAGACACTATAGCTTGCATACAGTAGGTGCTTAGTAAAAGACTGCTATTTTTAGAGCTATGCCTTGCATAGCCTCTCCCTCTTTCTAGCCTTGGGCTAACAATCAGTTCATCAATAACTGTTGGTGTGAACTTTACTGACTCTGGGATACACTGGTGAGGTCACAGGAGTTGCCAGAATTGTGCAAAGTAAATAGTTACAGGGTTTAACTTCAAGGATCTACGCATTGCTGCCTAACATTGCTTCTCCGTTTCAGTGTTCTCAGCCATTAGTTTCCTCTCATGTAGTTACCAGATTTTCCATAAATTGACAGGAATTATTACATGCCAAGAAAAGATGAAGTCAGAATAATTAGGTGGGTGTATTCAACCATAAATATATGCAATGATATCACTGTAATCATGGTATTATCTAATAACATTGCCCTTATTTTCAACCATGTGTATTTTTATTTTAATCTGTTCTGAATTACCACGTTTAGTGACACTCTGCCATTTCATCTTTTTTACTTTAAAAAGACCCAGAAGTTATATATTAGCAAATTTGGATATTTCTTATTGCAGGAACATTTTTTCTCCAGTGACACCAATCCTCTCAAAAATAATAACCATTAAAATATTTTTACATAGGCATCTGTTCAAGAAAAAATTATAGATCTATAAAGACAAGATTTTCTTTAAATAAATACCAATACTTTATCAGGGCTTCAAAATCACAGTGACCCATCTACTGCTGGGTGATCAGTCTTTATAAACTTCAAGTGATTGTGGCAAAAATCTGCATACCAAGAGAGATCTGCAGAGGCGGCCACTTTGCAGAGTCCCTGTGTTCCATATTCTCCCAGAAAAGACCCTTACTCCTGTAGAATTCTGATCATTAGTTGAGGGTTATGACAAAATATCATGTCCCAATTATCTGTAATGCACATGATACTTTGTTATGAATAAGAGATAAAGTAATGAAGTCTAAAGGCCATTTACTTTTCTTTTTTAAATTAATGTGTTTAATGTAATGCATGTTGGAGAGAGAAGGCCTTTTTCATAGGCTCTTTGTTCAAGGGACACTGTTGAAGTGACAACATGGCCCCAAGCCAGAAAGTCTGTATGGAATAGATTTTCAGATGCCTAGGAACTGAAGATTAAAGTCTTTTTTAAATTGATAAACAATATTTGTACAAAATTGTGGGGTACATGGGATATTTTGCTACATGCATAGAATATGTAATGATCAAGGATCAAGTTAGAGAGTTTAGGGTATCCGTCACCCTGAGAATTTATTATTTCTATGTGTTGGGAGAATTTCAAGTCTTCTAAATGTTTCAATGTATATCATAGTGTTTTTATCTATGATAACCTACTCTGCCATCAAACATTAGAATTTACATCTTCTTTCAAGCTATATGTTTATACTCATTAACCAAGCTCTCTTAATCCTCCTTAGCACCGAAACACCTTTCCTAGCCTCTGATATCTACCATTCTACTCTCTACCTCCATGAGGTCAACTCTTTGGCTCCCATATATGAGTAAGAACATATGATATTTTTTCTGGGCCTTATTTTAATTAACATAATGACCTCCAGTTCTCTTCACGTTGATGTAAATAACATGATTTTATTCTTTCTTATGGCTCAAAATATTCCATTGTAAATATATACCATATTTTTTAGGCATTTATTCATTGGTGGACACTTGGGTTAATTCCATATGTTTACTATTGTGAATAGTGCTGCAATACACAGGGGGTTGCAAGTACCCCTTTGATTTACTGATTTCCTTAATTTTGGATAAGATTTTATCTTTTTATTTCCACATTAGGACTCCTTTAAATTTGTCTTCTAGGGCCAGTATAATGGTAATGAATTCCCTCAGCTTTTGCTTGGTCTGGGAAAAACTTTGTTTCTCCTTCATTTATAATTTATTTGGGGCTGGGGACTGGGTATATTACCCTTGGCTGACAGTCCTTTTTTCTTTTCAGCACTTTAATAAATTACCTTATTCTCTCCTATCCTGTGAGACTTCTGCTGAAAAATCCACTGTTAATATAATAGCAGTTACCTTACAAGTGACTAGATGCTTTTATCTTGTTTTTAGAGTGCTATCTTTGTCTCTCACTTTTGATAATATGACTGTAATTTTCTCTGAAGAAGACATTTTTATTATTTATTTATTATTGTTTTTGTTCATTTGAGAAGACATTCTTGAATTGTCTCTACTTCAAAATCTCTGAGCTTCCTGTATCTGGCTGACTAAATCTCTGACCAGACTTGGGATGTTTTTAGGTATAATTTCATTAAATAGCTTTTCTACCCCTTTGGTTTCCCCTCGGCATTCTAGAATACTGAAAACTCAATATTTGGTAACTTAATGTTGTCTTATATGTCGCATGAGCTTTGTTCATTTTTTAAAAATATATACTTGTTTCACTGGGTTATTACTGAAGATTGATGTTCAAGTTCTGAATTTTTTTCATCTGCTTGATCTAGCCTATTGTTGAAACTTTCAAACGTATTTATTATTTTATTCAGTGAATTATTTATTTCCAAAATTTCTATTTGCTTATTTTTAATGATCTCTTGGTAAATTCCTTATTCATACTCTGAATTGTTTTTTTGTTTTCATTGTATCATCTATCTGTATCACATTGTATCCCTTGTATCGCATTGAGCTACTTTAATATTATTAATTGAATTCTATTTCTGTAATTCCATAAATTTCTTTTTTACTGGAATCTGTTCCTAGAGAATTACTATATTCTTTGGAGGTATCATTTTTTCTTGCTTTTTAATGTTTCTTGTGCCCTTATATTGATATCTGTTGGTCAGGTAAAATAGTCACTTTTTCCAAGTTTATGGATGTGCTTTCATAGAGGAGGAATTTTTCATGAAGATATATCTATGATGTTGGCTAGGTAGGATACTAGACTTTGATTCTTGGTTTATGTAGTAGCAGAGTCTCTATACAAGTGTTTAAGATATAAATAGAATCAGTGATGTCTGTGGTTTTCTCTATGGCTTAGAGTTTAGTTGTTAGTGGCAGCTGTGGTGAAGTTTTGCTGGGGATGGGGATGCCAGGTCCCACCTTGGGCCCAATGGTGGCAGTAAAAGTCTGCACATGTTTGTCCTTGGGTCCCAGGGTGACGTACATTGGCACCAGTGTTAGCAGTTCCACATGGGTCAATTCTTGGCCCTCTACATGAATTGTGCACATGCTGACACTGGCAACAATGGGCTAGGTGAGTGAGCAATGAGCCTTAGGCCCCTGGGCAGCATGTGTAGTGTGGGCAATGGCAATAGCAATGGTGGGATAACCTATTTGCTCTCAAGCAGTCCACATTGATGTTGAGGGTGGCTGTGATGGGCTGTATGGACCAGCTTACAGGCCTGCAGGTGGGACACGCAGGTGAGTGCCAGCTGTATTGGTTGCAGAAGCTCAGGTGGATCCAACCTCAAGCTCCTGCAAGGAGTGCTCAAGTGCAATAATGGTAGATGGGATTGGGCAATCCCCAGGTTCATAGACGGTATACTTAGGGAGGTCAAGCTGGGTTGAGACGTCCTGTCCTCAGGCTCCTCAGTGGTATGTGCAGGTGCTGGCTGTTGCAGAAGTGGGTGAGGTGATCCCCAGATCCCTAGTGGAATGCTCATGTAAGAGCCTCATTAGCTGCACTATGGCCCTGTTGCTGGAGAGGAGAGAGTTGCTTTCAGTGACATCAGTCATAGGCAGGCAGCCAAGGAGTACAGGCTTGAGCCCTTTGGGCACTTGTAAATGTTTAGTGACCCTGCTACTGGAGGAAGTGAGATCACTGCCAATGGCTTGCACTTTGACCATGATGGCAGCAGTAAGCAGTAGCAGTGGCTACAGGTGAAGGTGTCAATCCAGGGATGATGAGGTTCAGGGGCTATTGGGCTTCACAGTAGGATGCGATCTAATGGAGTCTGAGCTCTCAAAATGGAACTGTGCTATAATTAACTACTTAAGACTTGGAAGATGTATGGGACACAGTGTGCTCTCCCTCTCTGGAACAATGTTTTTGCAAGGTCTCCAGGCAGTTCCATATGTTAGTCTTAGTACCCATAGGGGTTGAGGGGTTCTCCTGTGGCTAAGCTTGCAAAAGTTCACATGGAGATGTGGGCCACTAAGGGACTCTTACCCTTTCGCCCATGGAAAACGTCTGCTAATCCAGTTAAGCAGACTGCCTCACTCCCTTCTCCTTCCTTGCCGTAGATGTTTCTTGCTTCTTCTCTGTTGAGTCACAGTGTTCTCTCTTAGATTGCCTATTCGAAGTTTGATTATCTACTCAATATTTTTATTCTTCTTTGTGGAGAAGGCAAGTACCAGAAGCCTCTAGTGGGAGATCTTGAAGCCCAGCACTGAAGTTAAAATTTACTTGTTATTGTTTTATATTTCTTTTTACAAATGTAAGCTCATATACATACACAAAATAAATATTCTTTTGCATCCTGTGCTTAAGAAATTTCATTTCAGCTAAAATATCAAAGTTAGTTCTTCCATATCCTATCATTGAAACAGCACCAAAAAAAGTAATATTCTAAATATTTATAGTTTTCAACTGACAAAAGAAATAAGGACTTGAGGGATTTCAGTCTAAAGGTCTCATTTCCATTTTCAATTTTGCGAGCTTAAGGTTTTTTTTTTTCTTAAAACTACAAATATACAACTGCAGGTATAAATGGGTTCAAAATAAATGCCAATCAGTAGTTTCATTAGTTGCAGTATCAAATGAAATAAGATTTTGTTGAATGTATTGGACATTCTCAAGAGTACTTGTATAGGAGGCAAAAAAAAATCTAATTGTTAATGGTAACTCAGCTATTAAATTCTGTATATTTGAGCAGGTATCCAAATACAGCAAGTAAGAAGAGAAGTTAAATCTTCGTGAAAGTTGTTCCTTTCATAAAGTCATTTAACAGTTTTATTGTACCCCCTGAACTCCTACTCTACAAAAACTTCCTTCATTATCATCAAACACTAGCTTATAATTCTCTTTGTGCTGCTGTCTAACTTTCTCAGGATAATTCAAACACTTCAGAAGTTAAAGAGAATTATTTATGAAATGTTGATGACCATTGCATGTTATAACTAGATTGTGACTTCTGTATGTACAAAAGGATGGACCATTTTAAGAAGATAAGAGGAAGAACTGAAAGTATAATTGGAGAACAAGAGACTAGAAACAATATTCAAATATTAGGCAAACTGAGGTGCTTTTGAGCCATTTGGATTTATCTTTAAATGACAATCCACAACTAAATGGGAGAAACCTGAATTTAAAAGCCATAGTCTAGTTTAGCCTTTCTAAATATTTTACTGAAGGTCACCTCCCTGTCATCATTAAACTCTTAAAGAACAAATTAAATATCCCAATGAGGCTATACAACTTACATAATACTAAGTTTGGTTTGGTTTGAAATAAGGTTTCTTCCATTTACATTGCAAAAGCGAGATAAGCAAGTAAGAATTTCTGAATTTGGCTTCTATTTTTTCAAAAGTAAGTGTTGAAAGGCTTTGTTATTTTACAGTTTGTGTTAGCCAGCATCCAAGTCGGCCCCTATGATTCTCACCCCTGGGTATTCACACCCTTACACAGCCTGTTCCACATTGTACTAGAATTAGTCTGTGTTCCGCATAGCACATAGCAAAAGTGATCATATGATCATATGTCACTTACAGTATTATGCTATGAAAGCTTGGACTTCCATCTTGGACATCTCCCTTCCTCTCTCGTCTCCTTTTCTTTCTATATATCCCTTCCTATCTCCTTCCCTCATTCATCATTTGCCTAGAGGAAGCCGATTTCCTTATAACCAATGCAGCCTGTGGAGAGGCACACAGAGGAAGGAGTGGGGTCTCTGGCCAAAAGTCCGTAAGGAATTGAGACCTGCCAAAAACTAAGGAAGAGAGCTTGGAAGTGGATTCTCTACTTCGGGTTGAGCCTTGAGAAAACGGTAACCCTGGCTGGTAACCTGGTGAAAGACCCTAAGCCAGAATCTTGCCGCTAAGCTGCTCCCAGATTCCCTGACCCTCAAGGGCTGAATATGATATGTGTTTGTTGTTTTAAGCTGCTAAGATTGGAAGAGATTTGTTATGCTGCCCTGCTAGCTAATATAGATTTGAAATGATTTCTATTGCTATTTGGCTGCCCATGACTCCTACATTCTGATAGAAAGTGATTATTTATAATTTTACTTAGTCCTATCATATGTCTCATGCATATGTAATAATTTCTAAGAAGAAATGAGAATAGTTTTTTTTAGAAATTTGGAATGAATATTTTATTAGGATCTAAGAAGTGAGGAGTTTAGGAATGTTGTTTTTTAATATAAAATCAAATCTCTGTATTTAAGATACTGTAGAAAATATTATTTTTATATTAGAAAACTTAGTATATACTTTGTGATATGTTTGAAGTTGTAGTTTCAAAATCATATACAAATTAATTTTTAAAATTAAAATAAGTTATTGTTTTTCCAGAGCTGCCTTTTATCACACAAAATAGGTATATCTGCTAAACAACATTGTTGATATTTTAGTAATAAATAAAATTGTACAATATAAACAAAATAAAATTAATATATATGTAGTAATATGTGATGAAATAATAAAGTAATACCCTTTTGAAACAATATAATTATCAGTATTTACTTAGAGCCTGATATATGATAAAATTATTCAAATTATTAGATAGAAACTATTTTAATCCTTACAGAAGTTCTGCAAAAAGATACCATTAATTTCTAGTGTTCAGGTGGGCAGACCAACACACAGAGGCATTTAATGATTTACACAAGAAAAAGTAGGTAGAAAATGCATGAAAATACATATACTCACAGGTTCTTAAGATTCTAAAGTCTGCAACCATCTTCTCAACATGCTACATCTCCTCTTCCCTTCTTTCTACCTTAAAACAAACTCACACATTTATGCTCTAAATATCAGAACCATCAAGAAATCCATCGCCTCAGAAACCACTGCTATGCCAGTCTGCATTCATTTCAATAAATTTCATGTTAAAACTAATTTAGATTAGCTTCACTTAGAATTTCTTTTAGACAATGAGTACATTCATTTTGAACATACTCATATATATCAATATTTTTTGAGGGCATGACCCAAGTGATTCGGAAAGAAGTTTGATGAAGGAGAAAAATCATTGGTCATATAATGCTATTTGATAAAAATATGTGATGACTCTGAGGAAGTGGTCCTGTGCTTCTCTTGTGGTACAAAAAGTGGCTGTCCTTCACTCCAAGAATCTTAGGGTCTGGTAGTGTGAAAGATGAGTTCCTTATTCTTTATTTTTTCTTCTTTAGTATTTGCACCTTCATTGTCACACTGTATTAGAAAGGGTTCTCTAGAGGGACAGAACCAACAGGATAGATGTAAATATAAAAGGGGGTTCATTAAGGAGTATTGGCTCACATGATCACAAAATAAGGTCTCACAGTAGGACATCTGCAAGCTGAGGAGCAAGGAAGCCAGTCCAAGTCCCAAAACCTCTTAAGTAGGGAAGCTGACAATGCAGCTAGTCTGTGGTTGAAGGTCCAAGAGTCCCAAAGCTGAAGAACTTGGAGTCTGATGTTCAAAGACAGGAAGCATCTAGCATGGGAGAAAGATGGAGGCCAGAAGACTCATCCAGTCTAGTCTTTCCCTGCTCTTTTGTCTGCTTTTTATTCTGGCCTCACTGGCAGCTGATTGGAAACACCTCAGAAACCATAATTTCAAATATTCTGTTGTCTAACCTCCTTACCACATTCAATTCATGAGTTTAAATGCTCTTTATATCCATTAACCTCCCATGACCTCACTTTCTAATTTTTCCAGGCTGGACTCCATATTTCCATATTACAGCTACTTCCTTGCCCATATCTTTAACTGCCTCTACTCTCTTGACCTCTCCTGCCCTCCCCTCCCCTGTCCTCCCTCCCTGTCTGCCTTTCCTCTCTTCTGCAAATCTCTTTCTGTTGTTCTCTTCCAGCAAATCTCCTGTCCCGGTTAAAATCAACTCTCTCCTTAACTATTCATCTGCATCCAGATAGCTGAGTGTTACTAGAGGAAAAGCATACCACCATACTGTTTCATTCCACTTTAAATTTGGGATTATGGCTCAACAAATCTATTGCTACTGACAGAATATTCCATTACTTTCTCTGTTAATTTATTTTCACACTTGCAGAAATAATGGTCCCATGCTTTCTCTGGTTTCTTCCAATATCCCGAACGTCTTCTTTTTCTCTTTCTCTGAACATCACTTATCCACATATCTAAAAGTAGACTCAATCAAGAAAGAATTATTTATGATTTGACGAAGAAGATACACAATTTCTTCTCCTTTTCATTCTTCTCCTTTTCCTCCTCTTTCTCTTTCTTCTCCTTCTCAGTCTCTTTCTTCTTTTTACCAAGCAAATAAACCAATTTCTCTGTTTGTGCTTTGTGTTTTATCTCACTATTTCAGAAGGACTTTATTACTTACTTTATCTTGTCTTTCCTGCACCATCAGTTTTTCCTTCTCTAGGGGATAATTTCCACTCTTATACAAACACAGGCCTTCATTCCAACCATAGGAAAACAGACTACAACAAAACACAAACCTCCATTTTCTCTTGACCCACTTTCATCTCCATGATACTTTTCTATGTCTTTATACTTTGTCGACTTATACTATCTCACTGGGTTGTAAGTGGCCCAGCGCTAGGCTCCTTTATATTCTTCTCTATCTTATACTTCCTCTCAGATTATTTCACCCTATTTCAGGGCTTTAATACCACCTACATTTTACTGATTCTCAAATATCCAACTGCAGCCTGGACATTTTGCCCCCATTGCTAAACTCATATTTAAAAGTGTACTTATTACTACTAGTTGTGTTTCTACCAAGGATCTAATTGTTAGTATGGCAAAGACCCTTGCTTCCACCCCCACTTAATGCCCGAGAGGTTTTAACGGCAGCAAATGGTACCTACATGCAGTGATATGGAGTCACACTTGACTCCTAATTCTTTACCAAATACCAACTTGCAATATCTTTCTAAGCCCAGTTGTCGCCTTCAAGGGTCAGCTGACTCCAAATACTTCTTAACATCTTCGCCACTATCACCTTAGCCCAAACCACTCAAGATCTTTCCCCTTCCAGAATATCCTAACTATCCTGTGTTCTGTACCCTGTATTACAGCTGGGAAAGTAAAAGTTCTAAACACAAATCAGATCATCTTATGTATTTGTTTAAAGTCTTCTGATGGTTTATTTTATAATCAAAATAAAACACAAATTCATACCTGTCTCCAAAGTTTACTTGTTAAAACTGTCAGCATTTTTCCAAATGTACCCTTGAATTATTCCTCTCTCAGTTTTTCTGGTTTCCTCCCCAGTAACTGAGGGAACACAGCTAAGTGAATGAAATTTCTATCTAAAGCTAGACAGATCAGACAATTTGTGGCAGATTATAGGTGACAACAAACATTTCCTATTTCTGACTTCATTCTATGATTTCCATTTTAAACCATCCATCTTTCAATTGACAGTTGAACACTCCAGAATCCAAAGGCGGCAAAAATCGCTTCTTTAGTTTGTGTTTTCTTTGAAATATATTTACTAATCATGTATCCATTTGTTTTGGCTAGTCTTTTACTAAGTATGTTATGTTTGACTTTCATATCTTTGATTCTGATTGGGAAATTAAGCAACAAGAAATAAAATAAAACCACTATCAACCAAATGATACATTTTTGTTTTTATTAAATGCTCTTGCAAATTTACTCTACTTAAGGTAAAAGAGTAACTATTATTTTTATTTTCTTTAAAGTAGCTTAGCAGTTCCTGTAGTTTGCTGTTTACATTGTGTTTAAACTCTTTCAAAGCGCAGCATCTCTGTGAGATACCTAGCTGCCTGTAACAATTCAATTGCAGAAATGATCTTATCCCTAATTGTTGTAACATGAAAACAACTTATCTTCATCAGTACGGGACACAGGCATTAATTACGATGACTGGGTACACCTTACTATATTGATACTCTTCTTAGCATGATTTACTGCATATTTGTGATATGCTAACTTTTATCTGGAAGGATGTTCTATCACAGTTCAATAACATGATTATAATCCTATTTACTCCACGAGAGTGGTTGTATTCCTCCTTCAAAGCTCTTTTTTTTTGGTCCAGTATTTTTTCTGACTGTCCCCTTCATCTTTCTGAAAACCAGCAGAAAAATATCTTAAAGAACTGAGTGAAGCTGGCTTTTAGACTGGGTCTCTTGGGATAGCTGAGATTTAAAATTTCTTAAATAAATTTTAAAATCATCATCAAAGTTTCAAGTTTTTCTCAAGAAATTTTGAGTGAGGTTTATTTTATAATGTCACTTTATAGTAGATAAATGGTAAGGGGCACTTGATTTTTTTTTTACTTCTCCTTTTCCTGGATGCTTTCATAAAGAAAGGAATATTGATGGCAAAATATTTACAAGCTTTAAATAGAGTTTGTTCTGTAGAACAGCTTAGCATGTCACCATTATGGTTCCAAGCCAGAAATATCTGGGAAAGGAGGAAAATACACAGAGTACAGAAAATTAAGTAGAGGGAAATTAGTGTCAGATGTGGCAGAAGACAATGAAGTAAGTCTTAGGAAAAAAACTAGGCCCACTGTCTTAGTATACTTCTCCTTAATATTCTTATTTGTTGCTATTATATAAAATTAACCTTCCCCCAGGGGAGAGTAAAATCAGAAAAATAGATTTAGAAACTGGATAAAAATACATCAAGTGATACCAAAGTGACCTTAATAGTTTCCTAAAAGCATTCTTGATCTTACTTCCCACTAAAAGAATAGATTTTAAATTTCTTAGTTTAAAATAGGATCAGAGGATTTATTAAAAAGGGAAGAAATACATTTTCTCCAGGAGATTTGAGTTTATAATGTAGCAGAGATCAGTGACCAAAGAAATAGCTAAAACAATACATATTGTGATTGAACTTTAAAAGAAAGGAAAGAAACCAACATAGAAAAATGTTTTGCTATGAACATAGAATCTCTATTCA
Organism: Cebus imitator; assembly: GCF_001604975.1. Classification (NCBI taxonomy): domain Eukaryota; kingdom Metazoa; phylum Chordata; class Mammalia; order Primates; family Cebidae; genus Cebus; species Cebus imitator. The sequence continues at coordinate 6,678,054 of NW_016107349.1, read as the reverse complement.
TTCTAACTCTTTAAAACACCTTCTTTCCTTAGCTAAAAGTCTGTGCAGCCATCATACTAGCATTTCCTATGTCCTGGGGCAAAAAGGATTATGACATTTGGATTCCTTCTCTCATGGAGATTACTGAGAGACAGGGGACTTAAAATCCAACCAAATTTTCTAATACCAAGGGTTTTCCCCAGTGGATTATATTCATTATTCAAGTCATTTGTTCATGTGCAAGAACACTTGATCTATATTCAGTTACACTAGTTTACTGGAATAATTTGCATTTCAGTCTAAAACATGTCAGAGTTAAAGATTCTGTATAGTTTCTCTGAATAATACCCAGCATAAAGCCAGGTACATAGGTCCTTTTTTAACACCAATTCAAAGCAGGAACAGTGTCTTTAGAAAGCTAACAGAATCTTTTCTCATGAAGTAAGAGTCAGATTCTAAAGTGAGAGTGAGCTTTCCTCTTTTACAACATGTTAGAGCTTGTGTGCTGTAAAGTCCCTGTGTAAATTGAAAACGAGCCTTGTTTACTGGCTGCCAGGATGATAGGTGTTGGCATTGAGAGTGTGTTTGAGCTTTCTTTCCCCTTGGAGTCTAGCAAATTATAACATTGGTGAAGATTAACACCTAGCCTTGACATAACATTTCAAAACCCTCTATAATGCTTTCATAATTAACACTGTCTTGTCACTCATTAGGCAAAATGAATGACATCTTAATATGTTCTTGAGACAGACACTGAACATGGAATGGAGGGTTCTTAGAAATGCCCCTCATTTTACTACTACTAGGTCTACTACTCATAGTACATATTGCTTATTAAGTACCTACTAGGTGCTGAATACTGTGCAAGGACTTTAGAGAGGTTGTTTCAATTAATTTATATATATATATATACACATATATAATTGTACTTTTGGTTCTGGGGTACATGTGCAGATCACCCAGGATTGTTGCATAGGTACATACGTGGCAATGTGGTTTGCTGCCTCCATTGCCTCGTCACGTATATCTGACATTTCTCCCCATGTTATCCCTCCCCAACCCCCCTAACCCATACTGTCCCTCCCCTAGTGCCCCCCAAGAGACCCCAGTATGTGATGCTCCCCTCCTTGTGTCCATGTGTTCTCATTGTTCAATATCAGCCTATGAGTGAGAACGTGCAATGTTTGATTTTCTGTTCTTGTGACAGTTTGCTGCGAATCATGGTTTCCAGATTCATTCATGTCCCTACAAAGGGCACAAACTCATTGTTTCTTATAGCTGCATAGTATTACATGTTGTATATGTGCCACATTTTCCTTGTCCAGTCTACCATCGGTGGGCATTTGGGTTGGTTCCAGGTCTTTGCTATTGTAAACAGTGCCACAATGAACATACATATGCATGTGTCTTTATAATAGAACTATTTATAATCCTTTGGATATATATTCCTAATGGGATTGCTGCGTCTAATGGAATTTCTATTTCTAGGTCCTTGAGGAATCGTGACACTGTCTTCCACAATGGTTGAACTAATTTACACTCCCACCAATGGTGTAAAGTGTTCCTATTTCTCCACATCCTCTTCAGCACCTGTTGTCTCCAGATTTTTTAATGACCATCATTCTAACTGGCATGAGATGGTATCTCAATGTGGTTTTGATTTGCATTTCTCTAATGATCAGTGATGATGAGCATTTTTTCCTGTTTTTTGGCCTCATATATGTCTTCTTTAGAAAAGTGTCTGTTCATGTCCTTTGCCCACTTTGAATGGGTTTTTTGCTTTTTTCTTGTAAATCTGTTTTATTTCTTTGTAGATTCTGGATATTAGCCCTTTGTCAGATGGGTAGATTGCAAAAGTTTTATCCCATTCTGTTGGTTGTCAGTTCACTCTAATGATTGTTTCTTTTCCTGTACAGAAGCTCTGGAGTTTAATTAGATCCCATTTGTCTATTTTGGCGTTTGTTGCCAATGCTTTTTGTGATTTAGTCATGAAGTCCTTGCCTATGCTTATGTCCTGAACGATTTTGCCTAGGTTTTCTTCTTGGGTTTTATGGTGTTAGGTCTTATGTTTAAGTCTTTAATCCATCTGGAGTTAATTTTGGCGTAAGGTGTCAGGAAGGGGTCCAGTTACTGTTTTCTGCACATGGCTAGCCAGTTTTCCCAACACCATTTATTAAACAGGGAATCCTTTCCCCATTGCTTGTTTTTGTCAGGTTTGTCAAAGATCTGATGGTTGTAGATGTGTGGTGTTGCCTCCAAGGCCTCTGTTCTGTTCCATTGGTCTATACCTCTGTTTTGGTACCAATATGCTGCTGTTTTTGTTACCGTACCCTTGGAGTATAGTTTGAAGTCAGGTAGCTTGATGCCTCTGGCTTTGTTCTTTTTGCTTAGGATTGCCTTGGCTATGCAGGCTCTATTTTGGTTTCATATGAAGTTTAAGATGGTTTTTTCCAGTTCTGTGAAGCAGGTCATAGGTAGCTTGATGGGGATAGTGTTGAATCTATAAATTACTTTGGGCAGTATGGCCATTTTCACAATATTGATTCTTCCTAACCACGAGCATGCAATGTTTTTTCATCTGTTTCTGTCCTCTCTTATTTCCTTTAGCAGTGGTTCATAATTCTCCTTAAAGAGGTTCTTTACATCCTTTGTTAGTTGTATTCCTAGGTATTTCATTTTCTTTCTAGCAATTTTTTTTTTTTTTTTTGAGACGGAGTTTC
>NW_016107349.1:6663253-6675179 GCF_001604975.1 Cebus imitator | reverse complement strand
CAGGATGGTCTCGATCTCTTGACCTCGTGATCCACCCGCCTCGGCCTCCCAAAGTGCTGGGATTACAGGCTTGAGCCACCGCGCCCGGCCCTCTAGCAATTGTTAATGGGAGTTTGCTCATGATTTCGCTCTCTCTTAGTCTGTTATTGGTGTATAGGAATGCTTGTGATTTCTGCACATTGATTTTGGATCCTGAGATTTTGCTGAAGTTGCTTATCATATTGTGATTTCTGCACATTGATTTTGTATCCTGAGACTTTGCTGAAGTTGCTTATCATCTTAAGGAGATTTGGGGCTGAGATGATGAGGTCTTCTAAATAAACAATCATGTCATCTGCAATTAGAGACAATTTGACTTTCTCCTTTCCTATTTGAATACCCTTTATTTCTTTTTTTTGCCTGATTGCTGTGGCTAGACCTTCCAATACTATATTGAATAGGAGTGGTGAGAGAGGGCATCCTTATCTAGTGCCAGATTTCAAAGGGAATGCTTCCAGTTCTTGCCCATTTAGTATGATATTGGCTGTGGGTTTGTTGTAAATAGCTTTCATTATTTTGAGATACGTTCCATTGATACCTAGTTTATTGAGAGTTTTTAGCATAAAGGCTGTTGAATTTTTTCAAAGGGCATCTCTGCATCTATTGAGATAATCATGTAGTTTTTGTCTTTGGTTCTGTTTATGTGGTGGATTACGTTTGTAGACTTGCATATGTTGAACCAGCCTTGCTTCCCCAGGATGAAGCCTACTTGATCATGATGGATATGTTTTTCGATGTGCTGTTGCAATTGCTTTGCCAGTATTTTATTGAAGATTTTTGCATCTATGTTCATGATGGATATTAGCCTGAAGTTTTCTTTTTTTGTTGAGTCTCTGCTGAGCTTTGGTATCAGGATGATGGTCTCGTAAAATGATCTGGGAAGGATCCACTCTTTTTATATTGTTTGAAATAGTTTCAGAAGGAGTGGCACCAGCTCCTCTTTGTACGTCTGGTAGAATTCAGCTGTGAATCCATCTGGACCTGGGCTTTTTTTGTTGGTAGGCTATTAATTGCTGCCTCAACTTCAGCCCTTATTATTGGTTTATTCAGGGTTTTGATTTCTTCCTGGTTTAGGCTTGTAAGGGTGCACATGTCCAGGAATTTATCCATTTCTTCCAGGTTTACTGGGTTATGTGCATAGAGTTGTTGGTCATAATCTCTGATGGTAGTTTGTATTTCTGTGAAATCAGTGGTGATATCCCCTTTATTGTTTTTTATTACATCTATTCAATTCTTCTCCCTTTTCTTTTTTATTAATGTGGCTAGCAATCTGTCTAGTTTGTTGATCTTTTCAAAAAACCAGCTCCTGGATTTATTGATTTTTTTGAAGGTTTTTTTTTTGTGTGTGTGTGTGTCTCTATTGCCTTCAATTCTGCTCTGATCTTAGTTATTTCTTGTCTTCTGCTAGCTTTTATGTTTTTTGATTTTGCTCCTCTAGATCTTTCAATTTTGATGATAGGGTATCAATTTTAGATATTTCCTTGTTTCTCATGTGGGCATTTATTGCCATAAATTTCCCTCTATACACTGCTTTAAATGTGTCCCCGAGATTCTGGTACATTGTGTATTCATTCTCTTTAGTTTTGAAGAACATCTTCATTTCTGCTTTCATTTCATTGTTTATGCAGTAAACATTCAAGAGCCTGTGTTTCAGTTTCCATGAAGTTGTGCAGTTCTGAGTTAGTTTCCTAATCCTGAGTTCTAATTTGCTTGCACTGTGGTCTGAGAGACTATTTGTTATAATTTCTGTTCTTTTGCATTTGCCGAGGAGTGACTTGCTTCCAATTATGTGGTCAATTTTAAAGTAGGTGTGATGTGGTGCTGAGAAGTATGTATATTCTGTGAATTTGTGGTGGAGAGTTCTATAAATATCTATTAGGCTTGCTTGGTCCAGATCTGAGTTCAAGTCTGGATATCCTTGTTAATTTTCTGTCTCATTGATCTGTCTAATATTGAAAGTGGGTGTTAAAGTCTCCCACTATTATTGTGTGGGAGTCTAAGTCTCTTTGTAGGTCATTAAGAACTTGTTTTATGTATCTGGGTGCTCATGTATTGGGTTCATATATATTTAGGATCGTTAGCTCTTCTTGTTGCATTGATCCTTTTACCATTATGTAATGCCCTTCTTTGTCTCTTTTGATCTTTGTTGGTTTAAGATCTATTTTATCAGAGACTGGGATTGCAACTCCTGCTTTTTTTTGCTCTCCATTTGCTTGGTAAATCTTCCCCCATCCCTTTATTTTTAGCCTATGCGTGTCCTTGCACATGAGATGGGTTTCCTGAAAACAGCACACTGATGGGTTTTGACTTTTTATCCAATTTGCCAGTCTGTTTCTTTTGTTTGGGGAATTTAGCCCATTTACATTTAAGGTTAATATTGTTACGTGCAAATTTGATCCTGCCATTTTGATACTAGCTGGTTGTTTTGCCCATTAGTTGATGCAGTTTCTTCATTATGTTGATGATCTTTACCATTTGGTATGTTTTTGGAGTGGCTGGCACTGGTTGTTCCTTTCTATGTTTAGTGCTTCTTTCAGGAGCTCTTGTAAAGCAGGCTTAGTGGTGACGAAATCTCTCAGCAAGTGTTTGTTTGTAAATAATTTTATTTCTCCTTCACTAATGAAGCTTAGTTTGGCTGGATATGAAATTCTAGGTTGAAAGTTATTTTCTTTAAGGGTGTTGAATATTGGCCCCCACTCTCTTCTGGATTGTAGGTTTCTGCCAAGAGATCTGCTGTGAATCTGATGAGTTTCCCTTTGTGAGTAATCCGATCTTTCTGTCTGGCTGTCCTTAGCATTTTTTTCCTTCATTTCAACCCTGGTGAATTTGATGATTATGTGCCTTGTGGTTGCTCTTCTCGAGGAATATCTTTGCAGTGTTCTCTGTATTTCCTGGACTTGAATATTGGCCTGCCTTGCTAGGTTGACAAAGTTCTCCTGGATAATATCCTGAAGAGTGTTTTCCAGCTTGGATTCATTCTCTCAGTCATATTCAGGTACACCTATCAAATGTAGATTAGGTTTTTTCACATAATCCCATATTTCTTGGGGGCTTTGTTCATTTCTTTTCACTCTTTTTTCTCTAATCTTGCCTTCTCATTTTATTTAATTGAGTTAATCTTCAGTCTCTGATATCCTTTCTTCTGCTTGGTTGATTCAGCTATTGAAACTTGTGTATGCTCCACAAAGTTCTTATGTTGTGATTTTGAGCTCCATCAAGTCATTTATATTCTTCTCTAAGCTGTTTATTCTTGTTAGCTTTCTGTTTAGCCTTTTTTCAAGGTTCTTACCTTCTTTGCATTGAGTTAGAGCATGTTCTTTTAGCTCAGAGAAGTTTGTTATTACCCACCTTCTGAAGCCTGTTTCTGTCAATTAATCAGACTCATTCTACATCCAGCTTTATTCCCTTGATGGTGAGGAGTTGTGACCCCTTGGAGGAGGAGAGATGTTCTGGTTTTGGGTGTTTTTATCCATTTTGCACTGGTTTCCTCCCATCTTTGTGGATTTATCTACCTGTGGTCTTTGTAGTTGGTGACTTTTGAATGGGATCTCTGAGTGGATGTCCTTTTTATTGATGTTGTAGTTATTTCTTTTTGTTTTTTAGTTTTCCTCCTAACAGTCAGGCCCCTCTGCTGTAGGACTGCTGGAGGTCCACTCCAGACATTGCTTGCCTGGGAATCACCTGCGGCAGCTGTAGAACAGTAAGGGTTGTTCCCCATTTCTTCTTCTGTTATCTTTGTCCCAGAAGGGTACCCACCAGATGTCAATCAGAGCTATTCTTTATTAGGTGTTTCTTTGGATAAACATGGGTTAGGGAGCTGCTTGAGGAGACAGTCTGTCCCTTATAGGAGCTCAAGTGCTGAGCTGTGAGCTCTGTTGTTCCATTCAGAGCTGCTGGGCAGGTACATTTAAGTCTGCTGCAGGAGAACTCATAACTGCCTTTTCTCCCAGGTTCCTTGTCCTGGGAAGGTGGGGCTTTGTTTATAAGTTCCTGATGTGGTGCTGCCTTTTATCAGAGATGTCCTGCACAGCAAGGAGGTAATCTAGTCACAGTCTGCCAGCAGAGGTGTTGCTGAGCTGCAGTGGGCTCTGCCCAACTGCTGTGTGAACTTACTTGTGGTTTTGTTTACAGAGGTACAGTTAGAACTGCCTCTGTAATGGCAGACTGCCTCAGTAAAGGCAGATTGCCTTGGTACCTTACAATAAGCCCAAAAGGCCAAGGAGTAGCCACCCCTCTAATTGGAAAGTCCACTGCAGTGTTTACAACAGAGTAAATGCTCAATGTTTTGATGCATGAATAAAAACTTTTATGATTACCTTTGTTTTCATTCTGCTTACAATTTAAAATCTGAGGCTTGGAGACATTAAATAGCTCACTTTTGCTTAGCAGATTAGACTCTGGAATTGAATTAATGTCCATCTGACTTCAAATAAAATTTTCTTAGTTACAAAGGCTTTACCTAAAATTCATGGAATTTAATGGCAAAGTTTAGACTAGAACTTATGTACATTGTCACTATTGACATTTTCCTCTATAACTTGCCTCACGTGACCAAAGAAACCTTGTCTTTTAGTTCTTCAGACAAACATTTTTCTTACTTCCATGTAATATGAATTTTACAAAGCCTTATTGATTTAAATAACCTGGAGAATAGAAGGCTGGTATAAAAGTGGACATTTTCAATTAATGAATTTTAAATGATTAAAAAGAAAGTCATTTTATTTCTTCATTATGTGAAATAATTAACACCAAGTGCTTCCTGATGAAGCCTTCCTTTTCTGGCTCAAGTGGGAAATTCAACTTGTTTTTCACTTAGCAGTATTTTGGGATCAGAAATAGAGTGGGGGCAGGTTGCTGGATATCTCACTACTACTAGTTCATGAGGAGCACTAATATATCACTGACATAAATCAAAAGGATAAATAAGGCTAACTTTGGTTTTCACATATAATTCCTTATAATTAACAAAACATAAATTGATTCTGCTTCAACTGTTTACATACCGTCTTTTAAATCAATTTTTTAAAGTTCCATGGAAAATTTATCTGTCCCAAAGAACAATTTGGCATTTCCTCATAAGTTGTGTGGAAAAGATGCACACCCTCAGGCCTGAGGTCAATCAGCTGAGGACTTCCTACAGTTGGTAGGAAAACCAGTTAAAAATCTGAAACCAATTGAGACACATTGACAGTGCTGTCTACGGGGGTGAGTGGCAATTTCATTATCTAGATTTAAGAATCTTAAATATCGATAAGCTTTCTATTTCAAAAGATCACATTCAGTCATTCAACAAACTGATATTCCTCATAGGCACACACATATTCCTGCATACTGTGCAGGAGGGGTCGTTGGTGAAGAAAAGCTATGAGATATTTCACTAGAGAATTAGTCTCATCTCATTGAATACATGTTGAAACAACATTTAAAAGTCATTGGTATGGAAAAAGATCAAGATATTTCCCTGTCCAGATCACCTGCATTGCTTAATACAGTCCAGGTTCACATTGAAACAAATATTTTCCAGCAAATAAAACACGAGCTCTTAAGTAAGCCTTCTTTGTTGTTATCGAAGTCTGCTTTAAGAACAGCTATGAAGAAAACAGTCTTTGTTTCCTTTCAGTGCTGGAGCAAATTATCACAAATTTAGTGACTTAAAAAAATTATTGTCTTAAGTTTCTAGAGGTTTAGAGACATCTAAAACTGGTTTTGCTGCACAAAAGTCAAGGTGTCAGCAGAACTGTTTCTTAGGAGGCTCTGAGAGGAGAATCCATTTCTTTCTTTTTTCCAGCTGCTAGTGGTTGTCTTCATTCCTTGGCTTCTGGATTCTTCCTCTCATCACTCCAACCTTTTGCTTCCATCATCACATCTTCTTTTTGTATTTCTGAATTAACTTCCTCTTTCTCGTTGGGACTCTTGTGATTCCAGTGGAGCTCTACAGTTAATCCAGGAGAGGCTCCCCATCTCAAGATCCTTAGCCATCTCTGCAAAGTCCAGAGGGTTAGGATTATCTCTAGAGAATAACACATATCCACACTCACACACACAAAGTGAAGATCTTGCAATATATTCTCAGAGAAAAAAAAACAGTCATCAAATCATACAGTGAACCCTGATAGCACCAAAGGTGTCACAGTTTTGAATGGGTACTGTGATCAGACACTTAGCTCAGAGAAGTCCTTACCCCATTGTATTTGGAGAAATAGCAAAACACATAAACCAAGACAATTTCTTAGATATAATCTTCAAAGAAAAGAGAATAAGTGTGTTAAAATCTTAAACACATGCTATTTTCTCACTAATATGGTGTGCTGTAACATTCTTTTGTACATATTTTAGCTAGGTTGCTTCTGCCACTGTCAAAGAGAATAGGATGGTGAATTAAGGTGACATCTCAGTGTATATCTAGATGACACTATTTCTTATCATCTTTAACAGGCAGCATTGGTGAGTGGTTCTCTTAACAATTAAGACTTGCCTCACCAAAGAACAGGTCTGATTCCTTTACAAAGTTGAGCAACTTTCTATATAAGTAAATTTTTCTCATTTGTTTCTATAATTGCTATAAGCTGAGGCCACCAACCTCCATCAGGTTTTCACTGTGCTTTCCTCTTTTCCATCTCTTTTTAAGATATCATGAAGCTTTTCATTTTGAAATCAATACAGCTTCCATTTTAGTCCAGCAAGGACGCGGCTCCAAAGAGGCAACAAGGGAAAATACAAACAGACGCAAGGCTACATCCCCGCTTCTGGAGGGAAGTTGTCCTCACCCAGGGAGACCAGGTTCCTATAATTCTCCAACATCACGTCCCTGTATAAAGCCCTCTGAGCAGTGTCCAGGCATCTCCACTCCTCCTGAGAGAATTCTATGGCCACATCCCTGAATGTCAATAGACCCTGAAATGAAAACACATTTTAACCACAGGATAATGGGAGGCATTTGTATCTTTACAGAGAATGAGAAGAGGAGAGAGGTGAAAGCATGGATTTAATTGTAGGAAATGTTCTGACAAATCGAGAAAGGGATTTTCACCACATTATGTCTTCCCAGTTGTGTTTATTATACTTTTTGAAGAGGTCATGATGCCCTCTCGGTATGAATTTCTTATGTTTGTGGTTATTACAAGAAATACACAAACAAAAAATCAATGCAGAGTTTCTGTAATAGAAATGTTAGAAATTTTTATTGACACGCCAAGTGACATTTAGTATCTAGGTGAGACAGGGCATGAGTGATGTCTTCAGAGATGACAACGTACACAATGAAAGATCAGAAACTAAATTTCAGCTGGGCACAGTGGCACATGCCTGTAATCCCAGCTATACAGGAGGCTGAGACAGGAGAACTGCTTGATCTTGGATGGCAGAGGTTGCAGTGATCCAAGATCACACCACTGCACTCCAGCCTGGTCAACAGAAACTCCATCTCAAAAAAAAAAAAAAAAAAAAATTAGCCAGGCATGGTGGCACACACCTGTGGTCCCAGCTGTCTGGGAGGCTGAGGTGGGAGGACAGCTTGACCCTGAGGGTGGAGGTTGCAGTGAGCTAAGATCATGGCTCTGCACTCCAGCATGGGCAATAGAGCAAGACCCCATCTCAAAAGAAAATAAAGTGCATTAAAGCAAAATTACGAAAAAAAAAAAAAATAGATATCATAGGACCTACTCATCCTCTGGAGACTTCAGAGTATGAGTCTACTAGCTGCAAGTTAAAAGATTCCACTGAGTAATTCTTTTCCAACTGTGTTGCATGGCTATGAAGTTCAGTAAGGTGGCTTTCCTTAGCCATGGGGAGAAACGCGTATTTTCTTTTCAAATGGAAATGTCTTTGTTACCATGTGCTGCTCTGAGAGGTTAAAACTGCAGTCATTTTCTTTCTTCCTTTCCTTATTCAAATTCCCTTTTCGTGGAGTGAGGCATATAGATTGTGAATAATATTGTAATCCTTTCTGGAAACAAAAGAGCAACACGGTTTCTATTACAGTTTACTGCACTTTTATTCTTTTTCCTTTTCCTTTTTCTTTTTCTTGTTTTCTTTAAAAAAAGGTTAAACCAAGTAACCCGTGAAGGCTCAAGTCTCTTTATTCAGAATTGTAGGAAACCTGAGGTGGAGGACCAGCTTTCTCTGACGGCGTGCCTCTTTTTAATTTAGTTACTGTTTTGTTTCTCTGCGAATATGTGCAAAATGGTTTCCTTAATACTGCAAGATGCTCACTTTGGGTGTCAGAGTGAGGATATGTGTTATTCTCTAGAGACAACCCTAAAAAGTCATATTATCTGCACTCTGAATACATTCAGTTTGCATGTTGGTGTGAAGTGGCTAATAACAACTGTACACAACCTTTCATTGGAATTAGCCTTATTATTAGGGTCTTGTACCTTCACATAATATTAATCAAAATGATCAAGCATTGCTGTAATAAAAACACACAAATTTATTCTATCTTTCACTTACTGGCTTATTTATTTATTTGTTTCTCTGTCTGCACATTTATTCTAAAATGCATGTGCTTTTGCTTTTTCATCTGTAATTAATGCTGCTAGGAATCAGGCAGCCAGGTTTGTAGAGTAGGCTCTGCCATGGATTTCTAATAATACGATTTTCTCCCCCACCAAAGAAGAAAAGAAAATTTATCATTTGCTCTTTCTTTTCTTCAGCTATTCCGGGAGATTGGTATCTAGTCTACACAACTTTTAGAGTTGACCTGATAGTGGAATTCACCATTAAATGAATCCAAAGAATGTAAAAGTACACGTGTAATGGTAGGACCTTATTGTGTCTGAATTTACTAAAGCCCAGATAGTGTATTAGGGACCGTAAATATATTTATTTATTCCCCCAAATAATTATATAATATAGGTGCTATATTATTCTCATGTTTCTGATGAGATACAGAGGCACAGGCAATTTAAATAATTAGGCTGTACTATATTGGTGAGTAAATTAGAAATGCACAATGCGGACAGGGATCTATCTGAATCCAAAGTTGAAGCCCGCTTCAACCATCATATACCAGCAGTAGAATTTCTGTAGTTTTAAAAGTACTGTGCTATTTAATCTGCCTGCTTCGCAGATATCTGGTTTCCTTGCCAGATCTCGAAGTGGCAACACCATTGACAGCCCAGTTGAATAGCCAGATATTATTCTTTGGAGTGATTTAATTTTGCTTCCCATTGGGGTCACTGCAGAGTCTTGCCTCTTTTATGCTTTTTGAGGGCTAGAGCGAAAGCATGAGTGGTGTCTAAAAAGCTCCTCTCATTTTCAAGTGTACACAGAATTTTAGAAATAAAACATATGGAACAGGAAGACATTAATGATTATCTGTACAGTTAGACTGACCTGCTGAACACATCTTATAATCAATATCTTTATGATACAACAGTAGAGCAGATGAGGTTATGTTCTTCCTTTCTTGTGTATTCTCTCCACCAGCCTGTAAGCCCAGTTAAGAACAGGGGTTTTGTTCCTCGCAGTCACCATTTTAACCCCAAAGGCTAGAGCAATAGCTGGAATGATGCCTATTATTAATCAAGTGGAATACGTATCCACCTTTTCAGTCTGAGTCCTTTTCCTCCCTTTCTCAATATCTTGGTCCCCATGGTACAAACATCACACTGACTCTAAAAGCTATTTATTGCTTTTCTTTACAATCTATTTTTCTCATTAGGTTGTAAATTATCTGAAAGGAGAGATGGTATCCTATTAATATTTTTATCTGAAGTATCCTGCAGTGTCTTTGTAATAAATATTTGTTCTCCATAAATATTTGTAAAATTAATTTACAAATAGATTATTTCAATTCAGCACAGAACTTCAAGCACCTTTAATTTTCTACTCATTTTGTTAGACACTAGAGAAGGTCTTGGATTTCAAGGAGCCTGTGATTGAGTTTGAAGTCTAATACACAGCTCCGTCGGCTTGCTATTAAGTTATTGACTTTTGCCTTCATATCTGCTCTTCAGTTTTTTGCTTTGTGATGTTTGGAATACACCTTTACAAAATAAATTTATTTTTTCCACCTGGCTTCTTGGTTTCACTGCCCAAAGGGGTCTTTAAGGAAGTGGAAGCCAGGAAGATGAAGAAACAATACAATTTCTCTCTTCCAGTTTGCTTGCTGCTTCTAGCTATATGGCCCCAGAAGAGCTTGTCAGGGTAGCTCCTGCCATTGGCTTCAGCCTCTAGTTTCTTCCAGCACACACAAAGGGAGTAACTTGCTGTATTCCCTCGGAGGTGACACCTGCAAACGTGTTTCTGTTCCTTGGAGGTGGGTGCTGTGCTTTGCAGAGCTCCTGCTCTGAGCTTCTAGTTTCTAAAAACTGCAACTCCAAATCAGTAGCTTAATTGAAAGTGGACACAGCCATGATTGATTCCTGTAAATGGAAGTGAAGCAAAATGTGGCTTTGTTCATTTGTGTTTTACTTTATTTATGAAGGCTTTATTTGATCTATATGCCTTTTGCCAAGAAGCAGGAATAAGAAGAAGATTTGATAATAGTTCTTCAAGAAACTTTAAGCCCAGTAGAAGATTCAGACATAAAAAATAAAAGGTATATTAGATGGTATTTTGTGCTGTGCTGGGGATGATTACTACAAAACATGATGGCATATTTTATTAGGAAAATTTCTACAATCTCACAATTAATAAAAATTTGTTTGTAGTGCCCCAAACATCTGTTTTAAAATATTAGATATGAAAATGACAAAACTACTCTTGTACTTGTTTATAATGTCTTCCCTACTAAAGATTAAATTTTTTTGCTGAATATTTTATCCCAGTTCAAAATTTTATGGCTCAACATGCACTATTCTGGTGCCTGCTTTATGGATAAGAAAAATATTCCTAATTATACATAAAAAATGTTTTATTACATTTCTTTTACTTTTAGTCTGCCTAGCGTTTTCCCCACCAAACTCAAAAACAATTCAAAATACATGTAAGTCTTTGCTTTGTTACAGTAGGGAGATAATTTCCCACTGTTTTACTAGAGAACCTTATTCTTTTCTATGACCTTGAAGTCAAGAGGCATCATTTCTTATTTTGCGGCATAGCCTGGGGACTTGACCAAAACCCAGAGGCTGGTAGAGGTGAATGTGCTCAATGTGCTTGCCTGAGCAATGCCTGACCTGAAGAAGGATGGAAAATGGGTACAAAACAGAAATCATTTTTAATGTTCTAATTTATTAAATAGGTTATTAGAAAAAAAGAATAATCTGGCAACAGTTGACATTACAAATATCAGATTCTAACGATTCTTTATATTTGATCTTTTCTGCTGACCATGCATGGAAGTGATGTTTTTTTGTGTGTGTGAAAAGTCCCTCTAATAAACTTTTCACATCTTCTTTTAAGCAGCAACTTCCATTTATAAATTTATCTTCTAAGTTTTCATTATTTGTCAGTTATTAACACTAATTTCTGAAAGTCCCTACCTTGGAGTTTCTTGAATGCATTTAAATATTATTTTGAGTATATGTTTAATTTGCCTAAATGTGGTATGGATGAAAACTATGATAATCATTTATTTTGAAACTCTTCAATAAATTTAAAATATTATGTAATTAAAAATTCTGTTTTTAATTTTTAAAAACAATTTCGTGTGTGTGTGTGTGTGTGTGTGTGTGTGTGTGTGTGTGTTTTAGAAACAGAAGTTACTTGTGCAGGTTTGTTTTGTGGGAATATTGTGTGATGCTGAAGTTTGGGGTATGAATCTTGTCATCCAGGAAGTGAGCGTAGCACCGACAGGCAGTTTTTCAACACACACCCCATTCCCTTTCTCCCTCTTCACTTTCTTGTGTTTAGGAACACTAGACAATTTCAGTACTGCTCAGACGGTGGTGGGGGGGGCGCGTTTTTTTTTTTTTTTTTTTTTTTTTTGAGACGGAGTTTTGCT
>NW_016107349.1:6619714-6663180 GCF_001604975.1 Cebus imitator | reverse complement strand
CTGGGATTACAAGCACGCGCCACCATGCCCAGCTGAATTTTGTATTTTTAGTAGAGACGGGGTTTCGCCCTGTTGACCAGGATGGTCTTGATCTCTTGACCTCGTGATCCACCCTCCTCGGCCTTCCAAAGTGCTGGGATTACAGGCGTGAGCCACAGGGGGGGGCGCATTTTTAAACAGCAAAATCATTAAAGAACACAATTGTATAAAACATGGCACCAAATAAACCACAATAGAGACACTGGTTTATAGTATTTGAACTGAAACAAGAAGGCAAAAGATCACTTTGATTGACCTCAGCTGAAAATGTGTACTTGGGAAAACTTGAATTTTTCTCTGCTTTATGAATGTCCATGAATGGCCAAAAAAGTGCCATGAGTATGGATTTTGGGGTTAAAAATAAATTTCAGCAAGTAAGTGAGTGTGCAAATATGGGCTCCCCAAGTCATGAGGACCTACTATAAGTGATTTGCAAATACCTTCTCTCCTCCTCATAGCTTGTCTTTTCTTTCCTTTATTAGTGTCCATTAAAGACCAGAAATTATTTATTTTGATAAAGTTCAACTTATCAACTTGTTATATTACTGATCAGGCATTTGGTATCTTATCTAAAAAATATTTGCCTAACCCCAGATTCCCAAAGATGTTCTTCTATTTTTTCCAGAAGTTTTATAGCTTTAGATTTTATATTATATGATGTGTTTTGAATTAATATAGTATAAGTTATGGAATGGCGTTTATATTCTTGCATATATATATCAAATTGTGTCAGAATACTTTGTTGAAAAATAATATTTTCTTTATTATATTTATTTTGTAACTTCAACTGACTGTATGTGTGTGTGTGTGTATTTGTGGACTCTTTATTCTGTTTAATTGATCTAATCTCTATCTTGATGCCAATACCACACTGTTTTGAGTGCTGTAAATTTATAATATCTTGAAATCAGGTAATTTAAGTCTTCCAATTTTGTTGCTCTCTTTTTTAACCACTATACTAATGAGGATTAAAATCCTCCCATATTTATTTTTTTTTGAGACAGTCTCACTCTGTCACCTAGGCTGGAGTGCAGTGGCATTATCTTGACTCACTGCAACCTTCACCTCCTGGGCTCAAGTTTATTTTGTTATTCTTTTTAAAAGTTGTTTTGGTCATTCTAAGTTCTTTGCATTTTTATATGAATTTAAAATTAATCTGCCGATTTCTACAATTTTAACTTTCAAAGCTTAGGGTATTTTTAATGAGATGCTGTTGAATCACAGTATATCTCTCCACTTATTTAGGCCTTCCTTAAATTCTCTCAGCAATATTTTATAATTTTCAATGTTCATGTATTTCAAATATTTTGTCTAATTTACTTCTGAGATTTTAATAATTTTTATTCTATTATATGTGACAATTTAAAATTTAATTTTCCAGTCTTTAGTTGCTAGTATATAAAAATTCAGTTGATTTTTGTATATTGACCTTATATACAGTGCTTTTTTCTTCCCACTCTTCCTGCCACCAGGTTTTAGATGTCAAATACTCCTCACTGGAGCCAGTGTTCATAGGTAGTTTTAAGGTTTATTGCTTAAACAAATAGAGTCACACAGTGTTCACAGGTAGTTTTAAGTTTTATTGCTTATTTAAGCAAAGCAAACTTCAGCACTACTGTGAGGTATAGCAAGACAAAACACAGGGAGTCTGTGGACTAACAGGGCCATGTGTAAGAAAGCTTTCTCATGTCCAGGTAGAGAGAAAGAGACAGAGAGGCAATTGTGGGCCTGAGTCTGAGAATATGCAATAGATAGGCAAGTAGGTATGTAGGTAGGTAGGAGGATATAAATAGAGACATGATAGATAGATAGATAGATAGATAGATAGATAGATAGATAGATAGATTAGATAGATAGATAGATAGATGATACATTGATAATAGAGGATACCCATATAAATATTTTATACACATACACACACACACATATATGTATACATGCCACAGCCAGGATTATCCCCAGCAGTCAATGAGGTGGGGGAAAATATGAAAGGGTTATATGACCTTACATATGACTTATTGTACAAAAGAGAAATAAGAGAATCTGGTGATCTAGAGCTTCTAACAGCTCCTGCCCTGGCGGGTGTAAACAGTTTGGCCAAGTAGTCTGTTGGAATAGACTCATTGCACCCAGTTTTGCTTTCCTACATCATGCCACCTTGTTAAATTCATTTATTAGTCCTTGTAGCTAATCTTGTTGGTTCCATCAGGTTTTCTAAATAATTACATTTTCTGAAAATAAAAACAATTTAATATCTTCCTTTCAAATCTAGATTTTGTATTTCTTTATCTTGCCTCACTTCAATGTTGAACTTCTAGTCCAATTAGAAGTGCTGCAAGCAGACATTCTTTTACATCGCTGATCACAGAGAAAAAGCATTTAGCCTTTTACTGGTAAGTATGACACTTTATGTAAGTTTTTGTCATATGCTTTCTATCAGATTGAATAAATCTCCTACTCCTAGGTTGCTGAGAAATTTTATAAGAAATGGATATCGGTTTTTGTCAAGTGCTTTTTCTGAGTCTATTGAAGTAATCATTTTTTTTTTTAGTTGTTAATTTGGTGAATTGCATTGATTCATTTTAAAATATTGAACCAATATTTCATTTCTTCAATAAACTTCACTTGGTTATAATAGATACCATGAATATATGTCTATAGTTTAAATATATCCCCTCCAAAATTCAGGTGTTGAAACTTAATGGCCAATGTGATAGTATTAAGAAGTGGGGCATTTAAGAGGTGACTAGGCCGTAATGTCTGCCTCTGCATTAGTGAGATTCAGGTCCTTAGAAGAAAGGCTTCTTCAGGCAGCTTTTGGTTCTCTTGCCTCTCCCCTTCCACATGTGAGAACACAGCACTCCTACCTTCTAAAAACTTCAGTAACAAGGCATCATCTTAGAAACAGAGAGACCGGGCCCACAGCTGCCAGAGCCTTGATCTTGGACTTTCCAGCCTCCATAATTGTATATGCTGATAATATTTTGTTTAAACTGTTCACCTTTATGTTTATGGATGTTATTGGTCCATAGCTTAATTGTAATGTTTTTGCCTAATTTCTGTATAAGACATTAGAAATACATTGGAAGTATTTCGTCTTCTTAAATATCATGTAATACTTTTCATAGAATGTGTATATTATTTGTTCCTTACATGTTTGGTGGAATCTACCAGTAAAATCATCTAAAATTTATTTCTTAGAAGATTTTTAGGTACTATTGCAAGTTTGTATTTTTAAAAAAATACGTAGTGGACTTTAGGTTTTCTAGTTCTGGTTGCATAAGCTTTCATATTTCCAGCTTTCAAAGGAATTTGCCTATTTTAATCTAGCTTGTTAAATTTATTGGCATAACATTTTTCACGGTGCTCACATATTATCCTTTAATATCTGTAGAGTTTGTAGTAATGTCATCTCTCTCATTTCTGATTTTGTTAATTTGTGTCTTTGCTCTTTCTTTCTTGATAATTTGGCTAGAGGTTTATCAATATTATTGACCATCTCAAATACTCACCTTTTTATTCTGTTGTTTTCTTGATGACTTATGTTCCCATTTCACTAATTTCTTTCCTGATCTTTGCTGTTTATTTTTTCTACCTTCTGTACTTTATTTGGTTTTCTTTTTTTAATTTCTTTTGGTTTAAGCTGTTATCATTGTGTTGTGACTCCTCCTACTTTTTAATATGGGCAGAAAACATTATTTTTCTGTTTAACTAAACTGTTAGCTCGACAAAAATCACTTAAGTGCTACGACTATCTATCCCCTTATCTGTCAAATGACAATAACAATCTCTGTCTGATCAAACTCACCGTATTTGCCTGGTCAACTCTCAAGAAGCCAGCTATGATAATGTATAACAAAAAAAAGATTGAACACTATTAAGGGTTAAAGAAACATGTAGTATTATTTTATTTGTTCATTTCTCACCACTCTAAACTGTCAAAATAACTTTAAAGATTTTATAACTTAAATCAAGGGCAATATTTTCCATCTTGGTTTTCATGCAATGTAGTTTTGTGGAAAACCTCTAAATAAAATGAAGTGAGTTCCATCCAATAGGATGCCTAGGGTAAATCATTGGTATTTTTATTTAAATATCTATTTATCTATCTATCTATTTAAAAAGAGGTGTGCATATATATATACATACATATATATTTCCGTTTTCAGAAGTCAGCTCTATATTGTGTGAAAAAAAATCTCCCTCCTTTCCCTTTGAAGTGATTTTAGGAGCAGGTGGCATAGCTTTAGAGGGAGTCTCTCTCCCCTAAAGGCAAGTCTGGTATTGATCAGCACCGAAATGAATGCCCTGCTCTCAACAGTCCTCCATATTGATTATCTGCTCACTTCACCAATTAAAGCAGCAAGCAGAGAGTTATATGTTTTACCTTAGGGTTCAGTTTTGGATTGGTAAACTATGGTTCTTTTTGCATTTTCCTTTGATCCAGAATTCAGATCCCCTCAGGGGTTTGCCTTCATTGCATCTGAAAACATGAAGTTTTCATTAGGGACAATTTTCAAATGTCTTTGTTGATTGGCAAATAAGGAATATTAGAAGAAGCTGAATTGAATTCATAGGCAGGTTTAACTAAATAGTGAAAAAAAAACTTGAAACAATTTATTTGAGTAAAGTTACAAATAAATAAAACCATCCTACGTTTAGTAGTCATAGGTAAAAGGAGAAAAGTAAATCCAGTCACTCTTCAATTTACTTATCAAATACTCATTGCATGACATCTACCTACCTGCCAGGCACTAGTCACATTACCAGGGATACAGTGGTCGCCAAGGTGAGCATAATCGTTTACGAAATTTGTATTCTTTTTCTTCCAAATAATAAAGTTGGCTTGATTTTGGTACCTTTGTCTACCTAGCAATCTGACTGAAAGTCACTGACACACCTGAATAGTTTCTCCTTTTGCCTCCAGAAAGATTTAGTTGTTCATTAACTCCACTAAGTACAGAGGATATAAAAAGAAAAGAGAGAATCCTTTCCCTCAAGGAGGTCACAAACATTTAAAAAGAGGGACTCACTCTGCTCAATAGAAAACTAATGATTTAGAAACTTGCACCAACATGCACAAAAATACATGTGCATAGTGCTAGGTTTACAGTAGTTGTCTGACCTCAAGATCATCCTGGGGCGAGGCTGGAAGTCATCTTCATCTGATGATAAGACAAGTGAGGCTGTGAGGTCTTGAAGCTCAGGTAGTGAGACTCTCCCACTAAATTGTTGTGTCAACAGAGAAATTCTCCAGTTGCCATGCTAGTATTAGGGCTGTTGTCAAGCCCTACATTCTTACTTCTGTGTCCTTATATAGGCTTGCCTAAGGTGGTCCTTCCCCGCTGCCACCTTTCCTCATGGAGCCACAACATGGCAATGTCAAGATGACTTTGATACCTTTTCTTGACATCCTATCTAGCCAATCTTCATCCCGACTGTTTCTATATGGAAAATCTGAGACTTCTAGAGTATTCCCAACTTCTCTATGAATTTCCTTTCATTGTCTACCTTTTATGGCAAAATATGATATAATGATCCTTCAAAAAAGAGAGAATCTATTCTGGGTCTTTTTGAAGAGATACAGGTAATACTGTGTATTCCTTCCAAATGAAGACCCCCTTCTCTCTTCACTACTGGATATAGACAGAATGAATATTATTTTCTGCAGGCAAACAGAACAAACCATGAATTGAGTTTCCTACAGATAACCCTAAAACCAAGCCTTTGAAGGACACTTAACCATCACTGTGGCGATTTAATCTTTTGTTGAACAATGTACATTGAAAGTTATGGACTTAATCGCTGCTCAGAGAGCCAGAGCAAATTAGAAGAGAAACTTGGAGAATATGCAGTTGGCAGTGTGTTGAAATGAATTTAGTCTAAGCATAGATATTAAAAATGCTTTCTACTCCTTAATCCTCATCATGGGGGGGGGGGTTAGATATGAACACTTCCCTCAAGGTAGTGTAAATAGGGTAGATCCATGAATCAACTCCTTATGTGCCCATAATAAAAAGAGGAAATAGGGAACAATGGTCCCTTATAAACGTTGGGGTGAGGGAGCTTTTCAGAAAGTTCTATAAACTGAATGCTGTTCCTCCCTGAATTCATACGCTGAAGCCTTAATTCCCAATGTAACCCTATTGATATTGGTCTTTAGAAAATAATTAAAGTTTAATGAGATCCTAAGGGTGGGCCATAATCCAATGGGATTAAAGTCATTATGAGAAGAGGAAGATCACTTTCTCTCTCTTATATGAGGATCATAGGAGGAGGCTGCTATCTGAAAACTCTCAAGAGGAACTGAATCAACCAGCACCTTGATCTTGGACTTCTATATTATTTAGGGTTCTCCAGAGGGACAGACCAATAGGATAGATACAGATACAAATATATATCTATAAATAGGTGTAGCTATAGATCTACGAGAGGTGATTTGTTAGCAGAATTAGTTCACAAGATTATGGAGGCTAAGTCCAACAATAGGTTGTATGAAAGCTGAAGAACCAGGGAAGCTAACAGCATGGCTCTGTCCAAGTCCAAATGCCTCAGAACCTGGAAGTGAGAAGCTAATGGCATAACTTTAATCTGAAGTCAAAGGCCCGAGAGCCCAGCGGGCTGCTAATGTAAGTCCTAGAGTTCAAGAGCCAGAGAATCTGGAGTTTTGACGTACAAGGGCAGTAGAGAAAGGGTTTTCCAGATGGGCCACCAGCCAGGTGGAAAGTTCCCACATAAATTGAAGGCAGATCTTCCCCACTCAATCCACCCACTCACTTGCCAATCTTCTCTGGAAACCCTCAAAGACACACTAAAAAATAATGCTTCATCAGCTATCTGAGTATCTCTCAATTTAGACAAATTGATACCTAAAATTAACAATCCTAACTTTTCATCTCTGAAGTTAGTGAGAAAACAGGCTTCCGTTGTTTAAGCCACCCATTCTATGTATTTTATTATGGTAGCCTGAGCAGCCAAACACAAAAATAAAATCCTGTGAGAAGAGTCTCCTTTGTTCTTTTTGGCCAGAATGGTGTCTCATGTTTATTTCTAAACAAATCACTTTGAAAGGGCAAGTCATGTTTTAAGCCAGTGGTACTCAACCAAATGAGAGTGATTTTATCCACAAAGGATATTTTGGCAATGGATGAAGATGTGATTTTTGATTGTGACAACTGGGGTTAGCATCTCCTGGGTAGAGATCAGAAATATTTGAAATAACCTATAATGAACAAGGCGCTTCTCATCTCCCACAACAAAGAATCATCCTGCCCCAAATGTCAATATTGCCAAAGTTGAGAAACCATAATCTAAGTGAATCATAGATATTCTCACAGATGTTTTGAGCTTTGTATTCTTTAAACAAATTTGCTGATCACTAATGGTTTGTTGACAAACAAAGATAAATGTGATTTCTGTTACTTAAGAATGTGAGGAAGAGGCCAGAGGCTGTTGGTTCCTCTGGAGGCTCTCACATCAACAAGAGATGGGCAAGATGCCCAGTGTAAATTGTTGACTTGAGACCAGAATTCCAACTAGTATTGACCAGGAAATGGCACCCTTACTGTACCTTTATGGAAGCATACTGATGCTGCTGGGGCTGTGGCTAGGCTTTTCTAAACAGACATTCTATGCTGCATGTGCATTCTATTGACATTCAGCCCTACAGGACTTGGGGATGAGGGTGGGAAGGGTGAAGGGAAGTGAGATGATAGATTTCAGTCCTGTTGCTACACTCTCCAAGTATACACATCTCCCTTGCTTCAGATCTTCACACTCATCTCTGTGTTCCATACTTCCCAGATTTCAAATTTGGATTCTGAGCTAATAGTGTCTGATGCGTGTGTGTGGGATTAAGGTACAAAGGGCCTCCACAATAGCGCTACCAGCATTTAACTCTTCTGTTCTCTCTGACTCTATTTCTTCATCCTGCCCATAGGACATTTTTCAAATATGGTGATAATGTTGAACTTTATTTGTGTTTTTAGAAAGCAGCAAATGTTAATAAACCCCTTGCTCCTGTTCTTTTCCATAAAAAGTTATAACAAAGAAATATTCCCAGATAAGACCAGTCTTCACCTTTGTCCATGCCTTTCTTATTTTCCTACCTTCATACAATCCCAAGCCTGCTCCTTCTTTTTTAAGATGTCCTTCATTAATTAGCTTCCTCCTTACAGCAATAATCTGATAAAATCATCTCCCTAACTGTGCAGTGCACTTCGTCCTTTTCACTGAGTATAAAGATCAGCTATTATTGACCATGTGTTCATCAATGCCTACTGTTTGTGACATAAAGTTTATGCCTTCAGTCATTCTAGGCTCTGAATTTTTATTCTAAGGGGAATAAGACTCCTCAAAACACTTACTTTTGTACAAAATCTGTACTAAGAATTTAAATATCTATTTAAAATTTAAAAGTAAAGCACTGAGCCTTCTTTCTTTCATGTGTACCCTAACTGGAGGGGCAAAAGTATAGAATGCCATCCCAGTTGCATAAAAGAATGAGTAATGAGTATTAAAGAAAGCAGAGGTTAATTTCCTATCATATGAAGGTTTAATAACATATTGTATGTGGAACACTTAACGGTAGTTTCTGGTATGTGAGAGGTGCTCAATAAATTGAACTTTTATTATTATGACCATTCTTATCATCTTTGCAAAATATTTCATTCATTGGGGACTTTTAGACAATTTGGTTTCAGTAACAGTCTCTTTCAATGCTATTCTTTTCTTTTTTTTAAACTTACTTATCCTAAGGGCTTGGGTCATAAATAATCAGCTGGAAGGGTTTGGCATCCCCCTGAAATAAAGGAGAGATTTTTTAAAAGTGCAAATATAATCTTCCCAGTGCTTTTGGTTTATTCTCAAGAAGAAAAGCATAATGTGGGAAGTAAAGGAAGGATAACTGTTCAGGGAGATATAATACAAAGCTCGGAAAGGAATTTTTTTTTAGCTAAAATTTGCAAATGCCAGAGCTTTGAAAAAATGTGAAATAAAGCTTTTGTGTGGTCCCTGGCTTAGAAAATGAAATCTGGAGGAAATTAGCATTGAAGTAAACAGTAGGATCTGAGCTTTGCCTGACAATCTGAGAAACGGGAAATTAATTTAAGCAATGAATAAAACTACCAGGCTAAAAAATAATTGGGAACATCGTAGAAAAAAATATGTTGAAGCTTATTCTAGAACTTACAGTGTTTCAAGAGACTACATAGAATATATTTTTTATTTTATTTTTATTGTTTAGTCCACTAATTCTTTACTTATTTCAAAATTATTATTTATATAATGAGAAACATAGGTATGGATTGATAGTAGTTCTATACAAGCATATATATGTAATATGCCAGTGCTTTTTGATATCTAATATAATATTTTTTTCTCAGAAAATATTTTTCTGAGGAAATGAGTAACAACAAAGTCTTCATGTACCATAAAATAATTTTTGTCAAATAAAAGGAAACCACATCACTCAATAATTATATTTTAAATAATACCATAAGCTATTAAATAAAAAGCAAACCTTTAAGTAGCATTTTACAAGTTTTAAAGTAATTGTCTATTATACAAATGGCAATGGTATTAAAAGACAGAATTAAATGGAAAAAACATAATATATTAAAATATAATGAATCATTATGCTCTTCTGCAAAATTTTTGATCTAAAAGATTTAGTTACTTATAAGAATAAATAACTATAACTGTAAAACAAAAAAGTGTGCAACAAGGGACAACTATGAATTGTCTAGAGAAAATCTGGGGATTATCTTTTTCCATTCTCAGGGAGCTATTTTGTAATTTATGAGTAACTGAGACCAAAGCGAAATAAGTATTTTCTATACTCACACAAATCTATTTTTCCCAGTGGAGATTCAGCTGACTTATCTTTCCCTTCCCTCACGGAAAAGTCAGTTGCCATCTGTTTGTTCTTTCATTTCAACAGTCTTTTCTCCACGTAAATGTTTACTTCTTTGATTACTTTTTTGAGTTCATTATAAGGTATGTCCAGTTCCCTTAATTAATGAAATTAAATAAAAATCCTTAACACGTGTTCATTTTATTTCTGTATGAGAGTCAGTTTCACCTGTTCTCCACAATTGTCCTTGAACATAACTTATGCAGACACTTGAAGAATAATGTAGTTTGATTCAGTTATCAGGCTGTGGAAGAGGCGTTGAATCCTGAACGCATTTTTGCACACCTAATCTGTGTGTAGAAGTAAGTGGCAGACTAGAAACTGAAGGGATAAAGATTTGAATTACAAATGTGTTTCACATAAGAAATTGAAAATGTAATCAACTGGGTTATAATATAACTAGTCATTTGACAAAAAAATGGACTTGATGACCTAGGTGCTTCATAAAATACTGTAAGAATACAAAGAAGAAAAGCACTTCACATGCCCAGAGAGAAAAACCAGTCTGTGCTTCTCTCATGAAAACATGTTTTCATCATTGACACCACTTTTCTATTGCTTATGATAAACTTCTTACATTTATCCCTTGATATGGACATAATTAATTCAAGTGTTTTAACAAATAATTTTTGTTCTACATTTGCCTCTATAGACTAGGGTTCCTCCATCTTGGTGCTATTGATATTTTGGGCAGGATACTTCATTGTTTCGAGAGCTGTCCTGTGCATTGTGAAATGTTTGGCAGCATTCCTGGAAACCACTATCTTGTGACTCATTAAATGCCAGGATCACTGAACCCTGAGTTATAACAAATAAAAATGTCTCTCAACATTGACAAATGTTCCCCTTTTGGGGATAGGGGGCAGCATTCCTCCCAGTTGAAATCCTCTGCTATAGACTCTTCAAATTCAGCAATTAAACACTAATCTTATTACCCATCCCCCTCACCTATGACTCTTACATATTCATTCTCTGTTACAGTTAATGAGTTCACTGATCCACCAAATCTCCAAGATTTAAAGCCTCAGAGTCATATAACACTACTTTCTTCTTTCTAAGTCTTATCCCTTCAGAAGCCCTGTTGATCCTTCATTAGCTGTCACTCTGTTCTTCCACTTCTTTCCACCTGCATTACCACGACTTCAGTTCAATTTATTGGCTTTTGCCTAGATGCTTTCAATAGGTTTTGTCTTAATTTTTCTGCCTCTCTTCTTTTTACTATTCTCTTACTGGCAAATTTATGCCCCTAATAATTCAAATTTCATGAAATCATGCAAATTTATAACAAATCAGCAAATTTTCGAAGCAATTGAAAATGAAGTCTATTGACTGACAATTTTCATTAAGAATCCCCAAATTAATTTCATGATAACACAAGCCATGTTTTTTGCTTATGATAGGAAAAGGGATCACTACTTTGACAGTCTTCATAGTATCTCAAAAAAGACAGATCAAGGAAAAGAGTATTTGTAAAGTTGAGTGAGCAAAGTGTCGGTTTAAGGTGGCCCATCAGATTGAAATCAAGCGAAGTTCATAATACATTACTTTAAGGTTAGTAGATCCAGGAGACAAAATGATTTGTACAAGCTTAAACATTTATTGAATGAGTCTAGGGCTCTGAGAAGGCACCATTTACCCTGGTGAATGCAAGCTGTTCAGATAAGTGGATTTCTATGAAGCTCCTAAAGCAATTACAATTACTTGCAACTTCTGAGTCAGAATTTTCTGAACTAGCAAAGTCAAGCTTAGGCAGTGAACCATAAACTGGGTGGCTAAAGATGGATTCAATTCCCAAGTCTAAACTTCTACTATGACAAGTAAGAGTTTTGACAAATGAAACATTCTATCCCTTTCCAAATTTTGATGGTCATGTGTAAACCCTACCTGCCCTGCTCCCTCCTGGTCCAGCCATGGGAAAACTATTCTTCCATAACCACATGCTTTCTGGCTTCCTAGTCTTTTTGCAAGAAAAAGAGAGAAATGATCATGTTTCAAAACTTTCTCAGAAGGTTGTTCCACAGCATATCACTCATTTTCTAAGCAACCCATGTCTTGGAGGTAGTAATTGCTGTTGCATTTTTCAGATGACAACATTAAGGTAGAGATTGAGATTTTTTCCTAGGTTACATAAATGTTACATTGAAAGGATTGACTTAGAGGTTAATTTGATTCCATGCCCAAGTTCTTTACAGAATTGCACATTCTTGTTTATTTTTTGCCTGAATTCTCCAAAGAGAAGGTGTCATTCTTCACGCTCTGCTCTCAGGGCACTTGATCATTTCGAAAACTGCAACATTTAGACACATTGAAAGGTAATTTTAATGTAATAGGATACATCTCATGCTCATTATTGATAATGAACAGTTTTATTATTATGAGTAACACAACAAATATTAATAGTAGACAGTCTGATATTTAGTAAGCAACAAATGTATATTGGGTCTGCTATGACTGAGGCTAAATGAGTGAATGCTCTGCATCATAACTTTTGACTTTGCTTATAAGAAACTAACTAGTTTTACTTGGGTCTCTGTGTGTGCCTTTATGTGTGTGCATGAAACTTTAAACAGGAGGGTAGAGAGGAAAGGAGAGATAGAGTCTATGTATTCATCTTCTAATCTGAATTACACAAAATATATTATAGCTATGTATGTTACAAAATGGAAACAAATTATTTAAATTTAAGAGTGTATGATATACCTAACAACAAAGACATTTGCCAGATGTATTTGACATAAAAATAAAAATCTGAGTGCTTTAAAAATATTATATTATTGAAAAAAAAATATAAAAGCTCTGGGTGTGGAGAATTAGTAATGAAGCTGAGCATAGAACACAATAAATAATCCCAATTTTATCATATTTTGTTTTTATCTTAACAGTTTTCATCCTTAAACCTACACATGTAAGTACCATTGTCATCAGCAGTAGCAGTTAGTAGAATACTATTACTCTTATTTATTATACTCAAGCAAACAGAATATTGAATTCCATTTTATTCAGAAATTTTAAGTTACATTTGAAGCCAGAATGGATTATGACTTTAAAAAAGCTTTTCTCTGGGTCAAAGATATTTCTGGATAAAGATTTAGAAAGACAGAGTCCAAAGATTATTAAAGAGAAATCAAGCTGTTGTTCTGGATCTTTTTATTAGTCTCCCTCTTACTTTTTTCTTTGTTCTCTGTTTTGTGAGCATCCATGTAGAGAAGGCTGATCTTTATCGAGCATCCATGTAGAGAAAGGTGATCTTTATTGTGGCAGAATATGAGAGTGGCCATTGTCAGCAACCTGCTCTGACAAACTGACCAAAGTCCTCCTCCCTAGTCCAAGGATACATTACAAGGACTATGAATTTTATAAGGAGTTACTGTGATGTGAAAACCTGAAAGCCCACTTCAAAATGGCTAGTTCAAAAAGAGCCTGTTGATGTTTATGAGGCATTCAAAATACTTTGTAGGGATAATAAAAAAAGAATATTAAGATGAAACCCAGATGAGGATAAAAAGAATAGGGAGGAATCAGATCAAATATTTTGACAGAGAAACAAGATTACCCACCCAAAGGGTGTGGGAATGACAGGGGTTGAAGTCCAAACACAGAAATAGGAGACTTAAAATAAATTGATACAATCAGGGAAAAATAAACTAAATTGTTGGGCCAACTAGAAATAAAGTACTAAAATTGGAGCCATGTGTGTGACAATGGGCGGATGACATATGAAGCATTACAGAAATGAGACTCACTCCTGAGGATGCTGAACTATTCACAGGACACATGGAGAAGGCTCTCACATCAGCAAAATGAAGATAAAAAATTGTGGTGAGTGTCTGTCATTTAACTGGCGTATTTACTGGCTCCAGAAATTCAGGAACCAGCTTGCTAAAATGTAATCAGTCATTCGTCCCTGGGTCGCTGCAGAAAATGATGAAAGAGAGAATGCACAGTGGTCCCTGGACAGAAAGAAAGGAAAGACTGATGGACAAAGAAACCACAATTATGTGAAATTTCAACATCTCTTCAAAATTAATTGCTGGGCCTCTGAGGCATGGAGTAGTCAAGACAGGAATAAAGAACAAGGCAATTGACTGTTTCCTGAACCGAGATGTCACAAATTTGGATTTTCTCGTGTTGTGATCCAGCCTTACCCAGTAACCAAGATAACTTTACTTATTTTTGCTTTTTTAAGATCAAAAATAGATTCCTGCCCCAAGATGAAAGTTAGAGTTTTGATCATCTATGAATGAATATAAGTAAAATCATTTTCCTTGGAGACTTCAGCAGGGAAACAGATAAGAGTAAATAGTTTCAGTAATTACGAGAACATTTTACTCCTTGTGAGAAAAGGAACAAATGACAAAGACGACAGAGAATGTTGGAAAGGTAAGTGTCACAGCTGGAATGACTTCATCAGTAGAAAAAATAAATGATGTTTTAAGAACTCAAGTTCATATTACATATATGCATAAACTACTTGATAAGAAATAGAATAATTTTAAAATTATGCAATTAAATATAATGTCAAAAGAAAAGAGTATATTTAAAATGTAGAGAAACTAGTCAGATCAACAAAAGGCAATTTTCTGATTTGTTTTTTTTCTTAGTCATTATAAAAGAAATCATTAAGAAATTCAAGCACCTCTAAATCTTAGGGCAAAAGGAAATTGTACCTTACAGAAAAATACAATTTAAACAAAATGTTCCTCTATACTTCTAAGACTTACCATTGTGCTTTCAAGAGTCTGTTATTAAGAATCATCATTCATTCTTTTTGGCCAATGATCACAATGGTCTATGCCTCATTTCTTCAGGGGAAACTTGGGAAATATGCCTGTGATAGGCCAATGAGCAATGAGGTAGAAATTGAACATAAGGCTTCTTTTTGATGTCAGAATTTATCTCCAACTGCAAAATGTAAAAATCTTTATGAAATTACTTTTATATATATAAAATTGTGCTGCATAGCTATATACTCCAAAACCTATCATTCCACCCACTGTATTATTTAATAGTTATATTATTCTTTTTATATCAAATACTCAGCAAATTGGGAAAATTTACACCAGACGCAGTGTAATTTGAGTGGCTCTATCGAATCAAATGGCAATTTCAGTGAATTTTGGAAAAGTCAAAAATTTATCCTATAAAGTAACCATCATATCTTTGCTTAGGGTCCCTGAGAGTAAACAGAATATCTCCCTTAGTGGCAGACCACAGAGTGCCAAAGCCACATTTCATAGGTTATGTGCATTAGTGTTAATCTTTACAACAATCTTACAAAAAATTTCTCTTTTTTCTCACTTGGAAAATAAGAAAAGAGGTTAAAAAGCCTACTCAAAGCCCAAATGCAAATCTACTTCATATTGCACAATAGCACTAAAGAATAGTGCTCGGCTTCAAAGTAGGCAACAGTGTTGACTTAAAGGTCATAAATAACATTGTTTATAAAAAAGTGTGCCTATGGTGGAAATGATACAAGTCTTCTACAGATACAGCTACTAAGGCATGGCCTTTCTGTGGAAAGTATGTCCCTGTTATCAGCCAGCTTAACTGACATGATCTTATATTTAGAAAACCAAAAGACTACAACAACAACAACAAAAAGCTGTTACAACTTAGTAAATGAATTTAGTGAAGTTGCAAGATACAAATTCAGCATACAAAAATCCGTTGTGATTATATACACAAACAATGAACTATCTGAAAAAGGAATTAAGAAGGCAACCTGGTTTATGATAGCACGAAAAAGAATCAAATACTTAGGAATAAATGTAACGGAGGGACTGAAAGATCGGCATACTGAAAACTATGAAACATTGATGAAAGAAATTTAAGAAGACACAAATAAATTAAAAGATATTCTGCATTCATCGATCAGAAGAATCGATGTTGTCAAATGTTCATAACACCAAAGTGACCTACAGACTCAGTGCAATCCCTATGAAAATCCTAATGACATTTCTCATGGAAATGGAAAACAGACAGTTCTTATAGAACCAAACAACAACAACAATAACAACAACAACAACAACAACCAGCTCAAATAGCCAAAGCAGTTTTCATCCAAAAGAACAAATCTTGGGGGTAATATACCATCTAACTTCAAAACGTAGCAAAATCTATAGTAATCAAAATAGCATGGTACTGGCATAAAAACAGACTGCAGACTACTGGAAGAGAAAAGAAAACCTATAAATAAACCCCTGTATTTTTGTTGAATTTGATTTTAGACAAAGGAGCCAAGAACACACAATGGAGAAAGAACAGACTCTTCAGTCAATGGTGTTGAGAAAGCCGATATTCATATCCTAGTGAATCCTTATAATTTTATGTTACATTGGCTACTATTATGAATGTAATACAGACTTTCTTATATCAAACGTAAGCCTTATCTACCTTTAACAGTTTCCACTACTTTGCCTCCTTCCAGTTCCTCAAGGAGATAGACCTAGATATTTGCTGCAAGCAACTGTCTACTGGTGAAGTGCTCCCTATGGATCAGCCATATGCTAGTTACTTCATTCACCCCACTGAACCCCTCACTCCACATAGGCTGCATAGATATGCTGCAGTGGTAATACCTCTGTCAGGATGACTTCAGAGAAGTCATGCCTGCTTGCTCCAAACTCAACAATTAGAACTCTCTGTGACAATCCTCCATGGATAATGCCCTACTTTATTTGGGCCTCTCTCTCTCTCTTTGGGCCTCTGTTTCTCTCTCTTTCTCTCTCTCTCTCCACACTCTATACTTGCTAGTTGAGTTCACTGACATCTCCTGACTTCCTACTAGCTCTTATGGGCAGCCCTCCTCTTCCTGGAATCTATAACTATTCTTGTTTTATGTTTTGTTGTGTTGCCTTCTCTGGGTCTCACCTAATCAACACACATAACTCTAACTCTTGTTTTGATCAGGGCTATTCTAGAAAGTAGCTGTCTTGGCTTATGGCCACTCTCCAAAGAGAGATCTTAAGACCGAACTAGAAAAATATCACCACACACGCATAAGAATGCAATTGGATTCTTATCTCACAGTAGATAGAAAAATTAAGTCAAAATGTATTAAAAACTTAAACATAAGATGCAAAACTGTAAAACTACTAGAAGAAAACATGGGAAAAAGTCTTATTGATGTCGGCATTGAAATAGGTTTTTTGGATATGATCCCAAAACTACAAACAACAAAAGGAAAAAGGGACAAAGGGGTTTGGATCAAACTAAAAATGCTTTCTCACAGAAAAAGAAATAATCAACAGAGTGTAGAGATAACCTATGCAATAGAAAAACATATTTTCATATGACACATCTGATAAGAGGTTGATATTTGAAATACATATGGAATTTTAATAACAATAGCAGAAAAAAATCAAAAAATAAAGGATCTAAAAATACATTTTTTCAAAGAAAACATACTAATGGTCAAAAGGTATATAAAACTGCTCAATATTACTAATTATCAGATAAATGCAAATTACATCCATAATGAGATATTACCTCACACCTGTCAGGGTGGCTACTATGAAAAACACAAGAGACAAGTCTTGGCAAAGATGCAGAAAAAGGAAACCCTTGTGTACTGTTGGTGGGAATGTAAATTAGTGCAGTCACTATGAAAAATGGTATAGAGGTTCTGAAAAAAATAATAATAGAAATATTATATAATCCAGCAATCCCATTTGGTTAATATTGGTTAAATATCCAAGAGAAATAAAATCAGTATGAACAGGAAAACAGCCTATTGTATAGCAAGAGGGATACCATCTTGATGCAAACCTACCATGATGACTGATGCTTGACTCCTTGACTGATGTTTGACTCTTCCACAGCTATACATATTCTATCTGAGACTGCATAATTAGTAAACAAAAGAGGTCTAATTGACTTACAGCTCTGCATGGCTGGAGAGGCCTCAGGAAACTTACAAACATGGCTTAAGGCAAAGGGGAAGCAGGTACCTTCTTCACAAGGCAACCGGAGTGAGATAGAGGGCAGGGGAAACTGCCACTTTTGAAACAATCAGATCTCATGAGAACTCCCTCACTATTATGAGAGTAGCATGAGGGAACCATCCCAGGATCCAATCACCTCCTACCAGGTCCCCACCTCCACATGTGGGGATTACAATTTGAGATGAGGTTTGTGTGGGGACAAAGAACCAAACCACATAATTCAGTCCCCATCCCCTCCCAAATCTCATGTCCTTTTCACATCAAAAACCAATCATGTCTTTTCTACAGTCCTCCAAAGTCTTAACTTATTCCAGTATTAACTCAACCAAGTCCAAAGTCTTATATAAGACAAGGCAAGTCCTTTTCACCTATAAGCCTATAAAATCAAAAACAAGTTAGTTACTTTCAAGATACAATGGGTGTATAGGTATTGGGTAAATGTTCCTATTCCAAAAGGGAGAAATTGACTAAAACAAAGGTGTCAAGCACCCCATGCAAGTTTGAAACATGACATGACATTTAAATCTTAAAGTTCCAAAGTTATCTCTTTGACTTGATGTCTCACATCCAGGGCATGCTGATGCCAGGGGTGGGCTTCCATGGCATTGGGCAGATCTACCTTTATGGCTGTGCAGGAGACAGCCCCTGTGGCTTCTTTCACAGATTTCTCAGCAGCAAAGGATTTAAGAGGTGACCTGGCCATTTTTCTCTCCTAGACCTCCAGGCCTGTGATGGAAGGGGCTGCTGTGAAAGTCTCTGACATGCTGTGGAGAAGTTTTGCCCATTGTCTTGAATATTAATATTCAGCTTCTTGTTACTTATGCAAATTTCTGCAGCTGGCTTAAATTCCTCCTCAGAAAATGGATTTTCCTTTTCTACCACATGGTGAGATTGTAAATTTTTCAAACACTTATTCTTTGCTTCTCTGTTAAACATAAGTTCCAATTTCAAACAATCTCTGTGAACTCATGTAACTGAACATTTTCAGAATAAGCCAGGTCACCTCTTAAATCCTTTGCTGCTGAGAAATTTTTTATACTAGATACCCTAAATCATCTTTCTCAAGTTCAAAGTTTTACCGATCTCTAGAGTTGGGTCAAAATACTGCCAGTCTTTTTGCTAACGCACAGCATAAGTAACTCTTACTCCAGTGCCCAGTAAGTTCCTGATCTCCATCTGAGACCACGTCAGCCTGCACTTCATTGTCCGTAACACTATCAGGATTTTGGTCAAAACCATCCAACCTCTCAATGAAGCTCTATACTTTCCTACATCCTTCTCTCTTCTTCTGAGCCCTCCAAACTATTCCAACCTCTGCCTGTTACGAAGTTCTAAAGTCACTTCCACATTTTCAGGCTATCTTTATAGCAGTACCCCACTCCTGGTACCAATTTTCTGTATTAATTCTTACACTGCTAAAAAGATACTCTCTGAGACTGGGTAATTTATAAACAAAAGAGGTTTAATTGACTCACAGGTACACATGGCTCAGGAAGCTTACAATTATGGTGGAAGATAATGGAGAAGCAGACACCTCCTTCACAAGGCAGCAGGAGAGAGAGAGAGTGCTCAGAGGAAACTGCCACTTTTGAAACCAGCAGATCTCATAAGAACTCTCATATTATCACTATCATGATAACAACATGAGCAGAAACTGCTGCTATGATCCAATCACTTCCCACCAGGTCCCTCCCATGATATGAGAGGATTATAATTGGAGATGAGATTTGAGTAAGGACACAGAGCCAAACAATATCATTCCTGCATAACAAGGTATGCTGCAGCAAGGTCTTCGAACAATGTCCATAGCATAGATAACATCTAAAAAATAAATTTCACAAAAAAGTGTCTGTACCATAAATAACCCCTCATGAAAATGCTTATCTAACCTCCTCAGAGGTCACAAATTATGCAAGAAAGTCTGACACGAAACTAGCTGCAAAACTTACCAAAAAAACTTATAAAGGATATTTTCTGGAGGGGGCGATCAGGGACCCACTGTCTTGTGTCCACCCAAGATATGGCTTCTGTTCATAAGTCCCTATTAAATGTTTCTTTCTGAAAAACTGTCCTTGTCACACTCTTTATTTGGTCTCTCAGTTCCTTTGAGCTTTGGAAGTAGGTTTGCATCTAGCTGCTTATCATAGAAGAGTATGTCAAAAAAAGTCTACACTCCCATGTTTTTTTTGCAGCATTATTCACAATAGCCAGGTTATGGAATTAGCAGAATTGTCCATGGACTGATGAATGGATAAAGGAAAATGGGTATACGTACACAATGGAATGCCATTCAGTCTTTAAAAAGAAGGAAATCCTGTCATTTGTGACAATGCAGATGAACCTGGAAGACACTATGCAAAGTGAAATAAAGTAAGCCAGGCCCAAGGAATCTGTATTCCGAATCTGTATTCGGAATCTGAAAAACTCATAGAAGCGGAGTAGAATGGTGATTGCCAGAGGTTTGCAGGGTGAGTGGTAGAATGAGGAGATGTTGGTTAAAAGGTACAAAGTTTCAGTTTGATAGAATGAATAAATTCTGGAGATCTACTGTGCAGCCTGTATTACATACTTGAAAATAGATAAGAGAGTATTGTTTCAATGTTGTCATCAAACACACTAAAAAGTCATAACTGTGTGTTGATTGATATGCTAATTAGCTTGATTGTGGTAATCATTTCACAATATATACATATATATGTCATATATGCCATGTGCAATGGTCACTCCTATGTGGTTCAGAATAAATGTCTTCAAATATTTTAAAGAGTCAAATATTAGTTGTGTATATATGATAATTTTTTTTGTCTTTAGCCTGATATTGGCTCTGCTTTTTGTTCTTATTATTATTTGTGTGTCTACACAGTTAGTAATGACAATGAATTCACCCTGATGATACTTAAGGAGAAAATAGAAAGACCCTTATGCTAGATCACCCAGTTAATTATGTTTATAGCAGAGATGGTTACTAACACAGGTAAAAGGGGAAGCCCTGTCTATATGTATAAAAGTAAATAGGTGGTAAAAATTTCCAAATCTGATACAGCCATCAGAAATCTCTCCTATAGGTTTTGTTATTATACTATTTAATGTATATGTTTCTTTACTTGTGGGTTGGAAAGGAATTGGGTGGATGGAATTTTTGAGCTTTAAAATATTTTAATATTTTTAAAAACTCTTTAAAATATTTGAAGAGATTTATTCTGTGCCAAATATGAGTGACCAAGGCATGTAACACAGCTTTCAGGAGACCCTGAGAGTATGTGCCCAATGTAGTTGAGGCACAGCTTGATTTTATACATTTAGGGAGACATAAGACATTAATCAAATACATGTAAGATATAAAGTGCTTCAGTCTAGAAAGGTAGGACAACTTGAAGAAGATGCTTCCAGGTTATAGGTAGATTTTAAGATGTTCTGATTGGCAATTTGTTGAAAGAGTTATCAATAGAAAGGAATGTCTGGGTTATAATAACAGGTTGTGGAAAACAAAATTTTATTATTCAGATGAAGCCTCCAGATAACAGGCTTCAGAGAGGATAGATTATAAATATTTCTTATCAGACTTGAAATCTGTATTGATGTTAAACATGGTCAGCTTTTTCTGAATTCCAAGAGGGAGGAGGGAATAATGAGGCATGTCCTACCCCTCGCTTCCCATCATGGTCCGAATCGGTCTTTCAGGTTAACTTTGGAGTGCCCTGGCCTAGAGGAGGGAGTTCATTCAGATGGTTGGGGAGGGAGGGTCTCTTAATTTTATTTTTGATTTACATATCAAAGCGTCACATTTAACACCATAAACATATGTAATTTTTCTCAATTTATATTTCAATAAAGCTGGAAGAAAAAAAATCTAATGTCGTGCATTAATAAGGTGGAAAAATTACTCCCCAAAACAGGTATTCACAATTAGTAAACTAAAGTTGTTATGTTTTCTACCTGAACACATTTTCCGCTTTCTAATAGACTATCTGGATAGTTCTCATCTTTGACTCACTGTGGCGTCGGGAAAGGTTTACTATATTGTGTGAGAATGATATCAAGTGTGTGCTGAAATTAATGTATGAGATAAAATTTCCAGACTCCTTTCTTACCCTCTCACTCTCTTTTTACTCCCTGCATTTATTCTTATAGGAAAGTTGGCATGTTTTTCTCATTTTTAAACTAATTAAACATCACTTTGGAAAAAAATTGTAACTTTTATGATCCAACAATCATCACTACTAAAAAAAAAATCAAACTATTTATTTAAGCATTCTAACAATTTCATTTTGTTGCTTAAGTTTATTCTAAACTTGAGTTTCTTTCCTGAGCTCTGAGACTGAAAAACATACCAACTTCAAATAAATGCTATGCCCCATTAAATGCACAGTTGTCTGTGTCTCATCAGGGAGGTGGCTGCCCTTCAGTGGCGGGTGATGTAATCCTTGGTGCACATTGCATATGTCTGCGGAGGGCTTTGACAGCTCCAGCCATGAACAGTTTTAACATATCAGATCAGTATGTGAACCAGTAGTAGAGGATTGCTGGAAAAGTTTCTGTAGCTAGCAAATATTTTAATGATGCATGTGGTAAAATTGGAGCCAGCCGGCCTTTCATCTAACCTCAATACGCCAACTTTCAATGATAGATAAGCTCTTTATTTTTCTTGAGCTAAATCACAGAATGCAAGAAGATTTCCACTAAATAAGGGGCTCATTTTACATGGGTGCTGAAGAGAAAAACACATAAAGCCAATTTGGAATATAACCACATTTTTAACATTGCTTAAAATGGACCGAAGCACATGGATGTTATAGCAATGAACAAAACCATATATATTCCATGCTGACTGTAAGATCTTGCACTTTTACCAAAAGCTCAAAAGAATAATTTACTTACTTCACAGCTTGCACAGCTGTTATTCAAGAATAATTGGGCTCTTTAAAAAAATCAAGTACTGGCCATTTAGAATATTTATATAAAACCAAAATGAAAGATTTCTGACTGTGATGTAGGCAGCATGGGGCGTTTTGTGAAGAATCACATAATCTGTTCAGTGTGTCTGTTCCTCCACTGCAGATGAGATTTCTTACCTTTATAGATTCCCACTTGTTTCTGACAGGATGTTTAATCACCAGTGGAACAAAGAAAATGTTCCAATTTTATATGAAAATATTTAAGTTGTATTGTTTAGAAATTATTCTGTGCATTTTTAAGCATAAGAAGAACTGCTAAAACAGTGACATCTCTTATGAAAACAGAATAAACTGCATTTTCAATGAAGCTAGTGACTGATTTTGTGCACATGTGTGCTGTCATTTTATCCTTCTTTTTATAGTATCAGAGAGAAAAAAGATCACTTCATCGAGTATGCCCACGAGGAGCTCAAAAATTCCATCCACTCCATTCATTTTCAAGCCACAAGTAAAGTAACACATACATTAACAACGATAACAAAAGCCATAGGAGTGATTTCTGACTGCTGGATCAGACTTGGAAATTTTTACCACCTACTTACTTTTATTCATATATTCAGGGCTTCCTCTTTCCCTCTGTTAGAAGCCATCTCTGTTATAAACACAATTAACTGGATGATCTAGCATAAGGGTCTTTCTATTTTCTCCTTAAGTATCTGTATCATCAAAGTGAATACATTATCATTGTTATCACCTCCATAGGTATACAAATAATAAGAAGAACCAAAAACATATTCAATATCAAGCTGAAGAAAAAAATAAAATCATCATATATCCCCTACTAATATATCCCTGGGGCTTGATTTAATACATGACTGTTGATGGTTAAGAATGTAGATTTTGGAGTTAAAATCTTCTGGTTCAAATCCCAGCACAACCTCTTCATAGCTATATGACATTAGTCATCTTGCATCACTTCTTCATCTTAAACATTCAGATACTACTAGCTAATAATCAGGTTATTGGAACATGTAAATGTGGCTTTTAGTATGAGCTCAAATACTGTCAGGTACTTTTGTAATTAATGTCATTTCTTTGACCTCAAGACTGATATTCAAACTTCCTGTTTGATACTGAACTTTTTCATGGTAATTTTAACAAAGTAAAGGTTCTGTGACTGGGGATTTCTGGATAACATTAGCCTTAAATAGAATACAGTGATAAACCTCCATATCAAAGGTCAATTGTGATTATCAAGTGTTAAAGAAACAATTTGCCAATGTTTGCCACTGGTGATGGGACACCTCTAGGGCATTGTGTGCCAAACTTTGTAAACAAAAATCAGCTGGACACTTTTCAAAAGGTGTAGAATACACTCACTCCTTTAGAAAGTCTGATTGGCTAGGTTTCAGATGAAGCAATCACTCAGACATGCTTTTTTTTAACTTTTTTGAGATGGAGTCTCACTCTGTCACCCAGGCTGGAGTGCAGTAGTGCAATCTCGGCTCATAGCAACCTCCACCCACCAGGTTCAAGCGATTCTCCTGCCTTAACCTCATGAGTAGCTGGGATTACAGGCACCTGCCACCGTGCCTGGCTCGTTTTTGTGTTTTTAGCAGAGACAGGGTTTCACCATCTTGGCCAGGCTGGTCTTGAACTCCTGACCTTGTGATCCACCCACCTCGGCCTCCCAAAGTGCTGGGATTACAGGCATGAGCCACTGCACCTGGATCAGATATGGATTTTTAAAAGGCCACAGGTGAATCTTATTTTGGGGGATAGTCTGGAAATAAAACAAGCTTGTTTGTTAATGAAGTTTTACAAAGCTGAACATAATTTTGAAACAAATTAAGAGAGGCACCATGTGTGCTTTTTATGAATGTGGATTTTTGAAAGTAATATCAATTTTAAAAGTAAATTTAAGATTCTGTTTGATGCTTTAGCTTTTATCTGACCCGTTTGCTTCCATGATTGGCAAATCTGTTAGCTTATGTTCTAAACATCAAAGGACCTCATGTATTCAGTGTAAGCAAATGGAATGATCAAACATTTATTTGATTTGCCATACACATTTGCCCTAAAATTACAAAACAAAAAACTCTGTTTCTTTTGATTGAGGTTTGAGGCAATAACTGTAAATACAAATTCCAGCTTTGATTTTGTTTTTTAACCATGTTAATATATTTTTTCTATAAAAAGCAAATGTCTTTGCACACAAAAATCTATAGCTTCCACAGTGGGCAATAATCAAGGATAAGTATCTTTCTTTTTAAATAAAGGTTAGCTTCAGCTGGGCAATGTGGCTTATGCCTGTAACCCCAGTACTTTGGGAGGTCGAGGAAGGCAGATCACTTGAGATCAGGATTTCAAGACCAGCCTGACCAACATGGAGAAATCCCACCTCTACTAAAAATACAAAAAAATTAGCGAGGCTTGGTGGTGCATGCCTGTAATCCCATTTACTTGGGAGGCCGAGGCAGGAGAATCATTTGAACCTGGGAAGCAGACAGAGGTTGCAGTGAGCTGAAATGGCACCATTGCACTCCAGCCTGAGCAACAAGAGGGAAACTCCATCTCAAAAATTAAGTCAGCTTTAAGATATTCTACAGTTGCTAGTAATCAGTTGCTGACTTATTTTAAACCTAAGAGCACATTTTTTTTTCAATCTGCAGAGTTGCAAGAGATTCAGAATAAGTACTTAATAGTCATGTCATAATTTCTAGATATATAACAAAAATTAAATATTGTAGGATTTTTGTAACAATAAAAAGTATTTGTTAAATTAATATTCAACTTTAACTCAGCCAATGTTTGTTCAGCTTGTCATATGGAGAAATCACTAAGTTGTTGCTGGACATGCATCTAACAAGACAGACAACTAAATGCATGTGATACACTAGAATGAAGCAATGAGCCATGTGCTCTAACTGTCTGGATCCAGGGTTAGGAAAGGCAACAGAAAAGAAATTAAATTTAAGTTGTTCGTTAAAGGTTAGTAGGAATTTGCAAGATGGATATGAGGAATGGATGGGTTTCAAAGGGATTGTGTATGTCAGGTAGAGATAACAAAAAAAGTGAGAACTTTAAAGATAACTGAGAAACACCAAATGAATAGGAAATTGAAACAAAATGGAGGATGTATAGGATGGACTAAAACATGGTAGAAAGAGGTGGGCTCAGCAGCTTGAGGAGAATGAGTAATATTTTGAAAAGTAACTCAGGAAAATGGAAAAAGACACTAAGTGATTTTGTTGAACTATTATAATTGATAAGTAAATCTGAAACTTATCTGACAGGGTTATATATTTTATGTAAAAGGTGAATGAGTTTCTATTTAGAAACAGCAAACAGTTTAAGAAAGCCTCAAGGAAGAAAAGGTTTTATTTATAGGGCAACAAAAATACAGAATACGTGAAGATGACATGTATAAATGAAAGGAACACTATCATAATTTTATTTTTTTAGAACTACATTAACTGATTTTAAAACACATTGTGAAAAATAACTATGTTCTGGAGAATTCTGAAATATTCAAAACTATACGGGAAATAGTCCCAAAAGATATCAGAGCATATTATATGCTTACAATAAATTAAAACTGCCCGGTAGACACTCAATGGAACATAATATAAAGTCAAAAATAATATGTAATCCTAGCACTTTGGGAGGCTGAGGCAGGCGGATCACGAGGTCAAGAGATCGAGACCATCCTGGTCAACATGGTGAAACCCCGTCTCTGCTAAAAATAAAAAAATCAGCTGGGCATGGTGACGTGTGCCTGTAATCCCAGCTGCTCAGGAGGCTGAGGCAGGAGAATTGCCTGAACCCAGGAGGCAGAGGTTGCAGTGAGCCGAGATCGTGCCATTGTACTCCAGCCTGGGTAACAAGAGCGAAACCCCGTCTCAAAAAAAAAGAAAAAAAAATTAGCTGGACGTGGTGGCACACGCCAGTGGTCCCAGTGACTCAAGAGACTGAGGCGGAAGAATTGCTTGAACCAAGGAGGCGGAGGTTGCAGTGAGCTGAGATTCCACCACTGCACTGTAGCCTGGTGACAGAGCAAGGCTCCGTCTCAAAAAAAAAAAAAAAAAAGATAAATAACATAACGAATTTGACATTGCAGGTCAATTGGGAAATGATGGAGTGTCAATAGACAACTAAGTAGCTGTCTATGGTGAGAAACATATCCCTTCCCATTTCTTATTCCAAAACAAATTCTGATCAGATCAAAGTTTTCAATACTAAAAAAATTAAGAAGAAACTTTCAAAGACTATTCAAAGTGTAATGTAAAATGTGGAAGATATAAAAGAAAAATCTTACAAACTTGTATGTAAAAAATCTCCATACATAAAAAGTCTCCATAGAATTTAAAAGCAGACCTTAAAAAGCAAGGCATTAGATAAATTAGAGAATATTTACAAATTAAATTGTAAGGAGC
Source organism: Cebus imitator (assembly GCF_001604975.1). Taxonomy (NCBI): domain Eukaryota; kingdom Metazoa; phylum Chordata; class Mammalia; order Primates; family Cebidae; genus Cebus; species Cebus imitator. The sequence continues at coordinate 6,635,954 of NW_016107349.1, read as the reverse complement.
TCATGTTCAACTAATGAGAAAATTATCAACAATTGAACTGAAAAATGAGCAAAAGATCAGGATATAACTTACAAAAAGTGCAAATGTCTTAAACACATGGAAAGATATTTGCCTTCATTCATTGGAACTGCAAATTTTGACTACAATAAAATACTGCACTTTCACGTACTAAGTCAGAAATGATTTTTTTTAAATCTGATAATATACTGCATTAGCAAATTTATGAAGAAGGAGAAATTTAGATATGGAATCTAAATTGTTGTAACTTTTAAGGAGTTCTGCAATATCTGTCAAATTAAAAAAATGCACACAGAATTTTATTTCTCAGAATTCATCTTACAGATTTTCTTACTATAAGCCCAGTATACATAAAGATATACATTAGATCATTGTTTATGACTCAACAACAGCAAACAAGCTGTGTTAGTTCATTTTCCCACTGCTGTAAAGAAATATCCAAGACTGGGTAATTAATAAAGAAAAGAAATTTAATTGACTCAGCTTTGCATGGCTGAGGAAGCCTCAGGAAACGTACAATTATGGCAGAAGGTGAAGGAGAAGCAAAGGCATGTCTTACATGGCAAAAAGCAAGAGAGAAGTGCATACAGGGGTAAGAGTCCCATGCTTATCAAAATCCAGATCTCACGAGAACTCACTATCATGAAAACAGCATGGGGGAAACTGTCCCCATGATCCAATCACCTCCCACCAGGTTTTGCCCTCAACATGTAGGAATTATGGGGACTACAATTCAAGATGAAATTTGGGTGGGGACACAGAGCCAAACCATATCACAAACTAATGTCTTTCAATATAGACTAGTTTTAAAAAGTAGCTCATCTATATAATGAAATGTCATGCAACTCTTGGGAATGGTATCACCTTTCTGAATATGATTGTATAACATAATCTCCATTATATATTAAGCAAAATACATACATGCATATATATATATGTATATACCCATAAAACATATATATGCATATGTTTAAATGCATGTTTATATATATTAACAATTATATTCATAGAATAGGTCTCCAAGGATACCAGAAAAACATCAAACAAAATTTAGGTACTACTTTAGCTGATTGATCAAGATTAATATTGACCATGGTAAGTCATATGGTAAATATGTATCCTTGCTATGATATGATGAGAATCACATTTCATCTCTGTGATCTTTGTTCCCAAAGTCAATAAACCCATTTAATCAAAGGAAAATCATTAAACAAATTTAAATTGAGTATATTCCCCAAAATACCTGGCTAGTATGTCTCAAAACTGTCAAGATCATAAAACAAGAAAATTCTAAGAAACTCACAGCCAAGAGGAGCCTAAGGCGACACAATGATTAAACTCAAAGTGTGATCTTGTATGGAAACCTGCAACAGAAAAAGGACATAGGTAGAACTAAGGAAATCTGAATTAAGTACAGACTTCACTGAATAGTAATGATATGTCAACAGTGGCTTGTTAATTGCTACAAATACAACATACAAATGTAAGATATTAATAATAGAAGTGTGGAGTATATGGAAACTCTTTGTAGCATCTATACATTTTTTTCCTAAAACTATTTGAAAATAAAAAGTTTTATTTAGAAAAATAATTATATATGGTGTGATAATTTTATGTGTCAACCCAGCCTGGCTTCGAAACCTATTGTTTGTTCAAACACCAATCTAGATGTACCCACAATTGTTTGTTAGATGGGATTAACATTTAAATCAGCAGACATTGAGTAAAACATGTCACCCTCTATAATGTGGGTAGACCTCATCCAATCAGTTGAGTGCCTTAAGACTGAGGTTCCCAGAAAAGGAAGGAATTCTGCCTCCAGATTGTGTTTGATTTAATGTTGAGTTGCAATATCAACTCTTTCTGGAATTTCCAGCCTTCTGGGCTGTCCTGCAAATTTCACACTTGCCAGCAATTGAGTGAACTGATGCCTTAAAATAAATCAACAGATTATATATATATATATATATGTGTGTGTGTGTGTTTATATATGTATATATGTGTGTGTATATATATATGTGTATATATATGTGTGTGTGTATAAATATGTGTATATATATGTGTGTGTATATATGTATACATGTGTATATATGTATATATGTATATATATGTGTATATACGTATATATGTGAGTATATATGTATATATGTATTTATATGTACATACGTGTGTGTGTGCATATATATGTTATATATATATACACAGAGAGAGATGATAGATAGATAAAGATAGGCAGACAGACAGGTACATGTCCTACCGATTCTCTTTTTCTGGAGAACCCTGACTAATATATATGAATAGGAGATAAAAATGGAGTACGGGGAACAAATAGAGTGAGATATTTTTAAAATGTATCTTATTTAATTTCAATTTATAATAACTACTGGCATCAACTATTTAAAAATGAATTAATAAGAAAAGAAGGAAAACATATTGAATCTGCATCTGAGGGTAAAGCAATGATATTTAAAATTGTTTATATAAACTATCTAGTTTGATTTTCATAATAATTCTTTGAGGCCTACAAAGTCAATATTATTATTTACATTTGACCTAGTTAAAAAATGGAGCAGGCGTCTCAAGTTCTCACAGGGAGAAAGCAGCGGAACCAGAAACAGGAGGTGTTTGATACCCAGTGCAGTATTAGTTACATTACCAGAGGCTCCTGAATGAGCCCTGGGGAGATAATAAAAGAAAGAAATATCCATTTTTATTTTAGTGGTCCAGGTAAGCTGAGAGAAAGGTAGATCAATGGCAAAAGTGAAATCAAAGATATTTAATCCACTGCTGAGTGATTCACTACTAACTCTTTCCTCAAAGGGTAAAACCATTAGAATATTTGTCCTAAATTTTTAGGATAGTTCATCAGCAGGTTAGGAGCACCCTGTACTTCTTGTCCATTAGGAGATTTTATTCTTACCCAGGATCTTTGGAACACAGAGGAGAGCAGTGAAAGTCCAGGAGCAAGGTAGGGTCTGTGGCATGACAAAATCAGATGTTCATATTCCTACAAGAAAATATTTACAAAGTTTCGATAGAGGGCAGATGTTCATAGGCTGTGCCTTTTCAGATACGTGCATTGATTTAGAGATCAAAAGTACACGTCCATGCTTAGGGGAATTTCCAACTAGTTGGCCAAAAAATAGGACAGATTTTGAATTGTTTTATTATGCTCGAGGATATTGAAGTCACTGGATGGAGGTCTAAGGAAAATGAAACATAATAATAATTTAGAAACGATATTGACCATAGTGGCTTTTGCCTTTCATGGTATGTATAACAATTCATATCACAGGGGAAATGAATATGCTACTAACCTCACCTTGCTTCCAAAGACTGTTAAAGGAAGAATAAGGACCAGCTGGAGTTTCAAATCCTCTGCCAGTTATTCTATTCAACTAAAAGTGGGACTTGGATAAAGACAAATTTATCATGAAGTAAAAGAAACTTGAGCTTCACGGCCCCTCATTTGCCTGGGTCTTTCTAAGGTCTTTGAAAAAGGGATCTAACAATGCATTTGCATGTTCCCGCTTTTACAAAATTTTCAGAAGTAATATTTCTAAAACTGTTTTTCTTAAAGAAGACCCGTAAAATCCTATAAGCTTTAAGCTCCATAAAACTTGAATTCACCTCTCTCAAGTTGGAGAGAGGGATTCATGGTTTTTCAGAGCTTCTTAATGAATCTTGAATATTCAAGGAAGGCCTGAGGCCATGGATGGTTCGAATCTAAGCTGATCTGCATAATAAGATTTGAAAACTGTATTTTCTGGGAAGCCTGATGGTAGATAAGTTGGAAAATGAAACGATGTGAAGTATTTAGAGGGGGAAAGGAGCAAGTCAAACTGTAGTGGACGATCTCTCCAATACCCTGTATCTTGAGTCAAGTCTGCAAGACCCAAAATGTCTTGCTTAGGGAGTTTTTGCAGAGAGAATGCACAGAAAAAGGATTGATTTCTGATCTTACAATGACATGGAGAAGAGAAGAACTAATTGAGTGTAAGGTAAAAGTGAGATCAGATTCACCAATCTAGATGTAGCCACATTATTTTTAGATAGGATTAACATTTAAATCAGTAGACATTGAGTAAAACATGTCACCCTCCATAATGTGGGTAGACCTCATCCAATCAGTTGAGTGCCTTAATTGAATAGTCATAAATATTTATCAGAAATGACCTGAGAACATTTTCTGCAGAATGTGGGATACAAAAACATAAAACATGGCCTTTAGTTGAACTGTGGATTCACAGTCAAATGAATCAAAATGGAGTTGTGCCAGCAGTGGGTTTGACAATAATCCCAAAAGGCACAATCCCAAAACACCGTAACCCGGAATGTTGAAATCCCAAATGATCAAAATCTTCAAAATATAATTTCAGAAAAAAATTAATTTCTTTAAAATGCATCTATTTACAATTTCAAAGAAAATTTATTTGAGAAACTTTTAAAAGCAGGACAACATTTCATAGGCTATTTTACCCAATAAAATAGGCAAAAATAACACGCAGAGTTTTGCAAGGATAAACACTCAGGTATACTACTGACACATATGTATACAATTTATGAGCAGTGAACTATATTCATAAAAAATAGGTCAAAAAGAAAAATCTACAAACAGATACCACCATGATGGTAATATGTGCACCCGGCTTTATAACTGCAGTCATCTGAAACAACATGATGAATAATCTGGGTCTTCTGACAGGATGGATCTGAACCAAGGTGGGTCATGACAACATATGGAGTTGCTGAAGGAGATGAGATTTCAAGAACTTTTACCCTTCACAAATGCAGATGTACAGAAAACACATCTCCTCATTTATCGAGGAAGTTTCAATATTTTTAGGTACAAGCACCATGCTTACATACAACATAAATGTTGAAATAATGCGCTTTTATGGAGTCAAATTAGCAAAAACTGCATTAAAAAATGAGAGCTCTTTAAAAGTGTTTACACAATTTATATTTCCAGTATGGGAAATGATATGAAGATGGACTACATGGCATAGTAAATTGTCAAAATATAATGCTGACAATTTACAATAGTGGGGGACAAATGCAATGTATGAAAAGTGTATTAACATGATAGAATATTGACAATTGCATGGAGGTTATTCAAAAGAGCTAGCTGACTTGCACAATTATTAACTATATTTTGAAGTCATGCATCACCATGAATAGCCGCCTTTTTTTTTTTTTTTTTTTAGGGCATGGCTATCCTAGGAGGATAATTTCACATTCATCTTCTGTATGGAGCTGCTGTTTTTGAAATTATATGATTCTATTTACACCAACATGAACATTACTTATTCAATTTTCACACATTCTGTGGCATTCTTCTATGTTGTTTTTGGTATATAGAAATTCAATTTTACATGTACTCACATACAGTTCACAAATTAGGTGGGATCTGTAAACCAAAAATAAAATTGTAAGGCCCCTCAACCATCAGAATGGACCCCTCCTATTCACAAGGGCATTCCAGAGTTAAGTTGAAAAACTAGTCCAGGTCATGATGGAGGAGAAGGCCAGATAGGCCTCATTATAACCCTCCACTAACATCCACACGAGGCTTAAGCCTGCTAAGAAACAATTACAATCTACTCTTTCTGAAGCCTGCTACTTGTAGGTTTCATCTGCAGGGATAAAACCTTCGTCTCCACAACTCAGGCATTGTTTTCCATTGATAGTAATTCTTTCAACCAATTACCAGTCAGAAAAAATTTAAATCTACTTATGACCTGGAAGCACCAACCCAACCCCTCCTTGAGTTGTCCTGCTCTTCCAGATGGAATCAATGTAAATCCTACATTTATTGATTGATTTATTATGTATCCCTAAAATATGTAAAAGCAATCTGTACCCTGACCACCTTAGGCATATGTCATCAGGACATCCCGAGGCTGTGTCACAGTAACTTTGCCAAAATAAACTCTCTAATTGAATGAGATCTATCTCAGATACTTTTGGGTTCAACATTGTTGTGAAAGTGTCTTCTTATCTTACTACGAAACTGATTACTTTCTAATATCAGTAGCTTCACTGTCTTCTTCAGAAATATACTGTTTTAACTCATTAAAAGCTCCTGAAATATTACCAACTAGAAAGAATGCCAATGCAGACAAATGACCCATTTTTAAACTGAAATATTTGTCATGGCCATATCACATGGCCAATTCACTCGTCTTAATGTTTTGTCAAATGAATTGAGCTGAGTGGAAAAAAAAATAGACATTATTGGTTAAACCTTGAAATTCACGTTTAGAAGCTTTACTCACACCTAATTCCAAATCTGTCATTATTGTTTAGGAATTAAATTGAAATCCATTTTGTTCTGCCAAATCCACCAAATCTTCATGTAAGAATATACAAAGTACTTTGCTTTTGCCAGTCATTAATACACAAGTGAGCAGATAAGTTTTACAAACTAGTGGAGCAGATATGTTCTAGAATTTGGGGATCTAACAGGGGCAAGAATTGCATATATTTGATAAAAAACAGTAGGGACAGTTTTGAAAATGCTATTCATTGGCCAAAGTGAAAATGCACTAGTTATTTGTGTGTTAAATTTAGTGATGAACATAAGAATTCTATCTTCTTCAATGGTAAAATTAAACCAAGAATAGGTATTATTTAATGTCTTTTGTAACACTACAAGAACTTCTATATGAGCAAGTGTCTTTGGTTCAGAAGGTTACTAAACTTGTGAATTTTTTATTCTCTGACCAAGGGCATTTTTTTAAAGGAAAACTTGGCATTAAATGTGCAGGGGCACAAATCAACCATGACTGAATACTTTGACAGGGGATATTTCTTGTGTTTTTGGCCTGCATTTTCACTTCTATGACCTTCAAAACACTGAGGGAAGATCTTCCCCAGCTAGTTCACTCAGACTTACACACCAATCTCCTCTGGAGACATCATCAGAGACACACCTAAAGTGTTATGCTAGGCGTCTAGGTATTCTAGGTAATTCAGTCAAGTTGATACCTAAAATTAAATTCACAAGTTTACCCCTTGCTGATTTGGAGCTCATATGCATCTCCTTAAACCATACTTAATCTCCAAACAAAGACAATAAAAAGGCATAGCTACACCTAACATGATGCACCTAACATAGTGCATTTCAAACTCATTCATTTTGCAAAAGAAAATAATTAAAAACCATGATGCTATTATTTTGCATGTGGCCAAAAATGTGCTAATCTTATCCTTAGAATTTGGCTTACAAGATTTAAACATTTGGGACTATGGTATTCTGGATTGCATCTTTCAGGTCTACAGTCAGCACTGGCCAAGAGTTGCCAATGCTCTTTATGCAGCTAAAGAAACCTTAGATTCAGACACCTAGTGATTCAACATGAGTCCTTTCTCACATGGTGAATGGATTCATGATTCCTCCACCAGGTTGGAGCTTTAATAGTGAAGGGGGAAAGGTAGCTTCCTCTACTTCCTCTGACAGGCTCATGTGAGTACAGATAGCCACATGAAGGCAAATTCTAAAGAAGCCAAACTGAGATGTAGATTGGTGAGTCACAGGTTTATAGGATCACTGTAGGAAGACCTGAGGTGAAATTACAGGACATAGTGAATAGGACGTAACAGTAGGCAGACACTTATCTGGCAATATACTGGCACAATCTCATGAAGTTAAGTAAAATGTTGATATATATCAGGTATCTTTTATGTGCTAGGCATGAGTTCAATGCTTTGCGGATGTTAACGCATTTTCCCATTTTTTCTCAGAAATTCACCATGAAATCATGAAATGGTTTATTAATCTGTTTTCATGCTGCTGATATAGACATATTCAAGACTGGGTAATTTACCAAAAAAAAAAGAGAGAGCGAGAGGTTTATGGACTTACAGTTCCACATGACTGGGGAGGCCTCACAATCATGGTAGAAGGTAAGGAGGAGCAAATCACATCTTACATGGATGGCAGCAGGTAAAAGAAAGGTTGTGCAGAGAAACTCCTGTTTTTAACACCATCATATATTGTGAGATCCATTCACTATCAGGAGAGCAGCACAACAAAGATTCACCCCACAATTCAATCATCTCCCACCAGGTCCCTCCCAAAACACACAGGAATTATGGGGGCTACAGGATGAGATCTGGGTGGGGACATAGAGGCAAACCATATCATTCTGCCCCTGGCCCCTCCCAAATCTCATACCTTTACATTTCAAAAGAATGATGCCTTCCCAACAGTCCCCCAAACTCTCAACTCATTTCAGCATTAACTCAAAAGTCCAGAGTCCAACATCTCATCTGAGACAAGGCAAGTCCCTCTGCCTATGAGCCTGTAAAAACAAATGCAAGCTAGTTACTTCCTAGATACAATGGGGGTACAGACATTGGGCAAATACAGCCATTCCAAATGGAAGACATTGGTCAAAACCAAGGGGCTACCGGCCCCAGGTAAGCCCAAAATCCAGTGGGCAGTAAAATCTTAAAGCTCCACAATGATCTCCTTTGACTCCATGTCTCACTTCCAGCTCTCACTGATGCAGGAGGTGGGTTCCCATGGTCTCAGGCAGCTCTGCCCTGCGGCTTTGCAGGGTACAGCCTCCCTCTTGGCTGCCTTCATGGCCTAGTGTTGAGTGTCTGTGTTTTTTCCAGGCACATGGTACAAGCTATCAGTGGATCTGTCATTCTGGAGTCTGGAGGATGGTGGCTCTCCTCTCACAGCTCAACTAGGTGGTGGCCCAATAGGGACTTTGTGTGGGGGCTCTCACCCCACGTTTCCCTTCTGCACTGCCTTAGCAGAGATTCTCCATGAGGACCCTGCCCGTACAGCAAACTTCTGCCTGGGCATCCAGGTGTTTTCACACATCTAAAATCTATGTGGAGATTTCCAAACCTCAATTCTTAACTTCTGTGCACTCACAGGCTCAACTGCCAAGGCTTGAGGCTTGCATCCTCTGAAGCCACAGCCCAATCTCTACATTGGCCCCTTTCAGACATGGCTGGAGTAGCTGGGACACAGGGCACCAAGTTCCTGGGCTGTACATAGCACAGGGTCCCCAGGCCAGGCCCAGGAAACCATTTTTCCTACTAGGGCTCTGGGTCTTTGATGGGAGGGGCTGCCGTGAAGACCTCTGACAAGTCCGGGAGGCGTTTTCCCCATTGTTTTGGAAATTAACATTTGATGCTTCATTACTTATGCAAATTTCTGTAGCCAGCTTTAATTTCACCTCAGAAAATGGGATTTCCTTTTCTATCACATTGTCAGGCTGCAACGTTTCCAAGCTATTATGCTGTTTCCCATATAAAACTGAATGCCTTTAATAGCACCTAGGTCACCCAAGAATGCTTTGCTGCTTAGAAATTTCTTCTCCCAGATATCCTAAATTATCTCTCTCATGTTCAAAGTTCCACAAATCTAGAGGGCAAGAGCAAAATGCCGCCAGTCTCTTTGCTAAAATATAACAAGAGTCACCTTTGCTCCAGTTTCCAACAAGTTCCTCACCTCCATCTGAAACCAGCTCAGCCTGGACCTTACTGTTCATATCATTATCAGCATTTTTGTCAAAGCCATTCAACAAGCCTCTAGAAACTTTAAAACTTTCCCACATTTTCCTGTCTTCTTCTGAGCCCTTCAAACAGTTTCATCCTCTGTCTGTTACCCTGTTCCACAGTCGCTTCCACATTTGCAGGTATCCTTTTAGCAGCATCCCACTCTACGTGTACCCATTTACTGTTTCAGTTCATTTTCATGCTGCAGATAAAGACATGCCTGAGACTGGGCATTTTTAAAAAGACAGAAATTTAATGAACTTACAGTTCCACATGGCTGGGGAGGCCTCACAATCGTGGTGAAAGGCAAGGAGGAGCAAGTCACATCTTATATGGATAGCAGCAGGCAAAGAGAGAGCTTATGCAGAGAAACTTCCGTTTTTAACACCATCAGATCTCTTGAGACCCATTCACTATCACTAGAACAGCATGAGAAAGACCTGCTCTCATGATTCAATTATGTCCCACCAGGTCCCTCCCACAACACATGTGAATTATGGAAGGGGACACAGAACCAAATCATACCACGTAAAGAAAATAACACTTAGAGATCAGGAAACTAAGTGGCAGTGTAGAACACAGGACCACTCATCACAACATCCATGTCCCTTCTTCCCTGCCCACTGACCCTAATGTGGTATGACATGAACCAATCTCAGATCATGGGCAATAGAGCTGACTTCTTTTTGGGGGTCTGATTAGTTTGACCATGTTATACTGCCCAGGTGGCATGATTTAGCATTCTCTTTTCAAGTTGCATGTCAGCTTCCTATTCTGTTAGACACATATATACCAGAAGCAAAGGTCTTTTGGTATTTGGACATGAGTTGGCTGAGGAAAAAATAATCATGGAATAAAAAGAATCAAAAGAGAATATAATCTTTGTCAGTTATTTTTTCTGTGCATTTTTGACTGATATGTCTCTTTCTATTTGATCAAAGCCAAACATAGAGAGTTAACCAGATCTAATAACAAATTACTTTGAAGCACATTTACTTGAACACCTAGTATGTCCAAAATAGTTGTTAGAGAATAAGATGTCATTCCTACCTGTAAGAAAGTTATAATCTACCATCATAGCTCTTTAACAACAACAAATTTCAATATAAAACTGGAGGCAAAAATAGCTATGATTAAAAGCAATATTGCTTGAGGTTGAAAAGTGCAATGTTAACTAAAATATTATGTATGTTCTTTTTGAAGTCCATGCTTAAGAACAGCTTGAAGCCATCCATATTGGGAAATGTTTATATTCCTAATAAGAGGAAAGTTTATGAACTTTACTATTTCGGAGACAAGAAATGTATCTACTAAAGATCATGGCCAATGTTATAAGTCTGTTTTATCCAGGAATGCCTAGGGGTTTATTTTTTCTATTGGTTTCTAGCCACATTTATATAACGATTGCTATTTGAGCTAATTATATCAGTAATTTTTTTCATGCCTATTATATCATGCATTGTGTTAGACAATAGTGAACAAAATAATGTTGTAGCAAACACTGTTTTTGACCTGCTGATGTGATTTTGCTGTGTTTCCACTCAAATCTCATCCTGAATTACAGCTCCAATGATCCACATGCATCATGGGAAAGACCTGGCGGGAAATAATGGAATCATGGGGGCAGGTTTTCTCCTGCTATTCTTGTGATAGTGAATAAGTCTCAAGAGATAAGATGGTTTTACAGAGGTGAGTTCCTATGTGCAAGCTCTCTTGGCTGCCACCATGTAAGAGGTGATTTTCCTCCTCCTCTGTCTTCCACCATGATTGTGAGGCCTCCTCAGCTATGTGGAGCTGAGTCAATTAAACTTTTTTCCTTTATAAATTACCCAGTCTCAGGTATATCTTTGTTTTTTGTTTGTTTGTTTGTTTTGAAGAACAAGAGAAAGAAAGAAAAAGAATAAAAAAAAAAAAGAAAAAGAATAAAGGAAAGGAAGAAAGAGGAAGAGGAAGAGGGAGAGAGAACAGGGATGTTGCTTTATTGCCCGGGCTAGAATGCAGTCTAAAACTGGGTATGCCTGTAATTGTGTTTAATAATAGAGACATAAAAAAAAAAATGAGGGAAGAAAATAATTAACAAGCAGCCAACCAATATTTCATTTAAACCTGTAAATACGTGTGATGTAGTACTGATAAGAGTGTATATTTTGTGTATTTAAAGTGGAGAGTTCTATGAATGTTAATTAAGTCTACTTGTTCCAGATCTGAGTTCAAGTCCTGGATATCGATGTTAGCATTCTGTCTCATTGATCTATCTAATATTGATGTTGAAGTCTCCCACTATTATTGTGTGGGGGGTATATTCTGCACTGCTCCCCTCACAGAGAGTTTGAGCTGTGTATCCTTTATCCAGCTTCCAGTCTTTCCCTATTCCATGATGGCATACCCCTACTGGTGCTTCTCCAGAACCCTTCAAATTCAAATTCTTATCTCAGGGACTATAGCTTAGGGAACCCAATCTAAAGTAAATACATAATCTCAGTCTCTATCTTCTAGGAATTTACGGTGTGAAAACTGTAAAATTACTATGAAAGAGACAGTGATTACAAGGGAGGAAAGACAAAAAGCACAAGTAACAATTCAAAGGCAGTTTCTAGGCCAAGTTGATGTAAATAGACTATGAAAAAGTCAAGAAAATTGATGAATCTAAAAAAAAACTTAGAAGTTGGAATCAAGAGGAATGAGTTGCAGATTAGAACAGAACTGTCCTATTTTTGTCAGGATAAATGGACTTAGAGTGGAAATACATTACCTGATTTTTTTGATTGATTGGTAATATTTTTTGAGCAGAATTATTTTTGTTGTCAGAATAGACATAGGTCCATAGATTTTTTTATTTATTGATTGATAAGAATATTTCAAAATTTGAGTTTGACCCCTCACAAAAACCAATTTGTTTGAATAAGGAAATCATTACATTTTGTTTTTATAAATTTAATTAAATGATTTAATATTCATGTGAACACGCCTAACACTGTGTATAATAGACTGTTTCCATTTTTATTTTGAAATAATTTAAGATGTACAAGAAGTGGAATCAAATGTCTCTCTGTACTTTACACCCAGTAAATATAAAATATGATTTGTAATATAAATAAATATAATATACATATAAAATCTTACATTATTAAAAACAGGAAGTTGAAAATGGGTAAAAGAGTGTTAACTAAACGCCAAATCTTACTTGGATATCAACAGAAAGATTTTTATATGCACTCATTATTGAAGTTTTGATAAATGTTAGCAGAAGACATAATATAAAAACTCTCAGTTATTCTTTTTCTTTTAGTTTTCTGCAATAGTAAGAGTGTCTTGTTAAAATGTAAGGCAGACATGGGGCTACAGCTAAAACTTGCCGAGGTATTGGTGTATCACAGTATGCAATGCTGATGGGGGAAAAGAGGCACTGAGGAGACGAAGAACACGAAATGAGATATGCTCATGGGACATTTGCTTACTTTATAATTAAGAAAAGATCCATTTTCTTTAAATATTTCCAGGGTGGCCTAGAATTTTAACTTGCAATGATATGCTTTTTCTGCTTTTTTGGAATTTATAATCTAGTATAAACAACATATACAAGGCAGTCAGGGTGGTTTAATATATGATCAACAAGTCAGACAGGCCCACTCAGACGTTTCCTAATGGTAAGATTTTTAAAAAATGTAATCCAAGTTTAATAACAGAAAATAACTGATTTTTCCAACCACAGGACTTGATCTTGACTAATGTATAAGGAAGTACATTTCTTGGTAATGCTGCTTATTTATGTAATTCCTTTGAAATTGTAGAGCTTTATTATGACATTAACTTGGTGGATTTACACACAGAATGACATGACACTAGCTTGTATGAAATCACAGCTTTTATCTCAAAGGAACTCTTGCCTAATACTGGATTGGAAATTTAAAAATTTCCTTGAGTCCTGGTCTGGTAGTCTATATTCTTTGCTTCTAGCACTGAAGTTTTTATTTTCATAGGACATGTTTCTTTGTCTCTAGTATTTTTAGATAATTATATTCCTATTAAGTAGAATTAGGATCAGAGACTCTCTTTTGAATTTATAAAACATAAAACCAAATCAAGTAATACATCTCAGCCCTCCTCAAAGAAATAAGTTGATTTAATTTCCCTGAAGTCTGGGAAGATGTGTACTGTATCATTTTCTTTTTTATAAATTCTTGTTTTATAAACAGTTTTTTTGTGTTATTAAAATCTTGACATGAGTCTAAAGGTAGACGATACATCTTCCTTTTATAATATGTTAAATTGTTCCACTGAGCTTTTGGCATCTGCATACTTTAGTATCTTTTGTCATATCTAAAACAAAATTTTATGAAAGAAACATGAACTTTGATTTGTTTAGAAGACATTGGCATTTTCTGCCACTCAGCTTCAATTATTTTTCAAGAAATAATATAATTTCTTTATTTATCCAGTATCTACACGTTTTAGAGAATTATCGAGTCCTAATGAATAGATCATTGGGGTGAAATGTACAATGACCCTCACTAGGTCCTATCACAGGTCCTTGACCTTAGATGAATCAGTCATGTTAGCCACTCACAGACTTATCTGACAGAACAAAGTGGCAACCAAACAAATCATGTCAATATCCATTGAAAATCAACAATTCATTAACAGCAGCAGTTCCTCAGCTTTTGGAGGTGACGGCACCAGCAAATGGTGAACATTATACAAATTCCAGCATGAGATACAGTATAATTGTCTGTTTCAATACATTTCACATAATAATAGCCAAGAAAGACAGAACTGACTTGATGATTTGAAGAAAGGCATGCTGTCCAGGCTACTGCTAAACCAAATGATTTACCATAATTTGAAGCAAGTCATGCTGTCCTCCCTGCCGCTAAACCAAATGCTAGTTAAGAAAAAATAGGTTGAGGGGGAAAAAAAGCAGAGAAAAAGAAAGGCTTGCATTTTGCATTTTCAGGTAGACATTGAGAAGCTGACGTAAGGTCCATGTTAAAAAAAAAATTAAAAAATTAGATACATTTAATTAAGATAAATCCTGAGTTTCCAAAACCTCAAAGCATTTCAAGAGATTACACAAGAAATTACTTGGAAATATCATTAATTCTGGCACTTAATTGCATTTCAATTTATTTTATACTTTCTAGTCTTGAAGGATTTATCATTTAAGTCTCTTATCTAAGGGAAGAATGCATAATTTGTTTCAATTGTCTGTTGTTTCAATTAGCCTCTGCTGATCGTTTCATATTTAAAGAGTTCATTTTGGAAGATTTGTTTCTACCTCCTGAACAAAGGGGAGAAAAAGCGGGAGTAACTGAGATTCCCTGCAGCTAACTCATCCTCCTGGGGACCACACTGAAAAGATCTATCTTTTGTGAATAGGGTAACTTGATGGAAACATATTTTTTAATTTACTACCTTATTACAGAATTATTCAGTTTGGAACTACAGTGAAAGACTGCATCCCCCACCACTCACTGTTACTAAATTTGCTTTTTATGCATATAAATTATAGCACAGTTAATGAGCTTTGGCACTATAATCATAAGGATGGAAATATTGTTATTGTGGCCTTGCTGATGCCAGGAACATTTCTTTTCTTAAACAAAAAATAGCTCTTTTTTTAAAGAGCCATTCATACATGCTTTCCTATTTGTTATTCAGAATCCAATGAATTGAGAGGTTTTCTGATTTTGTTTTTGTTTTTAAATAATAATACATTTGGGCTGGGTGCAGTGGCTCACACCTGTAATGCCAAGACCTTGGGAGGCCAAGGGGGGTGGATTACCTGAGGTGAGGCATTCAAGACCAGCCTGGCCAACATGGTAAAACCATGTCTCTACTAAAAATAGAAAAATTAGCCAGGTGTGATGGTGGGTGCCTGTTATCCTAGCTACTCAGGAGGCTGAGGTATGAGACAGGAGGCAGAGGTTCCAGTGAGCCAGGATTGTGCCATTGCCTTCCAGCCTGGGCGACAAAAGGGAAACTCTGTCTCAAAAATAAAAAAAATAAAATAAAATAAATAATAATAATACATTTGAACATACTTGTACTTTTAAACCAGCAGTGTCATTCTTCTAGAGGTGACAGATGATTATAAAAAAAGATGCAAGATTTCTGTCTCCTAAGACTTCTTGCTCTGTTGGGGAATTAGGTAAACAACCAGGAAGAGAGAAGTACAGCCCTCTGCAGCAGTGTGGTCAATTAACGAACATGAGTTTCTGAGTTGAATTAGAATTGTGGTTCAGCCACTCATTAACAATGTGACATTGAGAAACAGTTAAAACTCTTATTTAAGTTTCTTCATTTGAAAAGTAATAGATATAACATCTTCTCTTGCGGGGTGGTCATAGCGAGAATCTTATGTCCCAATAAATCAAATGTGTCGAGGACACACTGTAACTGATTCAAAGCAGGCAATAAGAAAAATTAGTATTCATTTTCTTTTTTATTTTTAGTGTTTCCCTTGTGGTCTTCAATTCTTCAGAGTTAAGCTACTTCTCTAGGATTGGCTTTTTATTTACTCATCCCAATGGACAATAAAATTGCTCAGTTTTACACAAAGTATGTGTTGTGTAAAAATATGTGTAGAGACCGGGTGCGGTGGCTCAAGCCTGTAATCCCAGCACTTTGGGAGGCCGAGGCGGGTGGATCACGAGGTCAAGAGATCGAGACCATCCTGGTCAACATGGTGAAACCCCGTCTC
>NW_016107349.1:6599503-6619589 GCF_001604975.1 Cebus imitator | reverse complement strand
AAAAAAAAAAAAAAAAAAATATGTGCAGGAATATTTCCAATGTTTCATCTCTCCCTATATGTACAGCCTATCAAATGTTTGTTTTCATCAAAGGTGATTCTCTTTTCCCACCCTTGCCTCTGTGCTGGCCACATGACTTAATATGGCCAACAGTATGACGCTGTGTGCCACTTACAAGGCTAGGCCTTAGGAGGTCTGAGTGCCTCCCTTTTTTCTCTTGTACTCCTGCTGTGCTATGAATGCAAAACAAACTAGCCTACTGGTGGATGCAAGAGAAGTGGCCGAGTCATGTCAGTCACCCAAGAATGGCAGTCAGTCAATCACCGGACACATGAATGAGCCCCAGCAGAAATCAGGCAAATTTAGTGGAAGGTAAAATGACACACAGCTGATTATAGTTAAAAGAAAAAAAAAAAAAAAAAGAACCAAGCAACAGGCTTATATGAATATTGCCTGTTTGCATTTCTTTTGTGAATTGCCCACCTATGTCTTTTGTCCTTACATCTCCTAGGGTATATATATATATATATATATATATATATATTTTAACTTGTAGGAATTTTTGCATTATCAGTATTAACCCTTTTTCTGTTATACATGTTGCAAATATTTTTTCACAGTCTATAAACTAACTTTTGTCATTGTTTACTATTATTTTATGCTATAGGAAATGTAATTTAAGTCAAATTGATCCATGTGCTTCTTTATAGATTGTTCATGTTGTGCATTATATTAGAAAGCCTTCCCCTCCAAATAATCCTAAGAACACTATCCTGTACTTTCTAATAGTACCTTTGTAGTTTGGTTAAAATCTGTCTCCACCTGGAATTTGTTGTGAGTATCAATAGTGAGAAGTATGAATCTAACTCTATTTCCTTCAATTTAGTGAATAAGTGACCATTCTGTCATTGATTGAAAATTCTGCCTCAGTTATAACCTAAGTTTGAATTTATACATGGATCTACTTGTGAATTATTGTATTTTATAAATGTAAAATATAGTTTAGGGCCTGTTTAACACCATCCTAAATGCTTTAGCCTCACACTGCATTTTTACATATTTAAAAAAATATATTTTGTCCTGTCTTTCTTCAAAGTTTATTGGGCTATTTCTGACCCATTTTGACTTTCAAACAAATTTAAGAATCAGTTTCATAAATATGTTTTAAATCTTGTTGGCTCTGTGACTCTGATTATATTTACATTATTAATTTTGAAAAATTAATAATGTTATAATATTGCTTGTTTTAATTCACAAACTTGAGGTATCTCCCTGTTGTTTAAGTTTCATTTCATGTCATTTACAAAAATTTCACTTTTTTCAAATATGGTTTGCATACATCTTATGAGATTCGTTTCCAAGTGCATTTTGTTATTCTGTGTTTATTTCAATTCTTTTTTTGAACACAGTCGCTCTGCTGTCCAGGCTGGAGTGCAGTGGCAGGATCTCGGATCACTGTAATCTTGGCTACCTGAGCTCCAGTGATTCTCATGCCTCAGCCTCCAGAGTAGCTAGAATTACTGCTTAGACAGCAGAGCAAGACTGTGTCCAAAAAAAGAAAAAAAAGAAAAGAAAAAACTTCAGATCAGATGGCTTCACCAGGAAAAGTATCAGACACTTAAAGAACTAGTAGTAATTCTACACAATCTATTCCAGAATATGGAAGATAGGGAAATACTTTTCAACTCATTGTACGAAGTCAATATTATCTCAACAACAAAACCCGGCAATGGCAGTCCAAAAAAGAAACAAAACTACAGACTCATATTCCTCATGAATTTAGATGCAAAAATATTCAATAGACTGTTAGAAAATCAAACCCAACAATTTGTGAAAAAAATAATACACCATAACGAAGTGGAATTTATTTTAGGAATTTCAGTATTACTCACTACATAAAGCTAGAGAAAAATCAACAAACACAATCCTATCAATTGATGCAAAAATAGCATTATATTAAACCCTAAAGCAATCGTACTTTAACAGTGAAAGACTGAATGGGTTCTCCGTGATACTGAGAAAAACATAAGTACGTACACTTTCACCGCTTTTATTCAGCCTAGTTCTTAATGATATAACAGTGTAATCAAGCAAGAAAAAAAATAAAACACACAGATTAGGAAGAAAGAATATTTTTGTATATGACATGATGGTCTCTGCAGAACATTTCTCAGGACTGATTGAGAAGTGGCTTCAGCAAGGCTGCAGGATAGAAGGGTAACACAAAAATCAATCACATATTTACCTACTAGATATAAGTATCTGGAAATTGCAATTATAGACATAACACCATTTAATATCTCTCCAAAGTGAATGAAATACTAATATAAACTTAACAAGATATATAGGATCTATGTACTGAACATTAAAAGCTGCTGATAAAAAATTTCAAGGAAGATCTAAATATATAGGGAGACCTACAACTTTCATGGATTGGACAAATCAATACAGTAAATATGTAATTGCCCCAACATTGATCAATAGGATTAATGCAATTTGCATTAAAATTCTAGCAATGTTTTTTGTAGATGAAGACAAATTTGTTGTGAAATTTATATAGAAAGTCACAGCACAATAATAGCTAAAACAGTCTTGAGACAGTAGAATAAAACAGGGAGAATCAATCTACTTAAAGCTTACTATATAGCTACAATAAGCATGGTAGTATGAAATTGATGGAAAGATAGACACACAGATTAATGTAATAGAATACAGAACTAGAATAGACTTAAAGAGATTTGCTCCACTGATTTTTGACAAAGCAGCAAAGGCAATTCAATAGAGGAAGAAAAGTCTTTTCTACAAATGGTGTTGAAACAATGGAAAATCCATAGGCCAAAAAAAAAAAAAAAAAAAAAAAAAAAAAAAAAAAAAAAAAAAAAAAAAAAGAAAAGAAAAGAAAGGCATTTGAACCTGTCTGACACTTTGTGGAAAAATAAACTCAAAATGGACCATCACCATGGATTTAAACATAAAATGTAAAATTATAAAACTTTTAGGAAAAAAAGTAAAGTCTTTTTAGGAAAAATAGCAAAGCACTATCTAGGAGTAGGCATAGTTCTTAATTATTATACCATAAGAAACAATTAGTAAATGAAACTTAATCAAAATTAAAAATGTTTTCTTGCCCAGGCACGGTGGCTCACAACTGTAATCCAGGCACTTTGGGAGGCCGAGGTGGGAGGATCACTTGAGGTCAGGAGTTTGAGACCAGCCTGAGCAACATGGAGAAATCCTGTCTCTACTAAATATACAAAATTAGTCAGGTGTGGTGGTGCATGCCTGTAATACCAGGTTCTCGAGAGGTTGAGGCACAAGAATCGCTTGAACCCAGGAAGCAGAGGTTGCAGTGAGCTGAGATCATGCTATTGCACTCTAGCCTGTGTATCAAGAGTGAAATTCCATCTCAAAAACAAAACCAACAACAACAACAAAAAGTTTTATTTATGAAAGATCCTGATAAAGGAATAACAGAAAAGCTACAGAGTGGCAGAAAAAATATTTGCAAACTACATGTTTGACAGAGGACTGATATCTTGAATATATAAAGGACTCTTAAGACTCAACAACAAAAAATAAAAACCAATCTATAAACATCAAAATTAGAAAGTAAGCAAAAGCTATGTATAAACACATATAGAGTACAAATAAGCACATCAGGAGGTATTCAACATCATTATTTCTCGGGGAAATGCAAATCAAAAGCACAATGAGATATAACTACATACCTATGATAATGTCTACAATAAAAAAAAAAGTTAAGGAAAATAAAAAATGCTGTTGGGGGTGCAGACAACTGATCACTCACACCTTGCCGATGGGAATACAAAACAGTGCAGGCAATTTGGAAAACAGTTTGTAAATTTCTTAAAAATCAAGGCATATCATATGATGCAACAATTATACCCCTGGGCTTCCTATACTACAGAAATGAACTTTCATGTTGGCAAACAAACCTGTATACAAATGTTTATAGTAGCTTTTATATATATATATATATAGTGGCCCCCAAACTAGAGGAAACTCATCAGGTGAATGGTTAAACAAACTCTGGTACCTACAAACCACAAAATACTATTTAGTATTTCTTTTACTCAGCTCATTTTATTACAAATAAATGAACTGCTCATATTTCCAACAACTTGGTTGAATCTCCAGGGAATTATGAGGAGTTAAAAATGTCAATGCCAAAAGGTTACATGAATCCTGATTCCATTTACACATGTTTGAAATGACAATATTTTATAAATGGAGAACATGTTATTGGTTGTCAAATGTTAATGATGAAGGCAGAGGGAAGGGAGATGTGTGGGTTATTAAAGAGGAATACTAGAAGTCCTGGCAGTAATGGAGCTCTTCTTTGTCTCAACTGAGGTGTGGGAAACAAATCTATACATGTTCTAAAATTTTATAGAACTAAATACAGACACCGACACACACAGACCCATAATAAGTACCAGTAAAACTGAAAAATACTGAACATGATAAGTGGATTATATACCAATATTTTGGTTGAAATATAACACAAAATGTTTATGAGATATTACCACTCAGGAAATTAACTAAGTGATATATGGGACACCCTAATTTACAATAATCTTAGTAATAATTTCAATTTAAAACTTGAGCAAAGCATCAATATCTAATGATATATATACTCATAAATAATATGGCAAAAAAAGAGAAAAATATATATGGAAGCAGAAATATTTGAAATGGTAACAATCAAGAAAGAGCTTTAGAAAATTAATGAAAGACAACAATCCACAGATCCAAGACGCACAGAGAACACCAAAAAATATATATATAGATAGATAGATGCAACAGATGCAAAACGAACAAATAATTCTCCTAGAAATAGCATAAGCAGAATGCAGAAAGTCAAAGATAATTAGAACATTTTTAAAGCAGCAAGAGAAATAACCCCATTACACTATAAAAGTATAAAGACAAAATCGTAGAATTCTTCTCAAAAGTTTTCCAACAAGAAGAAAATGAAGAGATGTCTTTAAAATGTTGAAAAAAGGAAGTTATCAATGCAATTCTATACATAGTCAAACTATCTTTCAAAAAAGAAGGCAAAATAGAGACATTTTTAAACAAACAAAAGCTGAAGGGATTCATTAGCAGCAGAAATGTATACCAGAAATGTATTACCAGAAATGTATAGCAATGTTCTTCAGGTATTAGTATGACCCCACACAGAAATTAGGATCTACCCAAAGAAGTGAAGCACTCCTTGATGCACCAAACAGTTGTTAAGGGTCAGCTATGTTTTCTATGATTACTCATCGTAACCTATTGTTATATTGTGAATTTAAATCAGTGGCTTGAGCCAGCATTGTATATATATTTAATAGGTAGAAATACGTAAGTAGAACCACATGCACAAGGAACTGCATCTCCAATTGCAAATTTGGAAGTACAGCCTCGTTCAAGTGGAAGCCTCAGTGGCAAAGTGGGAAGAACATTGGCAGTGTTGTATGGCGTTATTTTTGCCTCAGCTCCTAAATAGGTCTGGGGTTCCTAAGATTATTTCTCCAGCTTGGGTTCGCTTGCTTCATGTGTGGTGTCAGGTGTCATCTAGATCCTTGATACTGAACCTAGAGCTCATGGCCAATAGCACCCATGTCATTGAATATTAGAGAAACAGAACCTCATGTCTCACACTGACACATGACGCTGGAATCTCCATTGTCACAAAATTTAAGGTGGCTTGTATGTACATAAAACTTTCAGAAGCACTGCATTTGATAATTCCCCAAGAATTATGATTAGCAATAGATACAAAGTAACTGAAAATGAAGTTTATGTTCCTTGCTTCTCTCTTACCCCAAGTAAATTTGAGAACACTACCCAGTTTCTAGCATTTAAATGGAAAAAAAAAACATAATGGAGATTTTTGCCTTTTAATAATTCTTAACATGTATCAAAAAGTGGCTGAGCACATTTCCTATTTCATTATTCTTTATATCTAATTTAAAAGATACTGGTTTATTTTCTCTTTTTTATAAAATTAGAAGCTGAGGACTTGAGAAAATGAATATCTTGTAACACAAAATTAAGACTGACTCTGGCGATATACAAATTTAGGCCCTCTTACTACCAAATGCCTACTAAGGAAGAAAGTTTGGATTTCCTTGTTTATAAAGTAAGGTTAATATAAAGGTCTATTTGCACAATTTTGAGAATCATCTCTAATGTAGATATATTTCACTTGTTGATATCAAAATTATTTTACTTATATATAAAGATGCTATCTCTTATTTCCTCAGGAAATATTCGATTTTTGTTTTTGAGACATAGTCTCACTCTGTCACCCAGGCTGGAGTGCAGCATGCAATGTGTGATCTTGGCTCACTGCAACTTCCGTCTCAGCAGTTTAAGCCATTCTCGTGCCTCAGCCTCCTGAGTAGCTGGGATCACCGGCTTGTCCCACCACACCTGGCAAGTTTTTGTATTTTTTTTTTTTTTGGTAGAGATGGGGTTTCACCAAGTTGGACAGGCTCGTCTTGGACTTGCTGGCCTCAAGTGATCCACCCACTTTGGCCTCCCAAAGTACTGGAATTACAGGCGTTAAGTCACCATGCCCCACAGAAATATTTAATTTATAAGGTGGCTTAGACTCTTCTTTTTCTGTTTTAATCTATTCTCCAATATGGCAGAAGAGAAAAAGAAATGGCCATTCTAAAATACATATCTGATTCTTTTATATCACTGGTTTTAAAACTTCAGTAAGCCTCACTGATGCCAAGAGTAATAGTTTCCAAGTCGGCTGCATTTTAGATATAGCTATAGCTAGGTATTTTGAAAATATAGATTCCCTGACTCTACCACAATGTATTAAATTAGAATTTCTAGACATCACCTTGGGTTCTTCCTACGCTTACTTTTCTTTTTAGTCTGGCTGCGTATCTGCATTCAGGACAAATTAATTAATCATTCTATATTAAGTAATACTATTTTTTAGTATTTTAATATTGTTTCTACAGATTGAATTTGGGGGGATTAAAGCAGGTTCAAATATATCTACTAAAGTTTAATTATTGCTTTTATACATGACCAGGAGAGACTTCCTACTCCCCTTTTATTCTTGCTTTTCCAAATTTTACAACCAAAACACTCAACTTTCTTCATTGACAACAGGTTCAACAATTTGAGATTAAATGCACAATGTTTTTTAAAAACGTATATACATAGTAGACACACTATGTAACAATAAGGAAAACAAAGTTTTTAAAGGTCGAGTTTTTCAATATTATGTCAGAAATTTCAAATTCAGAATGACAATAAACCTTTCCTGCCTTTTACTTCCTATGCTGGTTCAGATTGCCTAACAGCAGATGTCCACTTATGATCATATTTTGATTACAGAAGGTATCAAAGAATAAATGAAAACAATACAAAAACATAGTAATAAATGAAGGCATTATTTATTATATGTTTTAGTTTGAAATTACCAAGGAGGGAAACATAATATCTAAGAATCCTTCAGCAGTTAGTTAATATCTTCATGTCTCAATTTTTCTCATCAATAAAAAGGAAAATAGTATTAATGTCATAGAGCTTAATATTATTTGATTTAAATATTAATTAATTTTTCATTTAATTGTGGGGAATTAAATGTTTTTTATGTATTCGGTATTTAGAACAGTACCTAGATATAGTAAATGCTTTGAAAGAATTAGACTTGATTATTGTTATTATATTTTATACACTTTATGTTTTCTCTGGTCTTTTTCTGTACATTCATCAGGTTTCAGTTAGTGATGCATACAATTTATCTCCCAATTTCCTCTGTTCTTACTCACTTCTTCACATCCATTTTTCCTTCCTGACTGTTTGTCCTTCAGACTCCAAGCTCCAGCATCAGACTTGAAGACAGTAGCCATACAAAGACTGCTTAGCCAGCTCACGCAATTACATCAGGACAGATATCTGTGGCAAATTGCCTCATATAAATTGAGTAATTCAATCTTGAGAAATTTCACTTAAGGAAATAATCAGAAACTAATACAAATGCTTTCAGGCAGGAATGCTTATTATAATATCATTTAAACGTAAAGGAAACAAACGGACACATACAAATGCCTAATAGTAAGGTAATTGTTAAATATATAAACAAGGTTACATTCCTTTAGCTCTTTATGAGCAATAAGAAATCATCTGAAGATGCAAAAATTACTAGTAAGAGTAAGTACACAGAATATTATAACGGTGTAATTGTGGTAAGATACTGTTATTCCAAATAGAAAGACTAAAAGATGAGCCAATAAAAAATAATTACTACAATGTTTCAAGACATAGACAATAAGATATAAATAGAAACACAAAAATTAAAAGCCAAGGGAATGAAATTCAGATGTAGAGTTTTAATTTTCCTTTTATTTGTTTGTTTATGCAATTAGTAATGTCATCAGTATAAAATAATGGGTTATTTTTTCAAGCCTCATGGTAACCTCAAATCAAAAAACACACCACAGGCACACAAAAAATATAAAAGCAAGATATTAAAATATATCAACAGAGAAAAACACCTTCACTAAAAGGAGGACAGGAAGAAAGAAAATAAGGAAAAGAAGACCACAAAGCAACCAGAAAGCAAATAGCAAAATGGAAAAAGAAAGTTTCTGCTTATCAATAATAGCATTGAATATAAATGGACTAAACTGTTCAATCAAAAGACATAGAGTGGCTAAATGGATTTCTAAAAAGACCCATCAATCGGTTGCTACAAGAAATACGCTTCACCTATGAAACACATAGACTGAAAATAAAGGGACGGAAAACCGTATTACATGTCAATGGAAACCAAAAAAAGACCAGAATTAGCTATGCTTATAGTATGGCTTCTCTCTGTGTCCCCACCCAGTTCTCATCTCAAATTGTAATCCTTAGAATTCCCATGTGTCGAGGGAGAAACCCGGTGGGAGGTGATTGGATCATGAAGGCATTTATCCCATGCTGTTCTTGTGATAATGAGCGAGTTCTCATAAGATCTGATAGTTTTTTAAGGAGCTCTTCCCACTTTGCTCCTCACTCTTCTCTCTCCTACTGCCATGTGAAGATGGTCCGTGTTTCCCTACACCTTCTGCCATGATTGTAAGTTTTCTGAGGCCTCCCCAGCCATATACAACTATGAGTCAATTAAACCTTTTTTCTTTATAAATTATTCAGTCTTGTGTATTTTTTTATATCAGTGTGAAAACAGACTAATATAGTAAATTATTATCACAGAGAGTGGTGCACTGCTATAAAGACAATAGAAAATCTGGAAGCAATGTTGTGACTGGGTAATGGGCAGAGGTTGAAGCAGTTTGGAGACTTCAGAAAAAGACAGAAAGATGCGAGAATGTTTGGAGCTTCTGAGATACTTCTTGAATAGTTTTGACTAAAATGCTGATAGTGATGTGAGCAATGAAGTCCAGGCTCAGGTGGTCTTAGATGGAGATGAGGAATTTGTTGGAAACTGGAGCAAAAGTCACTCTTGCTATGCTATAGCAAAGAGGCTGATGGCATCTTGTCCATGCTGTAGAGATCTGTGGAACTTTGAACTTGATAGAGATGATTTAGATTATCTGGTGGAAGAAATTTCAAAGCAGCAAAGCATTCGAGATATGACCTGGATGCTCTTAAAAGCATTCAGTTATACATTCACAAAGAGATTGTTTGAAATTGGAACTTATGTTTGAAAGAGAAGCAAAACACAAAAGTTTAGAAAATTTGTAGCCTGATTATGTGATAGAAGAGAAAAACCCATTTTCTGAAAAGAAATTCAAATTGACTGCAGAAATTTGGAAAAGTAATGAGGATCAAAATGTTAATTGTCAAGACAATGGGCAAAATGTCTTCATGGTTTGTCAGAGGTCTCAAAGCGCCCACTCCATCACAGACCTGGAGAGATAGGAGGAAAAAATGGTTTTGTGGGCTAGGCTCAGGGTCTTGCTGCTTTGTGCACTCTCAGGACTTAGTGTGCTGAGTCTCTGCCATAACTGAAGGGGGCCAACATGCAGCTGAGGCCATTGCCTTAGACACTGCAAGTGCCAAGCCTTCGTGAATTACACATGGTGGTGGGACTGTGGGTGCACAGAAGTCAAGATTTGAGATTTGTGAACCTCTGCCTAGATTTCAGAAGATGCATGGAAATGCCTGCATATCCAAGCAGAAGTTTGCTGCAGGGGTGGAGCTCTCATGGATGACCTCTGCTAGGGCATTGCAGAAGAGAAACATGAGATTGGAGCTCCTATACAGAGTCCACACTGGGGCACTGCCTGGTGGATGTAGGAGAAGGGGCCACCCTCCTGCAGACCTCAGAATGGTAGATCCATCAAGAGTTTGCACTGTGCACTTGGAAAGGCTGCAGACACTAAATCTCAGCCTGTGAAAGCAGTCAGGTGGTGGGGTGTACCCTGCAAAGCAGGCGCAGTGCTGAGCAAGACCATGGAAGTCCACCCTTGCATCAGCATGACCTTGATGTGAGACATGGAATCAAAGGAGATTTGGAGCTTTAATACCTGTTGACTGCCCTATTGGATTTAGGATTGATATAGGGCCTGTGGTCCCTTTGTTTTAGCCAACTTCTCCTATTTGGAACCTGTATATTTACCCAGTGCTTGTATATTTTCATTGTATCTTGGATGGAACAAACTTGTGTTTGATTTTATAAGCCCATAGATGGAAGGGATTTGCCTTATCTCAGATTAGACTTTGGACTTGGACTGTTGGGTTAGTGTCATGCTGTAATGAGTTAAGACTTTTGGGGACTGTTGGTAAGGCATTATTTTGTTTTGAAATTTGAGAACATGAGATTTTGGAGGGGCCAGGAGCAGAATTGTATGGTTTGGCTTTATGTCTCTACCCAAATCTCATCTCAAATTGCAATCCCCATGATCTCCACAGGAAGAAACCCAGTAGAAGGGGTTTGGATTATGGATGTGGTTTCTCCCATGCTGTTCTCATGATAACTGGTGAGTTCTCATCAGCTCTGATGGTTTTATAATTTGCTCATCTGTCTCTTGATGCCATGTGAAGAAGGTCTTTGCTTCCCCTTCACCTTCCACTATGATGGTAAGTTTCCTGAGACCTCCTCAGCCATGTAGAACTGTGAGTCAATTAAACCTCTTTTCTTTGTAAATTATCCATTCTGGGTATATTATGATATACACTAATTTACCCAGTAGTGTGCAAAATACTAATACAGCTTATATCAGAAAAATTGATTTTATGACAAAAATATACAGAGAAATAAAGATGGTCATTATGTAATATTAAAGGGTCAACTCAAAGAGAGTATAACAATTCTAAATATATATGTACCCAATATTGTATCTGTATAAATACAGCTTTATAAAGCAAATATTATTAGAGCTAAAGATAGAGATTTCAATACAATAATAACTGGATATTTCAACACCCCACTTTCAACATTGGACAGATCTTCTACATAGAAAATCAACAATAAAATATCAGACTTAATCTGCACTATAGACCAAATTGATCTAATTGACATTTTAAAAATGTTTCCACCAATGGCTGCAGAATATATATTCTTCTCCTCAACACATGGATCATTCTCAAGGATAAAACGTAAATCACAAAACAAGTCTTAAAACATTCAGAAAATTGAAATAATATCAAGCATCTTTTCTGACTTGAATAGAATAAAACTATAAATTAATAACCAACAGAATATTGGTCTTGAAATTCTAGGCTGAAGCAATCATCCTGCCTTGCCCTCCCAAAGTGCTAGGATTACAGACATGAGCCACTGGGCCCAGCCACTGGAATAATGGAAACTATACAAGCACATGGAAATTAAACAATATGCTCCTGAATGATCAGTGGGTCAATGAAGAAATTGAAAAAGAAATGGGAAAATTTCTTAAAATAAACAATAATGGAAGCACAACATACCAAAACCTATGGGATACGGCAAAAACAATACTAAGAGGGAAGTTTATAGCTAGAAGTGCCTATATCAAAAAAGAAGAAAAATTTCAAATAAACATTCTAACAATGCATCACAAAAAATTAGACCAGCAAGAACAAGCAAACCCAAAATTAGTAAAATAAAATAAATAGTAAATATCAGAGCAGAAATGAATTGAATTGAAACGAAGAAAAAAGTACAAAAGATCAAGAAAATAAGTTCATTTTTTGAAAAGATAAGCAAAATTGACAAATCATTAGCCAGACCAACTAAGAAAAAAGAGAAGACCCAAATAAATAAAATCATAGATGAAAACAGAGGCATTACAATCAATACCACAGAAATTCCAAGGAATATTAGTGGCTACTATGAGCAACCATATGACAATAAATTGGAAATCTAGAAGAAATGAACAAATTCCTAGACACATACAACATACCAAGATTGAACAATTAAAAATCCAACACCTGAAGAAATCAATAACAAGTAATGAGACAAAAGCACAATAAAAACTCTCTCAAGAAATGAAACTTGAAAAAAAATGTCCAGGACCCAGTGGCTTCACTGCTGAATTCTAAACATTAAAAAAACTAATACGCATCCTACTCAAACTATTCTGAATAATGGAGTAGGAGGGAGTGCTTCCTAACTCATTCTACAGGCCAGTATTACTCTGATACCAAAAGCAGACAAAGACATATTAAAAAACAAACAAACAAACAAACAAAACAAAACAAATCTACAGGCCAATATCCCTAA
This sequence comes from Cebus imitator, assembly GCF_001604975.1. Taxonomy (NCBI): domain Eukaryota; kingdom Metazoa; phylum Chordata; class Mammalia; order Primates; family Cebidae; genus Cebus; species Cebus imitator. Next base: position 6,606,901 of record NW_016107349.1, on the reverse strand, counting down.
TGAATATTGATGCAAAAATACACAACAAAATGCTAGTAAATTGAATTCAACACACATTAAAAATGTCACTCAGTATGATCAAGTGAGATTTATCCCAGGTATACAAAGACAATTCAATATATGCAAGTCAAGCAATATGATACATTATAACAACAGAATGAAGGATAAAAGCCACACGATTATTTCAATTAATAATTAAAAAAGCATTTTATACAATTTTATACAAATCATCCATTCATCGTGAAAATGCCCAAAAACCTTGGGGTAGAAGGGACATAACGCAACATAATTGAAGCCATATACAAACCCACAGCTAGTATCATATTGAATGGGGAAAAAACAAGTTTTCCTGCTTAGATGTGGAAAACAATAGAGATGCCCACTTTCATCACTGTTTTCTAACATAGTACTGAAAGTCCTAGCTAGTGCAATCAAACAGGAGCAAGAAATAAAAGGGATTCAATTTACGAAGTAAGAAGTTAAATTATACTTTTCTGCAGATGATATGATCTTATATTTGGAAAATACTAAAGAGTATACCAGAAAACAATTAGAACAAATACAACAAAGTTGCAGTGTACAAAATCAACATGCAAAAATTAGTAGTATTTTTATATGCCAACTGCAAACAATATAAAACAGAAGTAAAAAATCAATCCTATTTATAATAGCTACAAATAAAATTAAATACATAGGAATTAACCTATTCAAAGAAGTGAAAATTCTCTAACATGAAAACTATAGAAGACCTATGAAATAATACACCAAAAACTGGAAGGACATTTCATGCTCATAGATTGAAACAATCAATAGTGTTTAAGTGTCCACAGCCAAAGAAATCTACAGATTCAATGTAATCTCTATCAAAATACCAATGACATTCTTCACATAACTAGAAAAAAAATCATAAAACTTATATGAAACCATAAAAGACCCAGAATAGCCAAAGCTATCCTGAGCAAAAACAACAAAATTGGACGAATCACATTACTTGACTTCAAATTACACTACAGCTACCTATCATAACCAAAACATCATAATACTGGCAGAAAAACAGACACGTGGACCAATGAAGAATAGAGTACCTAAAAACAAAATCATATATCTACATATCTACAATGAACTCATCTTTGACAAAGATTCCAAGAACATACAGAAAAAAATGTTTAGGGAAAGAATAGTCTCTTCAATAAATGGTACGGGGAAAACTTGATCTCCATATGCAGAAGAATGAAAGTATGCCCTTATCGCTCACCATATATAAAAATCAAAACAAAGTGGTTAAAAACATCTAAGACCTCAAACTGTGAAACTACTAAAATAGAGCACTGGAGATATGATCTAGGACATAGGACTGGGCAAAGATGGAAAAGCAAGGTCATCTCAAGTTAAACAGCTTCTGTAGGTAAAGAAAACAATCAAAAAATAAAGAGACAACCCACAGAATGGGAAAAAATATTTGCATACTCCCACCTGACAAAGGATAAGGAACTCAAACAACTCTACAGAAAAAAAGCTAATAATTCAAATTAAAAATGGGCAAAAGATCTAAATAGACTTTTCTAAGAGGAAGACATACAAATGGCGACGAGGTATATGAAAAGGTAGTCAGCATCAGTGATTATCAGAGAAATGAAAATAAAAACTACAAAGAGATATTATCTCATCCCAGTTAAAATGGCTTATATCCAAAAGTCAAGCAATAACAAATGCTAGTGAGGATGTGGAGCATAGGGAATTCTCATACACTCTTGGTAGGAATACAAATTAGTACAATCAGTATGGTGAACAGTGTGGAGATTCCTCAAAAAACTGAAAATAGGACTGCCATATGATTCAGGAATCCCACTGATGGGTGTATGTCTGAAGACAGGAATCAGCACATCAAAGAGATATCTGTACTCTTATGTTTTGCAGTACTATTTGCAATTGACAAGATTTGGAAGCAACCTAGGTGTCATCAACAGATAAATGGTAAGGAAAATGTACATATACACAATGGAGTTCCATTCAGCCATAAAGAAGAATGAGATTCTGTTATTTGCGACAAAATGGATGAAACTGGAGGCCATTATATTTAAGTGACATAAGCCAGGCACTGAAAGACATACTTTGCATATTTTCACTTATTTGTGAAAGCTAACAATTGTAACAATTGAACTCATAGAGATAGAGAGTAGAATGTTAGTTATCAGATGCTGGGAAACGTAGTGGGACCCTGGCTGAGAAGTGGGGATTGTCAACGGCTGCAAAAAATCATTAGGAAGTGAATAAGACCTACTATTTGATAGTACAATAGTGTGATCACAGTCAATAATAATTTAATTGTACATTTTAAAATAACTAAAATAGTATATTGTTTGTAATACAAAGGATAAACGCTTGAGATGATGAATACCCAATTTACCCTGATGTGATTATTACATATTCTATACTTGTATCAAAATATCTCATGTACCCTATAAATATCTATATCTACTATGTACCCCCAACATTTAAAATTTTAAAAAATGTAGATAAGAAAACCAGACAAAAAATAATTACTATTATTTTTAGTTGTATATGAAATGGCAATAAATTATAAAATATTTTTTAAAAATAAGCCTTTGCAATTCTGACATGTATGTAGTACAAATAGAACTCATGTACTTTTGGAAGTATAAAATTTAAAAATATTTATATACTTGATCTAGTGATACAGATACTGGCAAGTTATTCTATTAATATAAACATAATGCAACTGTGGGAAATTATCGCAAAGTTTATAAATGCACGTATGCATAAATATTCATCATGATCTTATTTGTAATAGCCAGAAAATAGATAAGATAGGAAAAGCTAAACACTGTTAAAGTAGTCATATAAATGAAATATTATGCATAAAATCAACTATTAGGTAATCATTGATAAGCATGTTTATGAAGTACTTTAATTATATAGACGTGTTTATTCAATAGTGCTATGTAATAATAAGATAGGATAAAGTGATCCCAAAGACATACGAAAAAAAGATGTTAAATATAATGATGTCTGAGAAGGGTTATTTTAGATTTTTGATCCCTGTGTAATGTCTGCACTGATATCTTCAGCAGACTTGAATTTCTCCTTCTATTAAGCTCTACAATTTTATATTTCCATCATACCTTCTGTAGACAGGGACTGTATCTTTTCATTCCTGAGTTCTCATGATTGTGTGGTACTCTTTCTGTATTTGTTACTGAATAGATGCTAGACAGTGAACAAATGTTTTCTTTCTAGCTTTCTCTTTCAGTCTTCTAACAAACTCTTGCCTCTGGATCTCTATGTATTTCGTTCTTTCATACATAAATTTCTATCTTGTGCTTTTGCAGATTATTTTTCCAATTATCAACCTCCTGTCATAGATTTTGGTGACATAATGGGGAAAGCATAAAAGTGATTAGATGTGTAATTGGTGCTGCTTTTAAGTTGCTTTTATGTTCTTTTCGACAGCACTTTCTTATAATATGTAAGTTCTTAGAAGGATGACTTTGAGTAATTATTTAAAGGCACAGGTAACAACATGACCAACTTGCATTGGAAGATAGGCAGGGGATGGCTTACATCTAATATTCTGGAATATTTTCTCTATAATAAAAATTTATAATAAATTAACAGTAGAAATTTTAAGGAGTAATTGTACTAAAGTGCATAGCACATAAATTCTACATTGCATTTCTTCACATCCTATTGGACAAAAGATCCTCTCATGTGCTTTATTGAATCTGAGCTAGCTAGGTTAAATCTTGATATCTAGGCCTTTAAAGTTTTACTTATTTTTAAAAAGAAATTTGGAGATAAATAACTGAATAGATTTTTAAATTAAAAATAGCACAGATGAGTCCCAATATGAAACAACGTCTCCTGAACTCTTTCTAAAATAAAGGTTCACATGCCAATGAGAATTGGTAGCCTTGTCTGTACCTGGATTTGATTAGACATTTTTGTGATTCTGAATAGTTTTCTATTTCAGTAGTCATAGTCTGGCAACCAAAGGTTTAAAAATTCATGGCCCTCTGTAAAATAAATTGTTTAAAAGATTTTGTAGGTCCCGGAATAATGCGTTTGCGATTCAAAAACAGTTTTAAGCCAAGGGTTGTAGGAAGTTCAGCTCTCTTGCTAATTATGTGATTTCAGACACATACCAAATATTTTATTCTTGAAATGTGTCATTTCCAAAAGGATGCATTCGGGCAGCGTTTTCCTGATGATCCCTTCATCTCTAGTCCATCCTGGCTTTGATATACAGTTGTTCTTCAAAAAGTGTCAGTTCCAGTCGATCCCTGTGTCAGGTGCCTGTATGAGCTTGAGGCTGGAGGGAGTCATGGTTGCACCTGTGAGTAGCCACTGCTATTCACAGCAGTGAGACCCCAGAGACAGGCCTTTTTCTTAAAAAATAAAATAAAATAGTATCAGTTCCTTGAGTCAGCAAATTTGGATAATTTATTTCAGAAAAATAAAGAGTATTTTGAACTGAAAGGCATCCTTTTGTCTATAGTTCGAGGAAGCTGAGGACCAGAGTCCTTAAAATGACCCTCAGGCTGGGTTCTAATCAGTAACAGTGTCAAGACTTGAGTCTAACCCTAATTCAAATGCTCTGTTCCCTTTAACAAGCCATAGCCTCTTACTTCTGACTAGGAAACTGAGATTATTAGCAATTGTGTGTGTGTGTGTGTGTGTGTGTGTGTGTGTGTGTTTAATACTTCCTGATACCACTTGCAAATAATTGCAAAATAACTCACCTATAAAGCCAGGTGAGTCATCTTTTAGATTTTTGCCATGTGTGTATATGTCTGTCTACTTTTTCTTATTTCTGTAAGTATAATCTGTATTGGAGAGAGAAGTTTATGATGCCATTAGCTTCTGAAGTAGATGTGAGATGTAATAACTGGGGTTCAGTGACAAGAAGAAAATTAATAAATCACATTAGCCACCAAGTGAATCTTCATGAATAACTTGTTCCTTCCTGAGGGCTTATGAAGGAAGAAGCCATTGTGACATCTAGGTGGCTGATGTTCCAGGCACAGGAATGGGCATATGCTGAAACCCTGGGTGTTCTTTTTTGTAACTTTCATATGGGGACAATACACGCAAACATCTCACTAGTTAGTTTTTTTTTCTTTTAATCTTTGGGATTCAATCAGCAAATATATTTTGGTATTGGAGTCATTTGAAGATCTGATACCTTGTCTGTCTTGCTTAGCCTAGCATTTTGTAGGATTGTTGCTTCAGTTTATCAAGCATATGTGAGCTAATACAATCTAGTTGAAATTTCAGAGAGATATGATCATCTGATGGTGAACATGTGTTTTTAGAATCGTCGTTGGAACATGGTACATATTATCTTAGCACTTATTTAACACATTTTGTTATTAGGTAATATGAACACATTTGTTATTAGGTAATACGAACACATTTGAAGAGATTTCTTTTATGAGTCTTAAATAAAGGAAGATACCAGAGAGTATGTTGTTGTAATGTAGCTGATCCTGTCCAGTGCTGTCTGCTTGAAAGCAAAATTATTCCACTCAAAGCAGTCAACATGAGCAGAATTTATGGTTTCATATATTCAGTAACTCAATAAAGTTATTGAGCTTATTCAGGTCCTTTATGCTGGGAATAGAGTAGTGAGCAATGCAGGCAGTGTCCTACCCTCATTAACTTTACTTTTGAGTTGAGGAAACATACAGCAAACAAATAAATTTTAAAAAAATCTATTAGGTTGTATTAGTCAGTGTTTTCCAGAGAAACAGAACCAATAGGATGTGGATGGATAGAGAGAGAGAGAGAGAGAGAGAGAGAGAGAGATAGATAGATAGATACCGGCAAAGAGACATTTATTTTAAGGAATTGGCTTACAGAGTCATGCCAATTCAGGTGCAAATTCATAATATGCATCAGATTGGCTGGCTTTAAACCCAGAGAGAGGAGTGGCAACCCAAGTCCAAATATCATCTGTTGGCCAAATTCTGCCCCTTACGTGGCAGAAGGTCAGTCTTTATCCAATTAAGGCCTTCAACTGACTGGACGAGGCCCACCCACCAATCTGCTTTACTCAAAGTCTACTAATTTAAATATTAATCTCATCTCTAAAACACCTTCACAGAAATATATAGAATTATGTTTGACTGAATATCAGGGCACTGTGGCCCAGCCAAGTTGATACATAAAACTAAGAATCACAGTGGTGTGAAGTGCTATAGAGAAAAATAGAACCGGGTAAAAATAAGGCTTGTTGACCAGTGCTATTTTAAGTAAGGTGGGCAGGGTCTCTCTAATAAGATAGCCTTTGAACAGAGACTTGAAGGAAGAAGGCATTGGGCCATCTAGGTGGGTGACATTCAAGACAAGAGAATGGGTGCATGCTAAAACTCTGAAGTGAAAACATATTTGACATAATCCAGTCCAAGTGAGAAACTGTGTGGCAAATCACAGTAAATTCAAGAGTGGGTGGGAGGAGATGGAGTCACAGAGTTGCAATAAAGAAGGCCACTTTAAGAACTTTGGATTTTAGGTTCTGAGAAAGAAGTAAGTAACATGATCTGACTTATCATGCTTTGTCTTCTATTTCCCTTACTAGACTGTAAAATTCTTTAGGACATCCAGGCTCAAGGCCTGGCAATTGGATTATTGACTATAGTACTTCATGAATTCATCTACAGGACTAAATCTAAGAGAAAACAAATATATTATAACTTTTACTAATGAAGTACAAACATATATTTGTAAACCTTTTTTAAACACTCAAAAATGAAAAAATATTATTTTCTGAGTTTAGCATTTGAATAATCCATACTAAGTAAGGTATCTAGAGCCACCTTCAATATGGTGGGCCCTGCCACATGTAGTCATTGGAAGCTTAAAATGTGGCTTGTCTGAATTGAGATGAGCTATAAGTATAAGCTACCCACTGGATTCCAACTGCTTGGTATGAAATAAAACATAACGTAAATATCTCCTTAATTATATTGACTACTCACTAAAATGATAGTACTTTAAATACGTTAGATTAAATAAATGAATTGTTATAATTAATTTCACATGCTTCTTTTTTCTTTTTAAAATGTGGCTACTAGAAAATGTAAAATGACATACGTGGTTTGCATTTCTAACTCACATAATATTTCTATTGAACAGTGCTGATATCCATGTTTTAAATAATATTTCACATGCCATGGATATGCATGCCTATATTTGTTGTGATATTTTGCTTTTATGACTTATTCTTCTGATTCCCAAACGCTGTTCTTAATTTTCATCTGCAAAGCTGTTACATGGGCAAGGTATGGTGGCTCACGCCTGTAATCCCAGCACTTTGGGAGGCTGAGGCAGGTGGATCACGAGGTCAAGAGATTGAGACCATCCTGGTCAACATGGTGA
>NW_016107349.1:6563661-6599357 GCF_001604975.1 Cebus imitator | reverse complement strand
ATCCATATAATGAAAAATTATTTGGCAATAAAAAAAAAAAAAAGCTGTTACATGTTCCATTCAATTAGGGATCAAGATAACTTATCTTCTATTGCCTCTAAGATGGAGCAAGGCCAAGGCTTTAGACTTGATTTGGAACATTATATATTTGCTCCAAGGCCATGAGTGATATAAAAATAAAAAAGAAAAAGCAGCTAATAAGCAATGTGAGACAAGAGGGAAAAAAGCAGGTCATAATGGCTTTAAAATTGACAAGTAAATTATTTGGGGAAAAAAAGGATTCTCAGTCTCTCCAATGGCATGGTAAACTCCCCGAAGGCAAGAACTGTGTTATGCCTAGTCTTTCTTCCATGTGCCTATCAGTCTTGCTCAGCATTGCAAGAGCTAACCAACCCAACCTGAGGATGCCAAGGCTTCACACAGCTGCCACGGCTTCACACAGCTGCCACTTTGGGGTCTTAAGTTCCTTTCATTCAAGAAGGAATTATTGAGGATATTTTCTTCAAATCTCAATTTTTAAATAAATCCATTCTTTAGTAATTTCACGCTAATTTTCAAAGTCATAGTCAAAACCCTAAATTTATTTAGTTGTCAATACTCTTTGATATTTCTATGCACTGCAAACACCACGCAGTTTGCTTGTTTAAATCTGATTCATCCTCTACCAAGCCTCTCCCTTTTCCTTCTTTTGCTCCCCTTACCCTTGCACTTTACCCAACCAAACTCACATTCTACCATTAAAAAATACCCTGACTTTTTCACCTCTTTGCGTAAAAACTCCACTGAAATCCTCACCTCCACTGTGGTGGAGAGAGGTAATGACTGCTTCATCCTTTGCATCCTACCCGCCTGAGGTCTGGGAGACGCAGAAAGTTTTCATCTCCCCTCACGTTTCCAGACACGAATGTTCACACTTAAGTTCAGGACTTTCCAACCATTTCTTACATGGGATGTTGTAAATTCCTTGCTTTCAAGAAAATGCCTCTAATTTATCCGCCACTGCACAAGCCAAAATGACCTTTCTAAAATGCAAATCCGATCTTGTTATTCTGACACTTAAAGCTTATTTCAATAACTTGTGTTTCTTTTAGTTTGAAAGGCACATAAATAAATAATTCTTTATTAAGTTTCTCATGTCTTAACATAATTTGTCTCCTATGTCTTACCTACATCTACCCGTTCAGTTAAATGTCACAAGCTATTCTCTTTACTAGGAGTAATCTTTCCTTTTTTCCTTAGGTTTTCTTATTCTTATCTATCCTTCAAATCTCAGTTTAGACGATTCTCAGAAGAATCTCTAATGACGCAAAATGGACTTACATGATCTCCAATTTCTCATATAAGAACTACGTTGATAATCATTGTTTATTTTAGAGTCATTTACGATTTTCCTTTTCTAGTAAATGGTATATTTGTTGAGGGCAGAAACCATGGCTATTTTGCCCAATATTAAATTCTCAGGGTATACCATACACCCAGAGTAGTATACCGTTTGCACAGAGCATTCATTAAATAAATATTAGTTAAATGAACTTGAAGAACACCTTTGAAATATATTATTTTAGATTTAACAATACAAGACAAAAATCTTCCAAATTACATAGTGATTTTGGGTATTTTCAGTTCTCTGGATTAAGCTATATTGTAATGGAATATATAAAATATTTAAAATCACAGATTTAGAACCAAACAAACTCAAGTTTGATTCCGACCTCTGCAACTATCTAGCTGTTTGAACTTGAGCAAGTAGCTTAACGCTTTGAAGCATATTTGCTACAAATCCAAGTTTGTAATCTTGATCATATAGTTGAGTTGAAAGGACTAAATGTGGTGGTATTCAGAAGTGCCTGGCTCAGTGCTTTCTTAGCACAAATTTAGCGCTCAAGAATGTAAGATCCTTACAAAATAATGTCCATCATTTGAGCATTCATTTTCCCACATAAAAATATTTGGAGACTTTACTTTTTTGGCATTCAAACAATTTTGTGAAATTTAAGCAATTTTTATTTACAGTGGATATATATTCAATACAGGATATTGTGTGGCTAATGTGTCCGTGAAGCATCAATTGATTATTCTTCTTTGCTCTGTACATAGCTCATTAGTTATGGGTACAGGCAGCAAAAGTTCCTAAAAAATAACTAATAGCTACATTTTTATCAGATAGATATTCTTTTGACTGCAAGTGGAGAGAAAAATACCACTAACAATAGTGTATTGATGCCATTCTCTATGATTCTCGTGGCCTGCTTGAATAAGATTACAGGATGGTTTTCTCAGTTCTGTCTCCTCTGTGTTCAAGGCAGAAAGAAAGAAGATAGCAAAGGATTAGCCATGTTTATCCCTTTTATCAAGAAAGCTAAGTTTTGCTGACAGCCTCAGAATACTTTTCCAAAATTGTATGGGCTGGAAAAGTGAATGTTTTATGGTTTTGGCTATATTAGACGTCTGTAAGAAAGGAACCATATATTTTTGTTGCAACATATATTGAACTCTTACAAAGTTCTAGGCCCTATGCTAAACAAGTGATATATCTATTTTCTATCTTCAAAAGAACCCCATGCATTGGAAGCTAATACATCCTTGCCCATCCTTCTACTGCCTTACTCTGACCCTCTCCCCCACCACATTAGGCTCTGAAATTAAACAATGCACCAGATGACTACTTTATCTGACATTATTTGATAGAACACTTGCCCTTAAAACACAAGTGTCATGACCTTGAACATTCATTGAGAGCCTCCTTCAACCCAGAGCTGAGATTCCAAGGGGTGTAAGTCTTGGCTTACAGTGTAAATGGTGAGTCAGGCCAGACACTCAGAGAGAAAGCAGACATAACAAGAATAAAAGAAAGGTTTAGCGCCTGTTTGGAAATTTATGCATATTATTTCAGAAAACTAATTTGGAAACAAGCTCAAGTTCTTACAGAACAGGTGATAAATATAAGGTTTTACCTGGAATGAACGGGGCCTAAAAAGCCGAGCTAGGTAATATGGATCTTACTTTTTAAAGAAGAGAAAATTATTCATGGTTTTTGAGCAAGAGTCAGGAAATGAAGGAGTGACACCAAAAATAATGCAATAGAAATAATAATCTCGGAGGTCTTTGTTTTTGTGGACAAGCTTTGAAAGGCAAGAAGAGTCAGGGACAAAGCTGGGAAGGCTGGAAACCGATTCTTACTGAACACTTACATTCTGATGGAGACCTTTTCTGAATTGAGGGCAACCAATACTTGGGACATATTTTCAGGGCTTTTCAGATACAGCATAAGAAACACTTTTCAGATAGAGCAATATGGTGATATTCCAAATCAAAGGCATGCAACTAACTTTAGTAAAAGGAAGTTATTACACAGTTCAGTGCAGCATGTTCCACAGACAGATCAAGGTGAATTCCTCAACAAGAGCTTTTGACTTCAAATAACTTTGCAGACCTTGAATATTTCAAGTCCCTCTGCATTTGTGATTGGTCAGATTGGAATAGCAGAAAGGTTAGATGCTTAGAACCAAAGATCAGTAACCTGTGAATCACATAGAAATGGCAAAAAGTCTTTATTCAAGTGATGCTTACAAAGCTATTCATGTACTTTTGCTATAGGAAGTCATCAGCTCAGAAGAAAGCTATGCACTAGTAAACATTATCATCTGATTGATGAGCTCATTTTCTCTCCAAAGAATGTGTAGCACAATGAATCGGGTAATAAAGAGGTCAACAACTGCAGGTTTGCACTTAACTGCAGTTTATTATATTTTAGAAACGATTCAATATGGTTGTATAATCAGCAGTGTAAATCATCTACTTCATATTTCCAGATTCTATTTCAGCCACAAGAAACAGATCCTTTTTTCTTTTTTTTTTTGAATGGCTGGTAACTTAAGCATTCTTTCATAACGTGGTTTTCCCCTCCTTGAATGAAACTTTCATTATTTGTACATTAAAAACTATTTTAAACAACAGAGATTGATGCTCTGAGTTATATAAGCAGATCTTTATTCTGCAAATAAAAAATCTTCCCAGTGTCCTCATAGATATAATTGTGTCTAGGTCAATACTGAATTTCCTGCTTTGGAATTAAATACTACTATTATTATTATTTTTTTTTTTTAATTAAATGGTGTCACACTCTGTCACCCAGGCTAGAGTGCAGTGGTGTGATCTTGGTTTACTGCAACCTTCGCCTCCCAGGTTCAAGCAATTCTCATGCTTCAGCCTCCCGAGTAGCTGGGATTACAGACGCATGCCACCACACCTGGCTAATCTTTATATTTTCAGTAGAGACGGGGTTTTACCACGTTGGCCAGACTGGTCACAAACTCCTGACCTCAAGCGATCTGCCCACCTTGGCTTCCAGAAGTGCTAATTTTACAGACATGAGACACCATACCTGGCCTAAATATTACTATTCTTGAAATGTGATGTTGTTCCATTGGTTGACACTGTAAAACCAATCTAAGTTTAAAGATTTCTCAGAAAATGAAGAGTTTGGGTTTTGAGAATGATGGAAATAAAAATAATCCTTAATGTGTTGTGGTAACTTGATTTATTTGATTTAATACCAATATAAACTTTACTATACAGGGTAAAGAAAATGCTTACAAAAATAAATAAGTCAGAGCTAACATAAGTAAAATGAAGATTTACAAGAAGCTTAGCTTATTGTCAATAAAATACCCACATTTATTTTATAATTATGTAGTTTATTAGTACTTTGTCAAAGAATTGGTTAGATTTATTGAAGGAGTCCTATGCCCAAGACACTGTGCCCAACACTTAGAGTACAAGAAAGAGAAATGAATGTGGTGTGGTCCTTTCTTAAAGGAGTTTTTAATTTATAAAGAGACATAAAATATTCCTAACGGCAATACAAAATGCTAGTGTTATCACGGAAATGACAGCTAAAATTCTACAGGCGTTGAAAGAAGGGGAAGATGAATTCTGCTGGGCCTGGTCTGGCATGTTGGTAGCATCAGGAAGGGGTCAGAGGCTATTGCTTTGATCAATAACTTAAAAGCAAGCTGTGATTTAGACCTGCACAAAAAGATGATGCTCTTGAAGATGCCAGGGGAGGAAATAGCAGTGAACAGCTCTTTAGCTAGTGGTTTAATTGAAGGCAAATGTAGAAAAAAACTATTAGGATAATAGGCCAAAACCAGATTTTGGAGATTTTGAATGTCAAACAGAACTTTATCTATTGGATTAGGAGAAACTCCTGAATATTTTACAGAGGGAGAATGAAAGAAAACTTTTTCTAGAAAGATGAATGATAGGATTAGTTAGAAACTGGTTGGAATAGAAGGTGAAAACATTTATGAGGAGATTGTGGTAATACTCTAGACGTCAGGAAATCAGGGGCGGAACAAAGAAAGTGAAGACATGGTAGCTAGGTGTGTCGGGATTATAGAAGCGGATTACTTAACGACTGGTCTGCTGTGGGACATCTGGGAATACTCGCCATGGTCCTTGGAATGGGAGGCCCTGTAGCTCTTGTGGGCGAAGGAGGACAGCAGTTATTCTTGGACTCACAAAAGGATGTCTTACCCTAGAGATGTGAAAATTCTCTCCCGTCTTCTTTATAGAAGGATATAAATGTTAAGCACTACTCACTAAACTGTGAAAATAATCAGTAACATTTGATGCCTTAATTAAAGACTGAGCTGGGATTTTTGCTCCTAGAAAAATTACTTTAGGAATACAGAATAATTATCTTAATTAAGAGTTATTTAGAATAGAATCTAAGACTCCAACCCTCAGATTTGTAAATTATCCCAAGACGTTTTGATAACTAAATTTACCTTTTGACCTTTAAAAATGTGCTCAAACTCATTCTCTGTTTAATCCACCATGTATTTCTTGCCTAGATGAACCTGAGGTAGAGAGGAATGTATGTAATTCATAGTTATTGATGTTCAAATAAAATATATATTTAGCTTTGTATAGACTAGGGATTGAGGCTTTTTATCTTCTTATGAAAATTTAGTAGGATATGTGCACAACAGACCTTTTCTGTGAATTTATGGATATGTTAAAGTAGATTCTCAGTATTTGATAATTTGAGCATTTCCAAGATCATGGAAAATATAAGGTGAAGTCAAGAGCTAAATCCTGAAGTTTAGTTTCTGCTGTCCTTCTCTCATTTCACTGTTAATGCTTAGTCCTCAGTCACACTTTAAAAAATCATTTCTCATTCAAAATTCATTACGCTTTAATTGCAGATTTATTAACAAACTGGCGGCTTTGTATTGATTTCTGCAGGATGTTGTGGAAACTGGGAACAGGCACAGAGCACCTTGTAAGACTGACAGCACTTCACACTAAGTGGCAAGGATGTTGTTACATGCAAACACTTGAAAAAAAGCAGAGCAGAACACAGCATTTATGAGTGGTGTGGGTGAGAAACAGGCTACTGGAGAAAATGAGGAAAGAGAAAATATGCGATTGGGACTCGTGGTTTCAGTGTTGATAGTATGTGATTAGTTTTGGTTTACGGTATACCTTTGATTAATTCTTAGTGTCAACCTCATGCTTATACTCCATGCTAGATTCTTCTGAGGCAAAGTTAGAGACTATAATATACACAAATAATTAAAGACTGAGAATTTAACATTTCCTTGTGGAAAAGGTCTGTTGTGCACACATTGCACCGAATTGCCAGAGGAAGATGAAAAGCCTCAATCCCTAGTCTATACCAAGCTAAATATATATTTTATTTGAACATCAAGGTGGTCGATATTTCAGGTTTGAACTCCATATTCAACAATTTTGGACCCAAACAGACAGAGATAGCAATTGTAAGTGAAATATTTGTATATGTAACTCACATATAGTGGTGATCATAGAATCAAAGGCCCTGTTCTCATAAGTATAAGGACACCCGATAGGAAAATGGCTTATATTATTTGTAAATACATTTATCATCTCAAAATTTGAAAAATCAAAACAACAGCAACAAAAACTTCCGTGTGCCTTTAAGAAAACAGCATCTTCTACTCTATATTTTGTGACCAAGACACGTTAACTTTCTCTTCAGCTTGACTTAACTTTAGACAGGCTTCTTTCTGATGATAAGCCCCTGATGTCCCTTTCCTTAAAAGCATTTACTTTAGAAACTTTGCAATGGTAAATTCTCTTTCTGCGCTTTTGAGATGTAAATCTCCTGCAATTCAGAAATGTCTTTCTCAAGAAAAAAGAGATGGGTGCTATCCATTTGAAATATAATCAAGAAAGACAGGCCCTTGTCTCCAAATCTCTCTGGGTGAGTGGGAGCTTAACTTTGATAAGAAATAGCTAGTAAACCCAGGCGGTCTAATCACATTGACCAACCAACCACCAAGGTCACGTGGTACTTTTCCATTAGCACACATCAGGATTAAAATAAAATCTATCTGCTTTTTTTAAAATTGTAATTTAAGTTCTGGGGTACATGTGGAGATCATGCAGGATTGCTGCCTAGGTACATACACGGCACGGTGGTTTGCTGCCTTTATTCCCCCTTCACCTGTATCTGGTATTTCTCCCTTCATTATCCCTCTGCATTCTCCCCACCCCCTCTGTCCCTCCCCTAGCTCCTGCAACTGACCACAGTGCGTGATGCTCCCCTCCCTGTGTCCATGTGTTCCAATTGTTCAACACCGACCTATGAGCGATAACATATGGTGTTTGGTTTTCTTTTCTTGTGTCAGTTTGCTGAGAATGATGGTTTCCAGATTAATCCATATCACTATGAAGGACATGAACTCATCGTTTTTTATGGCTGTGTGGTATTCCACGGTGTATATGTGCCACATTTGCTTTATCCAGTCTATCGCTGATGGACATTTGGGCTGGTTCCAGGTCTTTGCTATTGTAAACAGTGCCGCAATGAACATACGTGTGTATGTGTCTTTATAATAGAACAATTTATAATTCTTTGGCTATATACCTAGTAATGGAATTGCTGTATCAAATGGCATTTTTATTTCTAGGTCCTTGAGTTATTGCCACGCCATCTCCACAATGGTTGAACTAATTTACAGTCCCACCAACACTTCCTATTTCTCCTTTCATAGATTACTGGTGTCATTGCCAGGTGTGACCATGGCAATAGAACAATATACATTTCTAAAGAGGCTGCTTGCTTTTACATTTAGGAAAATCTTGTCAATCTCTTCTTTCTAAAATCTGCTTCAAACCTCCATGTACACATGCCCTCCATGACCCCTGAGCCATGTTTTACTGCATAGGATGGGTATAGTGATCCAGGCCTAGGTTGTCTATTTAGTGCTACTCATACTTTTGCAGCATACAAATGACCTGGGAGCTTGTTAGAAAAGGAGGTCTCTGAAGACCAATCCACAGATAATCTAATTCCATAGTTCTTCAGTGACATTTGGTAATTTTTAAAAAGTTCTGTAGGCAATTTTAACCAGGTTAACATGAATCACAATTTAACAAATTCCCTTTAGACTTCCTGTGAGAAGTAGCAATGTTCAGAACTCAGTCTTTCATAATTGCTCCCAGATTCCTTAAAAAAAAAAAAAATGGTCCCAGAATAACTCTAGCTTCACGGCCCAGCCCAAGTTGCCAGATCACTTACAGCGAGGTCCCTGGATTTCTGTCTGTATCCAGGAAGGGGAAACAGACAGCAAGGTGTGCCTATTTCAGTCAAATTCAAAACTCTTGAAATTCTGCTTTGAATCCATCTAGATTATTTCTAAACTCTAAGAGTCAAAGTTGACTGGAACAACTTACTTTATTAAAAATACTGAATTCTTTTTTAAACAAAACAAAACAAAAAACACTAATTTTTATCTTTGAATATGCTCAGCCAGAGAAGTTGCCTAAATTTCTTTCTCTGATGGAAATTTTCAAGAAGAAAATAGCTGTGTTGGATTCTGTTATGCACAGATCAATGCATGAGATTTGATCGAAATGTTTTCTTTAAATGAAATTGTTCATGAAATCACATGGAGACTCATGTGATGACAGTCACATTATCATTCTTTTTTTTTGGCTAGAAAAGTCCATGAGTTTATTAATAATCACAGATACCTTTTCTAAGATGGATTAGGGTAACATCTGAATGAGGCTTCATTATTACAGCTTCATTTATAAAATTAAAGAATTAAATATTTGATTTCTAAGTGTATTTTTTTTTCCTTTTCAGAAAGTCATAGAATGGTATAGATTTGGATAGGCATGTGATTGCTTTAATTTTTTTTTATTATTATACTTTCAGTTCTGGGATACATTTGCAGAATATGCAGGTTTGTTACATAGGGATACGCACACAACGGTGGTTTGCTGCACTCATCAACCCGTCATCTACATTAGGTATTTCTCCTAATGCTGTCCCTCCCCCAGCCCTTCACCCCTGACAGGCCCCTGTGTGATGGTTCCCTCCCTGTGTCCATGTGTTTTCATTGTTCAACTCCCACTTATGAGTGAGAACATGTGGTTAGTTTTCTGTTCCTGTCTTAGTTTGCTGAGAATGATGGTTTCCAGCTTTATCCACGTCCCTGCAAAGGACATGAACTCATCCTTTTTTTATGGACAGCCACATGATCTTTCATGTCCACACTTTCATAGACGATCAACACAGGACCTAATAAAGTATTGGCATCAGAGTTACTTAATTAGTCTTCTTACTTCACAATGAAACTACCAGTCTTCCTGACTTTATTTTATATAAGACAGGGAACAAAATACACCAATGATAGCTTCCGTATTTATATATTCCCTAAAGTAATTTGGCAGGGAGTGTAAATTTTCCAATATAAATTTGCATATTAACCATTTCTATTTTTATATTCTTAAAGAATCAGATAGCCTAAGACTCAACAAACACTACTATTTTTTGCTGCCATTGGCAGAAATAAACATAATATCAGATATAATTGAGTTCTTACTATGTGCCACACACTTGACATTACTGTACTTCTGTAAACAACCCTTCAAGACAGTGTCAATTCCATTTTACTGACAAGAGAACTGAAGGTCAAGAAGGTAAAATAACGTAATCAATTGAAAGCTTGATTTTAGCTCCTGTCTAATTTTAATGCCAGTATTCTTTCCATGAAGTTGCATTGCTTATTTACTTGGAAGGTTGAGATATCTCTAAGCCAGAAAATATTTAAAAATAGAAAGCTGTTGTTTTCTCATAAAAATCTTCCTTGTTTCTTATCACCCTTACCAATTACTTTCAAAGTAGAACAGCACTTTATAATATTTTAAAACATTTTTGATTAAATTTTATTTTTAAAAATACCCATCTCCTCCACTTGGCACTGAGTTGTTTTGTGCTTCTTGATAAATTTCTTCTTTTAGCACAGTAATTAACATGGAATTGATATTTCATCAATATTTATTGAAAGTAAAAACAAATGGATGACCACAACTCCTGAGTGTCCTCTATATCTGTTAGTGTGACTGGGATCATACATTCCAAACACTTGTTCCCCTAAATTACTGAGTGAAGTTCGCCAGGGTGAATCATACCTGGTGCATAAGGTGATCTAAATATGTGTGTAGAAACAACACTATTGGTTAAGTGATGTTATTCATTCTTCTGAAACAAAGGAACTTTTCAGAAGCCTATATTTGGAACCTAGTTTGACCTTTCTTAGCAAGGTATCACAGAATGACTTTACAAAATAGGTCTTGGTATTTCTTTTTTATTTTTGAAGGTATTAGCAGTTAAGAACTGGAAAGACACCTCAGGAACGCTGTGTCGTTTATACCCACGGTTGGATTTTGTGCAACCCTATTATTTTCCTCACCGTCCTTGGCTGCACTCTGGAATTAGGAACAGGCATATTTCACCAGACTTCTCTTCCTTTTTCTTTTATTACTTTGGTTGCTTTCTGCATCCTACTACACAATGGTTTGCCTTGAAATAAGATTTGAGGAGCAACCTAGAATTTTGGTTTGGAATGTCAATAGCTGCAATAGACTCCCTGAAAGAAGAGTTTTGTCATTTGCAACTTGAGAGTTTGAATACTCAACTACCAGTATCAGATCATGCTGACTCTGTTACTTTCTGGGAAATAAAAGTATAAGCAGCACTGTGAACACCTGGAACTGAGATGGAAAAGCCCTCAAGGACTTAATGGACATGATTTTTGTCCCTTTCTGCCACTTCTCCTAGCATTTTTAGCATCTTTTTTCATCAGTATAGAGCATTACAAAATCATGGTCAGGAATAAATTTTAAGAAGTTGTCTAGAAAAAGTGTGCACTAGGCCTGAGCTTCACTACATTTATCAAATTAACTTCTCATGTTTGCTGGTTTTACTACCTGTGAGAATGTTCCAGTTAGGAAGAAGGTACAGTGATTATGAGTACAGATTCTATAGCTGGAATTATTTTGTCCAAATTTGACTCTATCTCAGATTTAATCATTCTGGACCTCAGTGTTCTTATTTCTAAATGCATGTAATAATATAAGTACCTGCCCTGTAGATACTTATGTTGATTAAATTAGTTTGAACTTTTAAGGTGACTGGAAGACTGGCTGGCATAGACTAGTCCTGTATAAATATTTGCTAAAATGTGTGTCTTTATTATGGACTTTATAATTCTATCATTTTACATTTTTATTTCTTTAGCAAAAATAAGGATCCTATCTTTATCTGCAAATCCTACTTAACTGTGATATTTTGGGTGCTGTAGAGGACAGTCTAGACAATTTGGTCAACTCTGTATCCTGGTAACTCCCAGCAGCTGTAATCAAGGTCAAAGAGGACACCCTTATTACAACCTCCATGTTTCAGAGGACGTGGCTGAAACCGGCATCTCAGACCATTCCCAAAATCATAAGAACTGTGTAGTAAAAGGATGTGGATTAGAACCCTACATTCTTCTATTCTTATCAGTTTTTACCATCAATACAAATATGTCTAAATGCAATATTTCCTTTAGAAATAAAAATGAACAATTTTGCTATGGAATGAAAAGTTACCAATGGAAAGAGAAGATAGAACAATTCTAGATTGAAACAAGCTAAAAATATCATCTACCCTAGAACTGTGATTGCTTAGGGTGTTTATGAGAATAGTAATCTGTGGCCCTGTTTGTTCTGGTTTAAAATGCCACCAAAATGTTATTTTAGTTCCCAATGCTAGTTAAGTGGACTTTCAGTTGAAAAACTTTTCTGCGCACTCTGTAGCCCATACCATGATGAGGCTAACAAGCACCCGAAACACTGTCAAGTTTCTCTTGTGTAGCCTGAACATAGCACTGGTGAGGAAAGATTCCTTGAAGCTTCTGGTAGGGCCACTTGAATAATAATGATTTGATATGAACAAAGGAGGACCTTAATCTATTCTTCCACTTTTGTGAATGAAAATGATAGCTAAGAGCCTCAGCTTACTCTGTAACAAGCTATGTCAGATCTTCTCACTACAAGAAATCCTGGAAGCCCTCTAATAATATTACATCAATTTTCAAACTAGCTTTGCTACTATGTTTCTATTTCCCATAAGACTCAGAGTTGATAACATATTCTTACTGTCTAGCCTATATTTCACAAGTAAAATTACTTAATATAGATCTGGAAAAGAAATGTATCACTTTTCATAAAAGATTCTTTAATATGCATTTAAAACCAGCATTTAACAGGACCTTACTTTGCTGCTCGGAAAATTTTTAATTCTTCTAGTCTTTTTTTATATAACTATTCCCTCATTCTTTTAATAATTTGCTCTTTTCCTCTGGGCTCTCATTAAAGTCTTTGTTTCCTGCTTTATGTTTTGGACCAAAAAGATGAAAGAATGTTTTAATTATGACCTTAATTGCATTACTATTCCCAGAAGAGTTACTAATAATATTATATATCTCAGGACCTAGATTTACTTGTTGAAGAAGAAACACACTACGTTGCTGGCTGTGGTTGATAATTAATTGAGTCATTTTGCAGAGAACTTAAAACCAAAGGAACATGTTCAAACTTTTAATATTTGGAGGTCATGTATGTCTCAATTTTAGTGGTTAAAGTTTACTATGTTAATCTGTCAATTTCTACAGTTTGATTTTTTAAATTAAGATCTTAATCTTGTGTTCTAGAATTACCCAAAAAGTACATTATATCAAGAGGTCCATGTATCAGAAAGTGTTCCTTGGTTATAGGCATCAGAAAATGACTCCGAAAATGTTAGACAACATAGAATTTATTAGAATATCAAAGAAGTTTCATAGAATCAACTGAAAATAGAAAGTCAACTTGGAAACAAGGAGGTACCAAGGCAGAGCTGAAGACTGGGAAGCTGGAGCTATAAAAACTTGTGCCAAAGGAAAGCAAAATGGTAGGTTACAACTTCTGGAATGTGCAAAAATAATACTAATAGCCAACACTGAGCAACTACTAATTGTTTGGCACCTGCTAGTTTTTTAAAATCATCACTGTGAGTTTTCTATTATTATTTATTTGTAGGTGAGGAAACTAAGACAGAATGATTAAGGAACCTGTCCCATGTGGTGAACAGAGTCTAGCTCAGCAAGCTCATTCTTGCATTATGTAGAACGCCAATGCCACTTGTTGTAACAGAAACTTCAAGAATTTTCAGTCCTTTTGATCTTTTGCTCAAAATTCACAATGAATGACAGGATCATCAGATTAGCCCAATTTGCATTTGTGGAGAAAGAACTTCTGATTACAATCCAACCAGCCTGAGACCAAGGAGGGAGAGCAAATTTCTCATTTTGAAATTAGGGCATGGCTAGAAAGGGGCAATGGATGTCAGAAAGCCAAAAATAAAACGGCTTGCTATAAAAAGTCTGCCCTTCATCACACTTCACTGAAATGAATATTTGAGATTGTCTTCCTTATTTAATGACAGAAAGTAAACACACTAATTTATTTTACATAACTACTTTTAGTTTGATTTCAAAAATACATAATTATCTACATTTTGAGTTAACACACAAAATAAAGATACCTTGACTGAAATCCTTTTCCCTTTGTAACCATGAAATTACTTTTGTCTGAAATAAAAGTATCACTGTTGTAATATAACAGAAGGAAGTGCTGTACTAGATGAAGCAGCAAAGATATTGACAAGTGTTAAGAACAGGATGCTTTCTTTCATCAAGTGGAGTCAAGAGGAATCTTATTTCTCAAAAGGAAGCAGAAGTATTACAAAACGATCATCTTTCTCCTAGGCAATACAACTGAAAAGCATTGTTCAAGGTCGCCATGGGTGCATGCATTTGCAATGTAATGGAATATGCAATTATTCATAAAATGAATTCACTGGTTATGAAAAAAGGGAAAACTCCAAATAAATATATGCTCAGTGTCTTAAGGTAAGAATATTATTCAAATATGTGGCTTATGTTGGCATTGTTTAACTAGGCTGAGGTTTCTTGCTTTTTTTGTTTGCTTCTTTAATGTGATTTGCTAATTTCATGCTTCCAGAATGTCAACAAGGGTAATAAAATAGCAATTTAAGGCCACATTAAAAGCCGAACTAAATGGCACCATTCTACAGAAGACATTAAAAACAAAATAGCAGCATGTCCTCCTATCAGAAGGCGTCTTTGTAGCTTTAATGTAGAATGGAGAAGAAAGAACTTTATTTTTCCTGCCCCCTACTTCCTGTTCCAGGGATGATGATGTTTTGTGGTTCTAGAAGGCCCAGCTTATTCCTGCTAAAATAATTCTGTGAGAATTCAATTATTTCTCTTTAAAAAAAAAAGGTTTTAAAAAATGACTTTATTAAGATATGGTTGGCATTAAGAAGCTGTAGATACTTTATGTGTGTACAACTTGATGTGTTTGGAGATATTTATATACCAATATATTTCACTATCTGATAGTGAAACTATCAGATCATCATCTCTATCAATGCCATAAATTTATTCATCACCCCCAAAAGTTTTCTCCTACAAACTTATTTTTGGAGTTTGTTGTTGTTGTTTGTGTGTGTGTTTTCTTTTTATGATAACAGAACATGATGGAAACAACTAATATCCCTCTATGGTTGCGTGGATAAAGAAAAACTGGTAAATACATACAACAAAATATTATTTCAATCTTTAAAAGGAAGATCCTGCCATTTGCAATAACATGGGTAAATCAAATATATTATGTTAAGAGAAGTAAACCAGGCACAGAAAGACAAATACTGTGTGAAATACTGTGTGATATCACTTACATGTGGATAGGGGCTCACTAGAAGGAAATTCACCTGGATATTAAAGGCTGGTAAACTTAGTCTCTCTGTACCGGTATCAATAGACTTGGCAACATTTATGTTGTCAGTGTTAAGGGCATTAAATCAGGAACTCTCCCTCCCTCTCCATCAACCTCTCAACACACGCATGCCCAGTGAATAAGGTAACACTATGTTACGATATGCTCCTTTCTTCCTAATTGGTTTCATGTGGATTCTTCATCAATATTCACATTATGCAGTTTTCCTATGATATTCTGTGTAATTTGTAAGGCTTTCTTTACATCATCCACCTAAAGTAGTGACAAAGTAGAAAAGTCAGTGAAGAATCAAGGAAACTTGGGACTGAAGTTGAGAGAAAGATTAAACACCTACCTAAAAATGACTTTGAATTTGTTAGTATTGGCACTATTTTAAAGCACTTCTTTACTAATGTCTTATTGTAATCTGATAGCATGTTGTGGTAGGAAGAGATTATGTTAACTTCACAGAATATGAAGCTAAGAGAGTAAGAGAGTTGGGGTCAAATATGATCTATATTCTACAATCGCGACAATACCTATCAATTCAAGCCTTTATGTGGAATTTTATGCATAGGAAATATACTGAATATTCAGGATGTTTCTTGGGCAAATTGATTTTACTTTTGTACTCTGACTAATATTAACACCAAATGCCCTGTTTTTGTGAATTCAAGAAGTTATTTTTGTGAATTTTTACGTCTCAGAAAATGTAAAAACTGTGGAAGTCTTGGTAACATATACAAGGATAACATACATTAAATTTTGGTAAGATTTTAATCTGTATAGATCCATCACTCTTAGTCAGATTTCATTACTATTCTCAACTCTTGGCATTTAATTCTATACTTATTACAAATGTTTGAGATCCATTAATATATAATCTCTATCATGATAGTCTTATGAATGTTTTTCTAATTAAAATTTTAAAATGTAAGACTAACATTAGGTAACCTTTAGTACTTTGGGTAGAATTTTACCATGTGTTCCAGATAAAAGTATGTTCCAGAACACGCAGTTCAGCATGACAGGAATTATTTTTGAAATCTCAACTGACCTCTCTAAGTGAAAGTAACAGGAGATCAAAGAGATCCAAACAAATTTTAGTGATCTAAAAAAGCTAATGTAATATCCTGAAAAATAATCGCAGTAACTACTGGATATTATGTGCTTATTATTAGCTGACCTTACTTCTTCTGCATTCTAAAGCTTTCTTTCTGGAAAGCAAACTGAATCGTTATTATCATTGGCCTCTACAGTTGCCCTCATTCTGCCCAAGGAAAGGTCAAGTGACATCTAATTGGTGATTTGCAAAATCCAATTGTTTGGCCCAGCTCTGCCCTTTATTTCTCTTGGGAGCAAGTTTACTCCTCAAAATCGTGTTTCCATCTGCTATGCCTCGTGCCAAATATTATCTGGGCTCTCAGTTGCTAACTACCATTTTGCTCCTGCTCTGCCTGATTGGTGGATAAAATTCGCCTTTACTCAGGAGACCCATTGGCTCTTGCTTAAAGGTACCTTTCTCCATTGACAGTAAGGATATTTTAGCTTCCTTATCTACTTTTTGCCTTATTTCTTAAAACATTTAGAACCTGGTAGAGAAGAGAGATGCTATTCATTGAGGTTCTTCTTGAAGACCCACGGTTTACAACAGGGAAGAGTATTTTAATCCATGTAATCCATTCCAGAGCTATTTAAAATGTGCTAATTTTCTTTGACAAATGAGAAAGTGTAAACTCAAGGATTAGGAAGTTCAAGGCCACAGGGTAAATGGTTGAACCTGAATAGAGTCTGCCTGTCTCTAAGTCTCATGCTTTTAAATCTACGTTCTGCTTTCTAAAGTCCCAGAGATGAAAGACTGCTTCTGCACTCTCATCTCACTGATGAGTAAACAGGGTCAAACAGAAAGAAGTTAATTGTGCAAGGTCATGCAGCAAGGTCTTGACTTCATCAAGGCTTGAAGTCAGGCTCTGTGCTTTGTCCTTTTCTGTAAATGTATAATCAGGAAGTGACTTAGGCTAAACAGACTTTTGCCAGGTGTGGCTAAAACTTTTATGAGAAATCTGATGCCACATTTGCATTTGGCCATAGGACATAGAATCTGTAGAATAATAATTAAATATTTATTTTCAACTTGGGAAAAACAGAAAGAGAAAAAATGCCAATAACTGTTTTTAGTAGAGGGCAGGGTCTAAAGAGATTTTAAAAGAGAACAGTCAAGTTTTTATGATTTCTATTATGAAGGTTGAAATAATTATGCAAAGTCATGTATCTGCAGAGAATGAACATAAATTATTTTTGTACTACTAATTGAATATAAAAATCTATTCTGATGCTGCTATTGTTTCACAAGAAGAGATATTATTTGCTGACTTGACTTGTAAAACTGATTCATGTGTACTTTTTTGATTGCTACAATTTAGACTAATCAGGCTGTTTTATAGTAACTTACCACCCCTGACAAACCTTTAGATATACTGGCATTTTAAGTTTTATACCAAAATATATGCACTTTGATAGCCTCCTTCATATATGCATACATGTAGAAAAACAGAAAGACTGTGTAGCTGGTAAACTTTCTTTTTCGAGATGGTGTCTCTCTCTGTCACCCAGCCTGGAGTGCAGTAGGGTTATCTTGGCTCACTGCAACCTCCACATTCCAGATTCAAGAGATTCTCCTGTCTCAGCCTCCTGAGTAGCTGGGATTACAGGCACCTGCCACCATGCCAGGCTAATTTTTATAGTTTTAATAGAGATCAGGTCTTGCCATGCCGGCCAGGCTGGTTTCGAACTTCTGACCTCAGGTGATCCACCCGCCTTGGCCTCCCAAAGTGCTGGGATTACAGGCATAAGCCACCACGCCAGGCCTGATATACTTTAAATAGCCTTAATAAAATACCCTTCCATGTATATAAGTTAGCTATTACTACTAACTCTCCAATAAATAGTGGCTTCAATGAACAGGTTTTTATTATTTCTCATGATCTTGGGAACCAGCTCAGCTGAGATATTGTCTACAATCAGCTGAGTGATCCATTAAACAGTGTTGCTGATTTCAGCTGTGTTTTAACACACATCTGAGTCTTTGGCTAAGAAAATTTTCCTGTGTTCCATGTGTTTTTCCATCATCCAGCAGGCTAGCTCAGTCTTGTTCTCAGCTTAGCTTAAACTTGTTCTAACAGTGATTGTAGAGAAGCAATAAATAGAAGTAGAAATGTACAAAAGATTTTTCAGGCCTCTGTTAGTGTCAAGTCAGCTAACATCCTATTGGCCAAAGCAAGTCACGTGGTTGAGTCAGAGTGAGGTGGGGTTACAAAATCACAGGGCAACAGCTGCGGTTACAGAGAGGCCATACTAGGGTTATCCATGCATGCATTGTACCATGCAATGTCAGGTATCTGACTTTCATAATTTATTGGAAGATGTATGATATTAATAAAATTGTATATTCTATTGACTGAATCCTCATGGTATTTCTAAGCAATTTAATGCCTGTTGGGGACATCATTTTGTTCTTATTGTTGCACATACACCCAGCTTGAGCAGGAACAGGCTGATTGTATTGAGT
Organism: Cebus imitator; assembly: GCF_001604975.1. Classification (NCBI taxonomy): domain Eukaryota; kingdom Metazoa; phylum Chordata; class Mammalia; order Primates; family Cebidae; genus Cebus; species Cebus imitator. The sequence continues at coordinate 6,580,624 of NW_016107349.1, read as the reverse complement.
CATATCAAAGTTGGCAGTTTAGACACTATCTGAAAGAAGGAAGAAGGGAGGAAGCCAATAAAAAGTAATCTTAAGCCCAGAGGCATTTTTAGATAAGCATGACTATTTTCTAGTGGCTTTTTCCTTAAACAAATAAAGTGATCAATGTTAACACTGGGACTATAAATGTCTTTGACGGTGACTTGGATGTCTTTTGAGTTCTAGACGTCTAATTTTGAATTAATATAGCAAAATTCTGCTTTTAGCCACATTTTATCAAATGTGCAGAAGTTACAGTTGAGGTGGATTTAACTCACTCATATTTGCTTCTTATTCCCTAGTTATACATTTCCAATCATTTAATAACTTTAATCAATTATCATTTGAAATAATGGCATTTCTAGATGTAACATTATTAACATCGAAATTAAATGAGAGAAAGCATGTGGGATTTTGAGTATTAACCACATAATTAATTAAATCATAATGAATCCACTGACTAGGTTTCACTTTATTATGAGCCTTTGTCTTGACATTTTATTTAACCAGGATTCTTAGCTTATGAATTGAGTATATCTGCCTTCCTCTACTGTCACTGTTATTGTGGGATGTTTATATAGAAAAAATAGATGAGACTGGCAATCAGCAGTAACATAGACTAAATTTATAGACCAAAACCTTTAATGCATGAAACTATCAACTAATTACATCTGTGTGGTAGAATTTGGGGGGCTCAAGTTGGTAAATATTTGTCCTCTTGACTTTATTGTTGCATAGCATATGTAATGCTAATGTTAATAACTTTGAAGAGTATACAAAGTTATGGGCGACATAGACTCTGCTGTTAGAAACTTGCTAGGTGTAGAGGAAATAATAATCTAATACATAAAAGCATGAAAAATGGCACACGGTGTCTTAGTTTGTTTCATGCTGCTATAACAGAATATCACAGACTGGGTAATTTATAATAAACAGAAATTTATTTTGTTGACCCTGAATATCTGATCTAAGTATCAGTTAACTTAGAAAGTTTATTTTGCCAACATTGTAACTAGGGGAGGTACTCAGCTCCCCCTTCTGAAGAGGTTCTTAGCTTCCCTAACCCCAAAGAATGGGAAAAGTTGCTCCAGGGGCATGGTGAGTTTGCCATTGGAATAAATATCATGGACTCAAAGAGTTTTGTGGAAAATCGATTTATTAGACAGAGAGAGAAAGAAAGACAACTCCATGCTGTTGTGGGAGGGGACCCAGAGAAGGAATCCTACAGGTAAGGAGCAGCTGGAGTTTTAACCCTTGAGTTATTCCACTCCTCTGGAGTGATTGATCTTTGACTCTTATACTGAATTGGCTACTTGGTCCACAGCCCTCAGTTATAGAGCCCCCTCTTCCCAGAGCTTTCAGCAGGTTTTTTTGGACAAAGGAGCCCCACCTGGCTTTCTCCACCTAGCCCACATGTGGGAAACCCAGACAAAGAACTTTACATTTGAAACCTCTCAAGTTCCTGGATGGAGGCATGGAGCTGGGACACTCCTGCCTTTGAAACCATGCTCCTCGCTGACCTGGGAAGAGAAGCCCCTCAACATTGAGGACATGTGCCCATGACACAGCCTCAGGAAGTCCTTACAACATGCGCCCCAGTAGTTTTATACATTTTAGGGAGACATGAAACATCAATCAACATATGTAAGATGAACATTGGTTCAGTCCAGAAAGACAGGACAACAAAGCAAAGGCAAGACAACTTGAAGAGGGGAAAGGGCTTCCAGGTCATAGGTAGATAAGAGTCAAATGGTTGCATTCTTTTGAGTTTCTGATTAGTCTCTCCAAAGGAGGTGATCAGATATGCATTGATCTCAGTGAGCAAAGGGGTGACTTTGAATGGAATGGGAGGCAGGTTTACTCTAAGCAGTTCCCAACTTGACTTTTATCTTTAGTTTAGTGATTTGGGGTCCTCAAGATTTATTTCCTTTCCCAATTAGCTCACGGATCTGGAGGCTGGAGAGTCCAAGATCAGGGAACTGGCATTTTGGACTTTCAAAAAAGAGGTTTTGCTGTGTCATGTGAAAGAATACATCACATGGCAGAAGGTCAGAGAGAAACGGGGAAATCTACTCCCTCAGTAACTATTAGACCATTCATGAGGGTGAATCTCTCATGATCTAAACACCTCTTAAAGGTTCCACTTCCTAATACTGTCCCAAGGGCTTTTACATTTCAACAAGTTTCAGAGAGGACAAGCATTTGAACCATAGCGCATGAAATGGTTAAAATTGTAACTCTCCATTCACTATCTTCATTAGTCCACATTCACATTGCTGATAAGGACATACCTTAGACTGGGCAATTTACAAAAGGAAAGAGGTTTATTGAACTTACAGTTTCACATGGCTGGAGAGACCTCACAATCATGGCAGAAGGTGAAAGGCACATCTCATGGCGGCAGACGAGAGAAGAGAGAGTTGGGCAGGGAAACTCCCCTCTTTAAAACCACCAGATCTCATGAGACTTATTCACTATCATGAGAAAAGCATGGGAAAAACATGCCCCCATGATTCCATCTCCTCCCACCAGGTTCCTCTCACATGGGAAATTCAAGATGAGATTTGGGTGGGGACACAGCCAAACCATATCACTATCTATGATGTACTGGATCTTACCAAGCCTGAGCTTTTGTTTATCTGTTAAACTGAGACAGGTTTGTTGGGAGAATTAAATGTGATAATTGATGTAAATGCTAAGTACAGTGTCTGTATGTGATACATGCTCAATAAATATTAATCTTTAATAACATTAATGAAAAATACGTAAAATATGTGTAAGTGGTTATCATAAAAATCCTGAATACTTATTAAAATAGTAGCTTGAATAAGATTTGTTTAATGTATCCAAAAGTGTAGAAATACGTTTAATGAGCAAATAAACTTAATTAAAATGTAATTTGTTTTAGTTCAGAAATTGAGATTTGTCTGTCTGCAGTTTTCCCAGAAGAAGAACAGGATTGTATATGTTTGTGGTTGAGGTTTACATAATCCTGGTTTCTGCTGTATTTCTCATGGAACCAGTAAGATGAGTAGGGAGTTTCTTTTTTGTGGCAGTTGATATAAAACTTGTGTACAAAGTATATCTCTTCATCTCAGTGCTTCCCAAATGTTAGTGTGCAGAATGAAAACAAATAGCATCTTCAAATATGCAAATTCAAAATAATGCAGATATTCTAATTCAGGTTACAGCAATGAGGTGAAGAAATTTGAATTTCTTATAAGCATGATAGGTTACTCTAATGCAAGTAGTTGGGAGCAACACCTTGAAAGCCACTGAAAAGTCATCTCTGCTCAAATGTCAGGGCCAAAGCATCCAGGTTGGAGGGGTAAGAATATCAGCATTTGAAGACGACAAAGACTGATTTAAAATGGTTCCATGTTAAGTGTTTTTCATTTTTGAAAATGTATGACTGTCTATAGTCCCTTCATTCTGGTTTAAAATGCACTTGATGGTGGAGTTGGTAGTTGCGGTGGGAAGAAAGGAGATATATTTGAATGTGTCTGTGTATAATTGACGGGATTAAAATCAGCTGGAGGCTCTGGAGAATACACTGTAACTCAAACAAACCACTTAGATAGAAGAGTACAAAATTAAATTTTCTGTTTTTCACATCAACACAAAAGTCTTCACAGATTTAATAGTGAAAACTATTTGAAAAATATTGATATAAAAACCTATAGAAGTTTTGTACCTACATCATAATTATCATCAATAACAATACATAGAATAATTTTAAATTTTTAAAATTAAAATGATGTAATTTCTATCATATGGGATACCCTAAATACTGAACTATGTACTAGACCTTAAAGGTAAAACACTAAGAGAGAATGGCTGCCCTAGGGAATAGATGTATTTCAAGGGGTAAGTGGAAGCATTTCTATGTTAAAAAAATGAATATTTTCATCCAATGAAAGTTCTGTTTTTCCAATAAAATTATAAATTGCATGTGTGACAACTTTGCTTTAAGTTTGGTAAAATTAAGAAGCCCTCAGACTCTTTTATGTTCTTTGATATAAAAGTTGCCTTATCATAATATGATATTAGTGATCTTGCATAACATCCTATACACAAACATTTTTAAAAATGCTTAGTACACTGAATAATAACAAAAAAGTAAATTAAGTGCTCTCCCTGATGACACCATTTAGTTCAAAAATATGATGCATGCACATCAAGATAATTTAGAGGCTCCTGGGGAAGAACCATAGGAATTATAGTAAAAACAAACAAGACTTACATATACATCCACTACCTGTCAACCCTGTTCTAGGATGTTTAAAATTACTGACTCTAATTCTCCAATAAGTACTGCAAAATAGCTGTCTTAGGCTTTATTTTACGGATGGCAACTGAGACTTAGAAATGTCCAATAACTTACCATAGGGTACACAACTTGAAAATGGCAAAACCAAGATTCAAACTTGAGAATTTCTGCATTCTTTCACAAAAATTCTCAAGAACATCTATAGCATAAAGTTCTTATTCAGTATTGTTGCTTCCACTTGCGTACCAAAATGAACTAGAAACAACCAAATGTGTGATCTCATTTAAAGGCGTGGCTGATAACCAGGATGTGGAACTGCTCCTTACATATTAGTTACACTCCTTGACAGTAATACCTTAACTTAGTTCTATCGAGTCCCTTGCAATGTCATCATGCTATTAATTAGTTTAGCAACCCCAATAGCATGAAGGAATGACTTTCTTGCAGGCCCAATATAAACTGTCTGATGGTTTTTAGCAGTAATGTCCAGAGAATGGAAGTTTCTTGATCATAATAGACCTTATGAGAATCTAACATTATTGTCTTTCTCAGCAAATTCTCTGTTACAGCAATATTAATTTAACAGCCAAGCTTTCTTTCCTCTAGAGAAAAGTTTAAAGTAACATGTGCTTTGTAATTAAATAAGATTTTTATTATTAAAATAATTCAGAATCAGCTAAAAGTTAATTCTGTCAAAGTTGTAGTAAAACTATGCAATGAAGCTAATTTAAAAATAACACTTAAACCAAACCAAGATTGCAGCACCTAATTCCAAGAGTTACAATGTCTTCTTTAACAATATAACATAAAGTAATATATGTTAATTTATTTAACAAATGAAAGATGAAAACTTCTCTACATGACTTTCCCACTGCAATAACACTTGATCAGAAGCATTTTGGGGTACAGTGTTAAAATATTTAAGTCTTTAATTACAAATCATTTCTCCTAGCGTTATGGGTGGTATACATATTAACTAAATAGGGTGCTACAGAGCTGCAAACAGATGGAATCAAATATAGAAGCTACAGAATAAAACAACTTACTTTTCCTTGCACTTGTGAAAAACATAATTAAAAATTATTGACTCAAGCAGGTTGCAGGTGAGGGAGAACATACAGAATGAGGCCAATTCAAAAGTGAGAATGATCTAGTAAGACCAAATTAGGTATTTGATCCCATTTGTGTCCTTTCTTCAGACTTGCTATTCTTAACCTTTTTGATCTTCATTTTATTTTTTTGCTGCATCTTTGACTCCAGTTTGGGACAATTATATTCAAATTACTCATTATTCTAAGGCAAATATGACCATATACCCAACTCTGTTTCTTCCAAGTAGGGGCTTAGAATATAACAGTCTAGTAAACTGTGGTTACTGTTATTTATTTATACTTATTTTAATTTTTATTAAAATGTGGGGAGCAAGAGAAAAACAGGTATCTTGGTGGTAAAAGGCAAATCATACAAAAGCTTGTGCATCTCACTCATTGTTGATTTATGTTTGTGTTTTTACAGCATTCAGTACTCTAAAGCAGGAAGCCAGAGGGGGTGCTTGAATAAAGAGAAGCCCAAACTACTGATGGCGAAAAGCTTGCAAGAAAGTAGACTAAAGAAGCTTTTAAGAGAAAATATACCACAAACTGGAGCAAGGTTATGAAGAGCCAAATGAGACTGTCCTGTCTATGCCAATAGTTTTCCATGATTATATTTAAATCTCCATATAATAATTGTGTGACTACAGTTACGGAAAATAAAATGATCAACTTTTTGTCACGTTCAAACCAAACCACCAATTGCTTTCTTTAAAAATAAATACTTAAAAAGGTTTTCACAAAATGGTGCCTCTAAAAGGGCTGAGAAATTTAATTCTGTGAAATATTCATGTTGATGCCGTATGAAGAAGACCATGCCGTGTAAATTTTTTTTGTTTTGTTTTTGTTTTGAGACAGAATCTCACCCTGTCACCAAGGTCGGAGTGCAGTGGTGTGATGTTGGCTGCCTGCAACCTGTGCCTCCTGGGTGCAAGTGATTCTCCTGCCTCAGCCTCCTGAGTACCTGGGACTACAGGCACACACCACCATGCCTGGCTAATTTTTTCATTTTTAGTAGAGATAGGGTTTCATCACAATCGCCAGGCTGGTCTCGAACCCCTGACCTCAGGTGATCCTCCCTCTTTTGCCACCCAAAGTGCTGGGATTACAGACATGAACCATTGTGCCTGGTCTGTGTTGTATAATTTGACTATTTTCTTTAGGTGTGAGAGAGGATTTCAAAGCAATTTCAATGAAACTGATTCTAAATTTGCGATCTAAATTAGCAGAGTTCTCATTTTGTTCTCTTTCAAGGAAGGACCGGAAAGGTACAGGTGTGTGGCAGGGCATGGGGTGGAGAAATAGCTACAAAACATCCTTTAGGCCAAAGGAGAAGCAGAGGGCAGGAGAAAAGGGTCCAGTGGGAAATAGACTGGGCCTGTTCACCAGCTTATGCCAATCACTTACATACCTTCTTGACCTCAGGTGAACTGAGTTGGGAAGGGCACTAGATGATTCAAGGTCTCAATTAGCTACAAAGTCATAGGAATTTGTGGCAAAGAGAAAATCCATGACTCCTAGAAAAACCTGTGACTTCTGATGGACAAGAAAGGGATTCAGTTCAACACCAATATTTCCTTTGATTATACTCAGCCCATTCTACCTGAGAGCTGACTAGATTTCCTTCATAAACACTTTGTTTCAACCCCCTGATAACTGGAGTTTCTTGTTCTTCCCCAAACATCCCTTAGAGTAACTTGGTATCCCCTGACTCTCCATCTTTTCTTGCAAGAGAGAATCAGCCACCTCTGTGTATGTGCCAATGCCGTAGGCCGAGGTGCCAAGTCAGTGCGTGAGTTCCTGGAGAAGAACTATACTGATGAAGCCATTGAAACAGACGATCTGACCATTAAGCTGGCGATCAAGGCACTCCTGGAAGCGGTTCAGTCAGGTGGCAAAAACATTGAACTTGCTGTCATGAGGTGAGATCAACCCCTCAAGATTTTAAATCCTGAAGAAATTGAGAAATATGTTGCTGAAATTGAAAAAGAAAAAGAAGAAAATGAAAAGAAGAAACAAAAGAAAGCATCATGAGGAATAAAATGTCTTTGCTTGTAATAATTTTTTTTACACTTGTAAGATGTCTCTTTATTATGGATTCTCTAATAATTTGCAATGGTTGTAACTACTGAAAACATTGTAAGAATCATTACATTAAGTTTCCCTATACCATGGATCGCTTGATAGTGGATAAGTGTTGACTGCACACCAAAGTTGCCACACTCATTACATTTGTAAGGTTTCTCTCCAGTATGAACTCTCTAATGTTGTGCAAGATGTGTATGTTAATCACAAACCTTGCCACACTCATTACACTTGTCAGTTTACCTCCAGAATGAGTTGCCTTATGAATTACAAGGTCTGAATTTCGAGTGAAGATCTTGCTACACTCATTACACTTCTAAGGTTTCTCTCCAGTATGAAGTTTACAATGGACTACAAGAGATGACATTTATTCATTGGTTACGGCTGCACAGTATTTACAGATTCATAGAATGAGACATTGGCAGGAAATCAGAATTACATGAATAAACTTCCTCATTCCATAGGCAAGGGAGAAAGAATAAATTTCAGAGACATTAAGAAACCAACCTAGAGCCACATAGCAGTTACGCATAATTAGTTAGGTAGGAAAAAAATCCACATCGCTTAACTTCCAAAACACTCTCTCCTCTGCATCACTCTGTAGTTGATTTCTTGTCACAGATTATATCATAGTATTCTTTGTTTCTTAAATATTGTATAGAACATGGAAGCTTCTTTCATGTTTTCACTTTTTTAAAATAATTTTTTTCTCTATGTATTGATATCAGATTTGAGAAAAAAACATTTATAATGAGTAGTTCATGAATCTAATTTATAGTCAACCCAAAGTACTTTCTGTTTATCAGTTTCTCTTTTTCCTCTTGGCTCTCAAACTCATTATTTTACTTTTTATCTTCCCTGAATTACAATTGGCATCTTATTAACCTACATCCCTGTGCAATTGGACTCGTCCAGATGTTGAGTGTAACTGACATTGTGGTTGGCAGTGGAGAGTGTGGTGTTGGCTGACACTTGATTTAAGGTGCAAGTTTAGGATTTAGCATTATTTTTATACTGCAGAGACTTATTTAATCTACACTTCTGTTTTTGGGGATCAAAAGAAAGATGAAACACCATACAGTGACTTTCTATTAGGCAAAATGATTTTGAATAACTATGTATTCATAAATGGATGGAATAATAGAGTCCAGTGCTCTTTTCTATTCACCTTGTATTTATTTCTTGCACAATAGCCATTTATCAAGTACAGTACACTTCAGTAAAAGTAGAGATGAAAGCGCAGCCCTTCCCCTGAAAATGTTCACATTTAATTTGAGGTAGCTGGAGGGAAAAAGGGAAATAGTCACCAACAATGCCTGCTGCAAAGCTTTATGCCAGATGGCCTCTCAAGGTGCAACATCTGCAAAGAGAAGGGCCCAGGTCCAAGCTGGAGAGACTGGAGAAGGCTTCCAGAAATAGGTGGTGTCTGAGCCTCTTAGAGAATGTCAAGAAGGACTGAGCCAAGTGATTCTGTAGGAGGAGGACAGAGGGTAATATACAGCATTTTAAAATCTAGAGCTGAGTAGATTGGGTATATTCAGGAAAATACAATAATTTTGAAATGACTGGACTGTAAGAAACTTCCCTAGAAAGGGTGGTGAACAGGCAAGCCTAGTTTCTGCAGCTTCCTTTATATAAACTAAAGAGTTAGATCTTCATGTTGAAATATAGGAAATACTTGAAAGACTTTAATTGAGAGAATGATGTGATAAGATGTATATTATAATAAGAAGCTGCTGGCAGCAATATAAAAAATATATTTGTTAGAGGTTGAGGTGACTGAAGAGGTGAGATGGAAAAAATGTCAAACAGAGAGAAGCTTCTTACAATCCTCCAAGGAAGGAAAGATGAGGTCCTGAGTAAAGGCAACCTCACTAAGAATGGAAAAGGAAGATACCCTGAAAACCAATAAGCAGAGAAAATGGACGATCTAGAGAACAGAGTCCTGAAAATGTGAAATTAATCAAACTGGGCCACAAAATTAATGAGTACCGGGGCAGCGACTGGAACCAGGTGCTTATCTCTCAGTTAAGGAACGTTTTGGTGACATCAGTCTGACTCTCTGAGGCTGTGCTTTGACAATGATAACAATTACATTTACAATAGATTATCTACAGCAAAGGTCTATATTTAAGAGACCCCATTTTCCTCATCATCCAAAGCAAGTAAAGGCAGGTGTTTGATTCAAATAGTATAGGATGTTAACAACTCCCTCAACGGCTGAACTTCTTGAAAACAAGTTGACATTGGCTGCCCTTGATTTAACCTTACAGAAGATATCATTTCCCTTCATCAAACAGCAAGGTAAGGGAGATTTCCTGTCTTATCTCCTCTGGATTTTTTTTTTAAACAAAAAGCAGCACAATACCAATAGATACTATTGCTATGAGTGAGGCATCTCACAACTCAAACCCTTATTCCCAAACAGGGTTTTGGGAAATAGAGAGGAGTAGAAGCCAAGGAGAGGGGTGAGGTAAGTAAGTAAGTAAGTAAGTAAGTAAGCAAATGACCACCTCTCTGCGTATTTCTCTTGCCTAGCCAGAAATTAAGTCAAATGCCACGTTTTCATTGCAAGGATCTAATGGAGGAATGGGTATAAAAGGGCTTTGAGAAGCTGTAAAAGGGAAAATCAAAAGTTAGAAACTATTATTCATTTATCCAAAGTGAAGATTATTTTTAAAGTGTTTTACAATGCTTGGTTTACAGAGGGAGGACATTTCTTTGCCCAAGCTTGATTTTCCCAAAATAAATGTACGTGCCATTTGGTATACAGAACACTGTAACTGTAGATTTCAAACTGTTGTCAACTGGCTTACTTCAATTTGCTTGTACACATCTCTTAGATTATTTTTAGTAAATGGTAGTGGGAGAGAGGATTAGTGACATTCCCCAAACTCCTCTACCAGATTATGGTAAAAGTAAGTCTCCTATTACACATGTAGGCATTTATTATCTGAACATTAGTAGCAAAGTACTACCATTAAAACCATTTACAAGAGCAGTTCTAGGGGCTCAAGAAAGACCCTGCACCTGGAGAGAAATAACACAGTGTTCAGTGTGCCAGTTGATATCAGAGCTTCACAAAGAGGAAACAAGGACTCACAGCACGTATGTTCCACAGAAGGGCAAGTCCTGAATGGACCTTAATCCTCAGATGTACTTACAAAGCAGGGGAGGTGCAAAAGTTCACATTAGTGGCCTCATTAAAATGGTGTTGGTAGAATGTCACAGAAGAAAGTTCTAATTATACTGTAAGGATAGGAGGAAGAGATTAGGGCGGAGGAGATGGAGTGCTCGACAAGAAAGCCCAGGTTTTGAAGGGTAACTTAAAGTTGAATTCACTCGAAGATTTATCTGTGAATTTCCATTTTGAGATTTGCGATCGAACAAACTAAACTATGAGTTCTTGCTTTAGAATAACAGTTCTCAGAGCTGTGGAATGTTAACACAGCCTTTTAGAGCTGAACCCATTACACTAAGATTTTTTTTGGGTGGGAAGTTTATTTATGTAAATTAATTTAAAGATATATAGTATATACTGTAACATAATCATATAGTATTAGTATATATGTTTAAAGATATATACACATATATATGTGTTTTTAAATGTGTATATGGTAAACATAATTGACTGTGACCATGTTATCCATTACCAAATACATCTATATCCTCTTCTGCCTCTGAGCCTGGGTATATGTGAATCCCAAACCTTGTGACATTCTCTATAGCCCTTGCTGCCCTTTCTCTTTCTCTGTCTCTGTTTTTCTAAATTCTATTCATCTTGTTGGCCTCCCCCTAAATGCTCCCTACTCAAAGTGCTTCCTCTAATTTCCTACAATAGTTAAATCCAGTCGTTATATGCTCCTAATACACCTTCTGTTTTCCTATTGGTAATATTTATTATACTTGCAATTGTTAGTCCAAGGACAAGACTATTAACCCCCTGAGGAAAGAGTCAATACCAATATTCTTTAATATTTTTTAAATTTATGAAATGCCTAATATTCTATTGTCCTATGGCTTAAAAACAGCAATTTCATGTGGTTCAAACTCTTACGTGCCTTAGCACTTAGCAGAGAAACTATCTGGATGCTAAACACAGTTATAAGTCTTAAGATATCTTCATCAAGTATACATCTGTTAATGAGCACAGTCAAATGGGACATCCAAGATATTTTACCAACTCTGGTTTTATACCAACTGCATTTTTCCCCTAGATCTCATTTTTTAATGATGCATTAATCTATTTTTGATAAAACGATACATTATATTATACACGAATTGTTTATGTGACACATCAATGTTACAACATAGATTAAAAGAATGAAAAAGGGACGGAAAATTTAATAGCAATGGATGCTAGTATTTATGAACAGTGAATATACCACTCTCCACTTAATTTAGGTGGCTTCACTGAAGTAAAAGCATGCCCTAATGTCCTAATACACCTTTCCTTCCTATTTCCTACTTCTAATTGGAAAATTGTGGAGATACACCTCGTCTGGAGTTGACAGCCTGATTCATCACCTTAAGCTGCCCCTGGTACTGGGAGAATCAGTATTGACCTACAAGTAGTCATGGCCTTAGCAAACATGGTGCTGTGGAAGGTTAGCTAGAAATACAAAAGATTTCATGACTGTGAGTGGAAATAGTTTAGTTTTGTTATTATTTAGGGCAAGAGTTAGCAAACTGTGGCCCATAGGCCAAATCCAGCCTACTGCCTGCTTTTATAAAGTTTTATCAGAGCACGGCCCCTCTGATTTATTTGCATATTGCCTATAGCTGCTGAAACACTAAAAGAGCAAAGTTGAGAAATTGTCACACAGATAATATTGCTGCAAAGCCAAACAATTTTACTATCTGCTTATAGAAACAGTTTATCAACTTCTGATTTAAGATACGTGTTTCCTTACATATGTCAAATGGTTTAGAAATTATTGCTCAATATAAATATTCAACAATATAAAAATTACAACTGGTACCTGCATATAGTAACATGTGCAGATAATAATTAAATCATGCAAATAATTGACATTATTACATTTGCTTACTCCAGCAAAGGTGTTGCCTATTCCAGCCTAAGGTAATGGAATGAACCCTATGAAAGTTAATCTTATTTTAAGCCTAGGCTTAAAGAGGAAAGCGTAGTTAGTTCAATATCAAATGACTCACGTCCAAATGCTCATGAACTGATCCACAACATGGCAACCAATTTCAGTCACTGAAATCTCCTTTTTCTTCACATTCATATCTTCTGAGTGGGTTAATATGAAGCTGACAAAACCAAAATTCGGTGTCTGGATTTAAATGCAGAATTGAAATATCTATGGATCCTCATTTCTTTTGATGGATTGTAAAGGTTGCCCCAATCAGATGGAAATAGTGAATCAACAAAACCCCTTTATTCTAAGGGCTATGGGTCTCTACCTGACATCAAGGTGTTTCCACATGTATTGCTAGGAAGATGAACTGTGAAGACCAAACAAAACCTGAGCCCACTCAGGTCCAGTCCTGAAGATTGGTTGTCTGCAGATGGTTCACAGCCTTAAATCGGATGCTAGATACTTTCAGGTCACATCTGGACTTCTAAGCACAGCTTTGAATATAGTAATACAAGGTATTTTTCCCCCAAATAACTTAGAAATTTGTCTTTTGCTGTCAACACCTGCATTTTTTCCCTCCTAAGCTCTGATCAAAGTTGCATTTTTCACACATGTGCCGTATCTCTGTTTCCTTCTTGGTTCTATCTTCTCAGTCCATTTGTTTTTTCTACTGCTAAATCAAACTTTCCTTCCTCAACTGTCCATAGGCAAGCATTTGCCTATTAATTGCTCACAGCTTCTTCCATGTTACTTCTTTGATGTATCCTTTAATCATTCATATCTGGTTCTTATTTCTAGATACACACATACACACATAAATGTATATATAAAATAAACACACACATATGCATATATTACCAGTTATATCCACTGATGCAATCTCTGATCCCATCTATCTGGGTTTAATTTTCCTTGAGGATTTTGTTATTCATTATAATGTATTGTATTCTTCTGCTAATGCTGGCTTTCTATCTGGCTTAGATAGAGGTAAATATCTGAATGGCATCTTTTTTTAATAGTACATGAGGTTATCAATTAGTACTAATTCTCTACTCATCTAATTTTCTTTATTTTTCTATATCAATTTGACCCTGTTTCTAAAGCTCCTTATAGATAAACAAAGCTTACTAAATCAGAAAACCAAATTGAAGCAATTCTTTATTTATACCCAGGTAAGAGAACTGTTTGTTTTTCTATTAGGAGTTGCTTCATGCTGGTTTTCTGTTTTGCTTTTTTAAAAATGCAATATATTAGCTAGTTATCCTTGAAGGTATGCACATTAACACAATATTGGCAAGCTAAGAACAAGCTGAAATAGAAAAAAAATATTTTAAATAACTTGACTTTAATTAAATTTTTAAGCCAATTCTTCATTAAGGCTGCAGGTAATACACAGACTATGAAAAATCTTTACTATTCTCTAGAAACCTGTAATAAAATAGTAAGTGTAGTTAAATGGAGGTTTGCAAATATAAGCACACATTCTTTCATTTAAAAAAGTAATATCTGTCTCAGTGTATGTGCTAGATACTAAAAATAAAAGGATAAATAAGATAACATTTTTATTCTCAACAAGTTGTCAGTCTTCTGTTAGAGGAAAGAAAAGTGAAACCTCAATACCAATGCAAAAATATAAATATTACAACTGGTATGAATGGAAGTAAATTGATAGTCCAAACAGAAAATTTAAGTTATTAAATTTGTGCATTTTTCCTGAAATTTCAATGAACCAACTTATAAATTAGCTATTAATAAAAGAAGCCTTAGAAATATAGGTAAGAAATGCATCAGTGATCTATCCAAGGAAAAGGAAAATATGACCTCTGAGTCAAATTAAAGAACTGTATCAAATAATCCATCTGAGTTTGTATTGGTTGCAAAAAATAGAATAATTACCACCAAAATAATGAAAAGGTCAAAACATGTTATAATAAATGAAGTGAGCCCATTCCTGTTGCCAACATCTCTCACTTTAATTGGCATTTGTTTTTAAAGGAATACTGTGACATTTATACTTCAATTATATATGATAAGAATACTAACCAAGTTTCAAAACAAACAGAACAGCTCAAAAATTAGAATTCTACGCTTGGAATAGAGACAAACATAGCAAAAGGTTTACATCTAAAATCAAATCTGGATTATGATATCTACATACTCAAAAGAACTAGATTTACCATGAATTCAAGTAACTGAGTCCTTTAGCAGACATTAACAGGATGGTTTTAATAAACTGAACTAATAATTTTTTATTGATATATTTAGTTTTATGTCAATATAGACGATGTGGAACTGACACCTCCTGTCATACATACGGTATTTGGCATTAAATTGATTTTTCCAAAGCAGAACTCATGTTGTTCATTTGTACAGAAAATCTTCAACGGTTTTCCACTTTTGAATGAAGTTTTGACTCCTTCGGACTAACGTTTAACCTGCCACAAATGTTGAACCTAACTTACCAGCTATAGTGCTTATTTCTACTTTGTATAAATTTAACAAACTTTAATTCATAAACTTAATGTCTACTAAACTGAGAGTTGCCTCCTCTTTCTGGACTAGAATACAAGTTGGGTCATTTATGTTTAATGTGATAAAAATGACCTGAAAAAATATAGAAACCAATCAAAAGATTTGACACCCTTTATATTTCATTAGATGCAATGCCAAATACTGCACTGGTGTTTCTAGCTATTTGCTACAAATGTGAATCCTTGATGATCTAAAGAGAGCTAAACACTTCTTGTTTGATAAAGGGCTCCAATGCATAGGGTTTTAACCTCCATAGTACAACACTGTTCCAGAAGGGCAGGGTTAGTTGGTATTTTGTTCCTTGCATTGCTGTGATTGGCTGTCTGTAGATATGCAGTGAAATCTCTCTGATGTTATTTGAGATGGTGCAGGATTATGTTTTTGCTTGTTTTTGTGGAACCACAGAATATCAAGAAATCATGGAAAGCATTTAATAGGGTAATAATGTGAGTTACATAATCTTCTCCCTGATTGTGTTCCCAGTCAATAGCTTGGAAGCAGCATCTAAGTAACTTGTTTAAGAACTGAAGAGCCTCACCAGATATTAATTTCATCTACTTTCATTGAAAAGAAAAAGCACTTACAAGGCTCTATTTGGCAAAATGAGGGTTGGGAGGAGAAAGACCAATGTAGCAGATATTCCAATGTCTGAGTTCAGGTTACTCTAATAGAATATTATAGACATAGATGGGGTGGATTTTTGATAACAGAGATTTATTTCTTATGGTTCTTGAGGCTGGGAAGATCAAGGTCAAGGTGCTGGTAGGTGATTCAGTGTCTGATGAGAGCCTTCTTCCTGATTCATAGACAGCCATCAGTGTCTCACTGTGTCCTCACATGGAGGAAGAACAGCGAGGGAGATCTCTGGGGTCTCTTATAAGGGCCCCAGTCCTATTCACAAGGGTGCTGCCATCATGGCCTCATCATCTCCCAAAAACCCCACCTTCTAATACCATCACCTTGAGGTTGAGATTTTTTTTTTTTCTTTTTCAGATGGAGTCTCGCTCTTGTTACCCAGGCTGGAGTGCAATGGCATGATCTCGGCTCACTGCAACCACCACCTCTTGGGTTTAAGTGATCTTCTGCCTCAGCCTCCCTAGTAGCTGGGACTACAGGCTCCTGCCACCATGCCTGGCTAACTTTTTTTATTTTTAGTAGAGACAGGGTTTCACCATCTTGGCCAGGCTGGTCTTGAACTCTTGACCTTGTGATCCACCCGCCTTGGCCTCCCAAAATGCTGGGATTACAGGCATGAGCCACTGCGCTCTGCCAGTTGAAAAATATTTTAAGGCATGTGAAAAGACATAAACTTCTAATTTCAGTGTCCATAAGTCAAGTTTTATTTGCATACAGTCACACCTAAGTGTGTTTACACATTGTTTATGGCTGCTTTCCTGTTACTTTTCTTCAAAGTTAAATTGTTGCAATAGAGATCACACACACACAGAGAGTTGCAAAAAAGATGCATACAGCCTAAAAAAATGTCCTATCTGGTCCCTTACAGAAAAAAAATTACTGATATTTGTCCTGGAGTATAAATGGCTGTAGATTGAGATATCTTCTTTCATTAGAGTTTACAATTTTTACCATAGAGTAACTATTTAAATCTAAACAGATATTATAAGCTTGTTGCCATCATTAATAGTATCTATTTTTACTAATTTTTAATTAGGCATTGCTGTTTTCAAGAATTTCTATTTTTTAAAGGTGATGTGATATCTATTAGCATTTGTTGAACTATTTACTTCAATTTTTGATTCAGTAATTTTTTCAACCTGGATGATTGTACTATGTGCAAATAATAAAGAGTCTTTTCTTCGGTGCAATTCTTTTTTTTTTTTTTTTTTGAAATATTATAGTGTTTT
>NW_016107349.1:6557945-6563635 GCF_001604975.1 Cebus imitator | reverse complement strand
CTGACTACAGGCATGTGCCACCATGCCCAGCTAATTTTTGTATTTTTAGTTGAGAAGGGGTTTCACCATGTTGACCAGGATGGTCCCGATCTTTTGACCTCATGATCCACCCGCCTCGGCCTCCCAAAGTGCTGGGATTACAGGCATGAGCCACCGCGCCCGGCCGCAATTCTTAACTTCTAATCTCCTTTTCTTTTTCTTAAAGCATTGTTCAAAACCTTCCAATACCACATTTAAAGTTTTCAGTATTGGTAGGCATTCTTTTTTAATTGAACTTAAATGGTTATATCTAAAGGTAATTCTCCAAATCAGCTCTAAGGTTTGGGAATGCAAACATTGTCAGTTTAAAAATGTTTTATTCTAATCTCATATTGTCATATTTTTATAAGTAAGTGCTAAAGTGAATGAAATACTTTTTCTTCATATATTACAATGATGATTTCATAATTACATTAAGCGTAAACACCATTGCTGAATTTTCTGATGTTAAAAACTGCCTTTCTTAACTCCTCAGATAAATTCTAGTTAAAAACGACAGTATATTTAAATAACAAACTGGTTCTGGAGAGCTAATATGGTATTTAGGGTTTCTGTAACTATGCACATACATAAAGTTAGCTTTCAAATTCCTTTCATGTATTTTTCTTATATGGGTTTAAAACCAACAATTTATTACCCTTATAAAATAAGTATTACAGTTGTTTTATTTTTTCCTACTCGCTAGAAAAAGATATATAAATTGAAATTCATTCTTTTTGGAAATTATTATAACGCAACAATAAAGCATATGGGCCTCGGTTTCAGTGGGAACGAAGATCATCCTCTACCATTTTACTTTCTAAATAATAATTGTTCTATTCAAATACTCTGCTTTTTTCAATTTTGATAAGTTTTCGAGTGTTTTTATTTTTCATTTTTCTGGATTTTCTCCTTTTTCTCTTGAAAATTTAGCCAAATACTTGATAATTAATGTTTTCAGAAACACAGTTTAATTTTGTTCATCTGCGCCATAGTTTTTACGTTTTATTTACGTTTTATAGCTTTATTACTTCCTTCCTCTTTTACCTTAACCATGCTGCTCTTTTTTTAACTACTTGATTTATATGCTTAAGCCATTTCTTTCTCTTTTTTTTTCTTTTATTTATGGTTTGTTTGTTTGTTTGTTTGCAGGACAGGGTCTCTTTCTGTCACCCGGGCTGAAGTACAGCAGCTCAATTATGGCTCACTGCAGCCTCAGCCTCCCTGGCTCCATCCGTTCTTCTGCTGCCGGTTCCCAAGTAGCTGGGACGCATGTGCTAAAATGCCTGGCTAATTTTCGCATTATTGTTTTTTGTTCTTTGTAGAGATGAGATTTTGCCACACACACACACACACACACGCACACGCACGCACACACACACACACACGCGCGCGCGCACACACACACGGACAGAAGGCAGAAGGGCGGGGTCCCTGGCAAGGGCTCCACCCTCATGAAGCCCGGACCCACCGCCTTAAATGAAAACCAACATTCCTGTTTTCGCACCGAATGTTGCCTTTTCCAAGCCCACTCTGGCCTGCTCCGCCCCCTGTCCTGTGCCTATAAGAACCCCAAACCCCAGGTTCCACAAGCAGAAGAGCAGAACAGCATGACAAAGGGGAGAAGGGAAGCATCTGTACATCCAGAGGAGTTCAGCCGGGGATGGTCAAGAGGAGTTCAGCCGGGGATGGTCAAGAGGAGTTCCGCCGTCCCTGGAGAAGATTATCTTCCCCTGGAGTGGTAAAGGGAATATTCTGTCCCTTTTCTGCTCCCCTTCCATTGAGAGCCTCTTACACTGCATAATAAAAATCTACATTCACCATTCTTCAAGTCCGTGACCTGATTCTTCCTGGACACCATGCAAGAACCTGGGTACCAAGAGGACAGGATGTAAAATACCGTCACCCTGACTCTCTGCTGAGCTGGTTAACACATCCTTGCACGAACAGCTAGGCTAAAACAGCATTGTAACGCACCCGGCACTGCCACCGGACCCGAATAGGGCCTGCTCCTACTAGAAAGAAGTGGCTGGTGATTCCAGCTCACTTTTTTCTTGAGTTTTGTTTTTGTTTTTCTATAAGCTCGGCTAAAAGAGCATTGTCACTCCAGCCTGGGTGACAGAGTGTGACTCTGTTTCAAAAAAAAAAAAAAATTCAACCATTTGAAAATATTTCTCAAATTATTAGATTGTAAGTCATAAAACATAGGCAGCAGGCCAGATTTGACCATTGACTGAAATCTAATGACCCTTAGTAAAAGTAAGACAATGTACCCTTATCTTAAAGATAATAATTATCCCCAAGTCAATGTATAAATTAATTGAAAAACCAATGAATATTCTCTTTGGATATGTTTTCAGAACTCCTCGATAAATTTACTTACATATTTATGAGGATAAATCAAGGTCCATGAATAATTAATAAGTTAATATTTTAAAATAAGAGAGAATAAAAAGAGGAAGTTGCCTTTCTTTTCCCTGTATAGTACACATTACAAAGGCTGAGGGATGAAAACAAGATGGAATTGGTAGAAGACTAGATATTTGAACCAAAAGAACATAGATCAATACATAAAAGTAGGGGCACTAGAAATAAATCAGGAAACGGTGAAAGCATTGGTGTACTATATGGAAAAATACTGGATCATGTATAATGATGAACTCAAGGGGTTTAAAATATATATACAATGTTAATGCTATTATGAAAATATCTTTCTGTTTCAGGGATAAGGAATGACTTGAATCAACTTTCAAAAGCAAAGGTCATAAAGAAATAAACTGATAATTTTGACAAATCAAAATAAGAACTATCAATCAAATAATACTATGGAAAAATTAATAGGCAAAATTTATATTAAAAAACTATTTGGAATGTCTAAAGTTTACGAAGCTTCAAAGATATAAGGAACTTATGAACTCAACAAGAAAAAGACATTAATAGTGGCAAATGTGCTGAGAGTATGGAAAGGATATTAGCAGACAAGGAACCCTCTCCCAATGAGTTAACAAGAGAATGACCAGATGTTTAAAATCAGCAGGGTGCAGTGGCTGGAGCTTCTACTCCCAGCTACTCAAGAGCCTGAGGTGGGAGGGTCACCTGAGCCCAGGAGTTCCATGCAGCAGTGAGCTGTGACAGTGCACTCCAGACTGGCAACAGAGTGAGGCTCTGTTTCGAAAAATTAAAATTAAACCAAAAATCACTGGTAATCAGAAAAATGGAAATGAAAACATCAATAAGTCTGATTTTATACCTAGCAAAGAGATAAAAAGCTTCACCCATGTGTGAATTCGGATTCGAACTAAAGGAGATACTCCTGTGCACAATCTGTCAGTATATAGTTACATTAGTGAGCACATATCCTACTAACTGACCATTCTGTTCCTGGGCATATATCCCAAGGAAATTATTCTTAAAAGGTGGATGCACACCATTGATTGTCTCAGCAGTTTAAGGGAGTTGAGCAATTTAATGCATAGAAACATGAATAGATCTTTAAAAACACATACTTGGGGGAATGGGAAGATAGAATAACACAATCAATGAGTTAATAACATTTCTGTCAATTAAAAATGTACACATACACATGCAATGAAAGAAATTCATCTTGTAATAAAATACCGGAATCATCAAAATCCACTTTAAACTTATTAAAGTGGTTTTCTATATACAGAGGCAGAGAAATTAGAGATTTTGATAAAAGAGAATCAATAAATAAGCATGTAAATAAATAAATGATGATGCCATATGTGGAACAAAATTATTAAAATATCTTGAACTAAGGATAGTATTAACTCACAGCTCTGTTTGTGCAATTAATAAGGAATGAAAAGACGAATAAAAAGAAGAGTAAGAGAGAAGGAGAGAGGAAAAGAGAGAGGAAAGGAGGGAGGGAACAAACCAAGTGTAATGTTATACATTAACAATAACCAATTAATAAATTTAATGGGAAAGTTCCACTGAAATTAGCAACAAAATTAGAAATAAATCTAAGGATGAGCAAAACAGAAACACAATTGTTGCTGATTCTCTTACTATCACACTGATTACATACACCTGAATTCTTAAAAAAGAAAAAAAAGTACAAGGAGAGAAAATGTGGGATTGAACACAATAAACATTTTACAATAAATATTTTAACTAAGCATTAAAAAATAAAGTTGCAAATTCACATATACTTGTTAGAAATAATACAGAGATGCTGTGTAGTACTTCCCCAGTTCCACGATGGAAACATCTGGCATAATTATAGTACAATATCACAATCAAAATACAAATGATACAGTACAAATTCAAACACTGGTACCATAAAAATACCAAAGAATTTCATCAGCATAAGGATCCCTCTTCTTACCCTTTTAAAGCCATACCCATCTTTCTTTAATTTTTCATCTCTAAGGGCATCATTCTCCATTTATATAATTTATTTATCTCAACATGTTATTTATTATGGAATCTTTTGGAATTGGCTTTTTTTTTTCACTTGTATTTTCCTGAAGATACATCCAAGATGTTGCTTATATCAATAGTTCATTCTTTATTGTTAAGTTATATTCCATAGTATGCTTGACCTTTCACCTACATTATTATGAATGCCAGAAAGAGCAGTTAATATGTTGTAAGATAGTTGCATGTTTGGAGTTCCAGAGTGGCTGTACCATTTCCATATCCTTCAGCAGTGTGTGAGAGATCCAGTTTCTCAACATCCTCACCAGCATTTTGTGTCCCTACTTTTTAAAAACCATTCTGACAAATGCGTAGTAATATGTCATTTGGTTTTAATTTGCATTTCTCTGACTGTCAGTCACCTTGAAGACTTTTTATGTGCTTACTTGCCATCTGTATATTGTTTTCGGTGACTCATCTGTTTACATATTTTGCCAATTTTCTAATTGGTTTGTTTTTTTAACTGTCAAGTTTCAAAAGGCTTTTATACATACCAGATATTAGACTTTTGGCAGTTATATATTCTGTAAGTATTTTTCCTCAGTTTGAGGTTTGGTTTTCCATCCTCAGATCTTACAACAGGATCTTTCACCAATCAAAAGTTTTTAACTTTAATCTGGTAAACTTTATTAATTTTTAAGCTATTTTTGCTTGGGTGTCAAGTTTAAGAACTCTGCCTAACTCACCAAAATTTTCTATGTGTTTTCTAGATAAAAGTCTGTATTAGTTTTCACACGGCTGATAAAGACATACCAGAAACTGAGCAATTTACAAAAAAAAAAAAAAAAAAGAGGTTTAATGGGCCTACAGTTGTATGTGGCTGGAAAGGCCTCACAATCATGGTGGAAAGTGAAAGGCGTGTCTCACATGGAAACAGAAAAGAGACAAGAGCTTGTGCAAGGAAACACCCATTTTCAAAACCATCAGATCTCATGAGACTTGGTTACTATCATGAGAAAAGCATGAGAAAGACCCACCCCTGTGATTCAATTACCTTCCACCATGTTCCTCCTATGACATGTAGGAATTATGGAAGTTACCATTCTAAATGAGATTTGGGTGGGGACATAGCCAAGGGACAAAGCCAAACCATATCAAGATCTATAGTTTTATATTTTATAGTTAAGCTTGTGAGACATTTTGAGATCATTTTTATATATATTTTGTATGGGTTTAGGCCAGAGTTCTCTCTTTTTCTCTTTTATTCTCTCTCTCTCTTTTTTTTTTTT
>NW_016107349.1:6555293-6557900 GCF_001604975.1 Cebus imitator | reverse complement strand
AAAAAAAAAAGTTCTGCATATTTATTTGGGTCTCTTTTGTGTTCTGTATTCTGTTCTACTGGGTTATGTTTCTTCTCTTCCACCAATACTATAGTATCTTTGGTACCATAGTCCCTCAAATCGGATAGTGATTCTTGTTATTTTGTTCTTTTTCAAGATCATTTTAGCTGTTTGAAACTGTGCCTTTCCATACAAATTTAAAATAAATTTGTCTATGTCTTCAAAATCTTTGCCAGAATTATATAGAAATTGCATTAAAACTATAGGTGAATATGAGAATAATTAATATCTTTATTATAAGTCTTTCAATCCGTGAACATAGAATGTCTATTTCTGTGACTCTTCATTGCTTTAGTAAATCTGTATTTTATTATTTTCAGCATCTGAATTCTGCATGTGTTAACTTGATACTTAAGGAATTCATTTTTTTGGAGTGATTGTAAATGACATTGTATTTTTAATTTCAGCCCCACCTGTTTGTATATAGAAATGTAATTACTTTTTGTTTGCTGATCTTGCTTCTGTGATATTTCTCAATTTTTTATTAATTTTAGAAACATTTTTTGATTTTCTGAATTGTTCTACCTAAACAATCGTGTCAGCTGCACAAGGAAATAGTTTTGTTTGCTCCTTTCCACTGTGTATAGCTTAATTCATTTTCTTACCTTATTTGTCTTGTCTTCTGTATTGTATTAAATAAGAGTGGTAAGAGCCTACCATATCTTTGCTATGATAGGCTGAATAATATTCCCTCCCACCTTCCTGAAGATAACAACATCTAACTCCTGGAACCTGTAAATATGTTACCTTACATGGTACAAAGACATTTTCACATGTGATTAATTTAAGGATGTTCAGATGGGGAGGTTATTCTAGATTATTCTGCATGCCTAAGGTAATCACATATGTCTTTATAACAGAGAAACAGGGAGAGATTTTACCATAGAAAAGGAACGTCAGAGGGACCCAGTGTGAGAAAGAATTAGCTAAGATGTAGAAAAAGTCTGAGTCAAGATATTCCTGTAACCTCTAGAAGTTGGAAGAAGCATGGATTCTTTTCTGGAGTCCACAGAATGAATTACGCTGCTAGTCTCTTGATTTTAGCCCAGTAAAACTAATGTCACACTTTGGAGGACTAAAACAGGAAGATAATAAATATGTGTTATTCTAAGCCACTAAATTTGTGGCACTTCACTTTAGCAGTGGTAAAAACTAACACCCTTATTTCCAATGTTATATCACATTCAGTTATTCATTGTTAAGTACGATGTAATCTATAGGTTTTTTGTAGATGCTGTTTATATAGTTGAGAAAGTTGTCACTAATTTTTATTTTTCTGAGAGTTTTTATAATTGATAATGCATTAATCTGTTCTCATGCTTCCAATAAAGACATACGAAAGAGAGGTAACTTATAAAAGAAAGAGGTTTAATATACTCATTAATGGATTGTAGGGAGGCCTCACAATCATGGTGGAAGACAAAAGGGAATAAAGACACATCTTACATGGCAGCAGGCAAGAGGGCATGTGCAGGGGAACTGCCCTTTATAAAACCATTGGATCCCATGAGACTTACTCACTATAACAAGAACAGCGTGGGAAACACCCACTCCCGGGATTCATTACTTCCCACCGGTAGGACACATAGGAATTATGGGAACTACAATTCAAGATGAGATTTGGATGGGGACACAGCCAAACCATATCAGATACATATTGTATGTTTTAACATTAAAATTTTTTATCTTTAGTTTGCTAATATGGTAGATTATACTAGTTGATATTGGAATACCGAAACAGCATTGTATACCTGGAACAAATTCCACATGGTTGTTGTGAATTGTTATTTTTATTCATTTCTGCATTTAATCACCAATATTTTGGTGAGAATTGTTATATCTAAGTTCATGAGATATATTTGTCTATACTTTTTTACTTTTTCTATCTTCCCATTTTTACTTTTTATTTTGCTTCTTTTTTCAAAATGAGTTAGTAAGAGTTAGTTCTTGCTCTGTTTTATGGAATAGATTGTGTAAAGTTGGTATTAGTTCTTCTTTAAGTGTTTGATATTTTCCCTCAGTAAAATGCTCTGGGCCTGGAATTTATTTTCAGAAAATTTTAAATTATAAATTTAATTTATTTATTAATTATAGGAGTATTCAACTTGTCTCTTTCATTTTGTTTGAATATTGCTAGTTAGTGGTTTTTGAGGAATTGATTCATTTCTTCTAAATTATCAAATTTATGACCATAAAGTTTCTTATTGTATTCCCTTATTATCTTGTAATGGCTTCAGGATTAGCAGTAGTATCCCTTGTTTCATTCCTGATATTGGTGACTTTTGTCATCTTTTTATCTTTGTCAGCCTTGCTAGGGTTTAATCAATTTTGTTGATTGTCCAGAATGAGTTTTTTGCTACACTGATTTTTCGCCATTGCTTTTTCTCTATTGTTTTTCTATTCTCTGTTTTATTGAATTCTGTGTTTGTCTACAATGTCCTTTCTTCTGCTTGTGTTGGTTGTATTTTGCTATTTGAGGTACAAACTCAAATAATTGATTCAAAACATTTCCTTTTTTCTAATATAAGCATTTAGTACTATATATTT
>NW_016107349.1:6470289-6555266 GCF_001604975.1 Cebus imitator | reverse complement strand
TAAAGACAGGGTTTCATCATATTGGCCAGGCTGGTCTTGAACTCCTGACATCAGGTGATCTGCCTGCCTCGGCCTCCCAAAGTGCTGAGATTACAGGCATGAGCCACCATGCCCAGCCATTACTATATATTTCTATCTCAATATTGCTTGAGCTGCTTCTACTTATTCATCTATATTGCATTTTCCTTTAGTAAAACATATTTTTAAACTTTCTTTAGATTTACTATTGACCTATGGATAATTTAGAAGTATACTGTATAATTTTCAAATTTCTAGAGATAGTTCTTTTTGTCTTTCTAATATTGTTCTCCAGTTTTATTTCATTGCAGTCAGATAAAATACTATCTATGATAACAACTTTTAAAAATTGATTAAGGTTTCTTTTATGGCCTATTATGTGAGCTACTGATATGGTTTTCTGTGTCCCCACCCAAATTTTATCTTGTATTGTAGTTCCCATAATCACCACGTGTTGTGAGAGGGACCGGGGAGGTAATTAAATGATGGGAGCAGTTATCCTCATGCTGCTCTCCTGATAGTGAGTGAGTTCTCATGGGATCTGATGGTTTTATAACTGGCATTTCCCCCTTTTGCTTGGCATTTCTTGCAGCCACCATGCGAAGAAGGACATGTTTGCTTCCCCTTCTGCTATAATTGTAGTTTCCTGAGGCCTCCCAGCCATGCTGGACTGTGAGTGAATTAAACCTCTTTCCTTCATAAATTACCTAGTGTCAGGTATGTCTTCATTAGCAGCATGAGAACAGACTAATACAGCTACTTAGGTGAATCTTCTCAAGGGCACTATATATGTACATTATTAGATAGAATTTATCAAAATATATACATAAAATTAATGTATATACATATTATACATATATTACAATTTATATAAACTATATAAAATCATGTTATTTAATATTATATAAATTTGTTATAGTTTATATATTATATAAACTATATTACATAATTTATAAATCTTAAAATTTTTAATTTATAATTATTTTACTACACATTTTATATGTATTCCATAAAATATAAAATAATACTTTATATATTCTATAAGATATAAATTATTTATAATAAATAATATATAATAATTTATATATACAATATGTATGGGGTCACTCATGCTGAGATTCCAAAAAGAATCTCACCTTTGGAGAAATCAGGAGAGAGATATAAGAGTCTTATTTCCTAAACTTTCAATTGAGATCTGGATTAAGTTCCCTCCACTTTAATCTTTACAAAGAGAAAGGTAATCTGAAATAACCTGGTGTTAATCAATCAGCGATTTCACTATTGTTCAGTTATGAAAAAAACAATTTAGAGATTACCAATACCCTTTTGTTCCTTATTTCTACTTTCATCAACTCTTCTCTGTCTATGAAAACAAACTCTTTTGCTCAGCTAATTGGAATATTTGTTCTCTTTTATAGAATGAAATGCTGCCTGATTCTAGAATAACAAATAAAGCCAATTTATATCTTTAAATTTTTTGCTGTAATTTTGTCCTTTGGTATGTGTATACACACAAACACAAACACGCACACACACATATGAATGGGGGAAAGAGTTGAGTGGAGTAACATAGGTATATATACACACGTACACACACATACAGACAGTCTTGACCTGTTTCGACTTATAAATTTTTGACTTTACAATGGTTGGAAAACAATATGTATCCAGTATGCTCTTCAACTTATGATGGGGTTGTGTCCTGAAAAGCCCATCATAAATTGAAGATTTGGAATATGACCCCATCTTGGTAGCTCAAGCATCTGTATTGTTGGGTGGACTATTCTATATATGCAAATGAGAATCTGTTGCTTGATTGTGTTTTTCAGTTGTAGTTTCTGCTGAATTTATGTCTAGTAGTTCTATTGATTGTTGAGAGTAGAGCAATATATTTTTTACAAAATAACATTATTTTTAAAAATGAACATTGTAATCACTTTATTCTCTAGCCATACACAGCAGCTGATGGCAGATAATAAGAAGATAATCCTCAGCCTGCTGCCTCAGGTTCATTTTGTACCCTGGAATGCAGTGCTAAGCTGCACTTCATAATCACTTGGAATACTTAATATTCAGCACCAACCAACCAGATCTTTAGGCTCCACTTGAGATCTACTGAATTGGAGTCACCTGAGATGAAGTGTTTGCATTTTCATTTGAACAGTCTTTACATGTTTCCTGTGATCAATTTAGTAAAAAGGAAATACAATACATTTAGTTTCGTAAAGATAAAAACATAATAACCTCCAAAACCTTGCTTCTCAAGGTATATTCTGCAGACTCATCATCACCTGGGAACTTGTTCAAAATGCAGAATCTCAGGTTAATCCTAGTATTACTGAAAGAGATTTCTTAAATTAACAGATTTTCAGTGGGATTCTTATGGTTGTCAGCATTTTAGAGACACTGAAGCTTACTATCAGAAGATATTGGAAATATGTCTTGGCCAGGTGTGGTGGCTCACGTCTGTAATCCCAGCACTTTAGAAGGCTGAGGCAGGCAGATCACGAGGTCAAGAGATAGAGGCCATCCTGGCCAATACGGTGAAATCCCGTCTCTACCAAATATACAAAAATTAGCTGGCTATGGTGGTATGTGCCTGCACTCCCAGCTACTTGGGAGCTGAGGCAGGAGAATCGCTTGAACCCGGGTGGCAGAGGTTTCAGTGCACCAAGATCGCACCACTGCACTCAAGCCTGGCGACAGAAGGAGACTCTCAAAAAAAAAAAAAAAGAAGAAGAAAGAAAGAATAGGAAGGAAGGAAGGAAGGAAAGAAGGAAGGAAGGAAGGAAAGAAAGAAGGAAATATGTCTTGCAGACTTTAATTTAGGACCTGGGAGTCCATGTGTCTACCAGGATGCCAGACTCTTCAATCCGACTGTACTTGTCTAGTGCTTCCTGTTAAGTTTCTGCCTATGTCTCCTGAATACCCTCTTAGTTCCATGCTGGGGGAGGAACCTGCCTTTTGCTAGAACCTGAAGTACTGTCTAGAACCTTAGAGATCTCTCCTCTCTCGAGTTTTCAATCCACCTGTTATCTGTTGCAAAGCAGAGGGATTTTATGGAAGATGAATGTTACTAAATTCAAAGGAAGCCCCTGCCCTACATATTTTACTACCCAGTTATAACACACCCTTTATATACTGAAGCTAAACTGATCCGTGTTTCGTTGGCCACTACCCTCTAGGTGTTTTTTGATGGTTTTGTTGGTTTAGTTTTATCTTCTGATCGTTATACTAGTTAATCTTCTGTTGAATTCACAGCGTTAGCTTCATAAATTCCTGCCCTTTAAGGTTCTAAAATATCCTGTGTCCAAATCTTAGGCTCATGACAAGTGAGGCTCTGAAATGATACAGGGAATATAATCAAAGAAAACACCTCTTTCTAGATTTAATAATATGGGTGCTATGTGCTCTCTTCTGGGTTACAAAGAAACACAGGAAGACCTTTTTGCCCCCCAGCTAAAGTAATTTCCTTTTTTTATTCTGCCTTATTGTACTGAATAATATTAAGTTTCATGTGGCAAATGCTATTATTATCAATAGGAAAGTATTAATGACAACAAGAAATAGTGAACACTTGGAAACCACTATAGTTTGTTGCCTAATGGTTCAAAATGTTATCCGGCCAGATGAAAAACTTCATTGACTTTTCATTTCCCAGGAAATTTGGAAGAACTGAAATAATTTCATGGTTTTAAAAAGAGAGAAAAAGGAAATGGAGGGCAAGTCAAAGGAGTGTGTGCGTTTTTTAAAGGCTCTTTCTCTCTGGAATATAAATAATGTCACTGATGTTGTTTCTAGGGTTATGCTGCAGAATTTGTTTCTAGGGTTATGAAATTGTTTCTAGGGTTATGCTGCAGAATTTCCAACAATGACTAGTTAGTAAGCCCAGGTGTTGGAGCAAATTGGGAAACAAATCCCTCACTTTCAAACAAAGTGATTGGGAGGGGTTACTTATAATCTGGGGATACTATCCACAGCATAGAGATAAGACATGATCTCATTCAAAAAGACTTATCCAATCAGCTCTGTAAATATTTATTTGTTTTGTTTTGTATGCTTTTATTTAAAGAGACTGTCTGCTACCATTCAGAAATACTCATATTTTCCAATTCCCAGGCCAGCCTCTGGTTCTGCTCATGAAATTATTACATTTTTTAACACAGCATTATGTATATTATATCCCCATAATCTATGAACAGCTTATGTCTCAAGCATGACACATGACACACATGACTGTATCTTTAATTATCTTGCTCCCATTTCCTGGATTATCTTTCCTTACACATTTTCATTCCTTATTTCTCAAAGTGAAAGAACACATTGATCATTTAAAGATGTTTCCTATGAGGTTCTTCTGCTGGTTTTGGGAGAAATGGATATTGAGAAGATGGGCATCCCATAAATCTATAGGAGAGAAGGAACATTTTGTTTTTACTTGTGTTAGTCAATTTGAGCTTCCATAACAAAGTCATGTAACTAAACCACAGAAATTTGTTTTCTCACAGTTCTGGAGGCTAGAAATCCAAGATCAAGGTGTCAGAAACATCTAGTGAGGCCTCTCTCTCTTGGGCTTCCTCTCACTCTGTCTTTACATGGTCTTTCTTCTGCATGTATGCATCTCTGGTGTCTCTTCCTCTTCTTAGAAGGACACCAGTCCTATTGAATGAGGGCTTCACCCATATGGCCTCATTTAACTTCAATTATTTCCTTAAAGGCTCTATCTCCAAATACAGTCACTTTGAGGGTTAGGGCTTCAACCAGTGAATTTTAAGGGGACACAAGTTGATCCATAACATGATTTAATACGTCAGTGTATAATTATATCATATTTTCTAAATGATTTTGAAAGTATATTTTCAAAATGAATTATGGATGTACTCTCAAGCACTTTTCTTCTTATTGCCCTCATTGCCCAGGCACCTGTTAAAATTATGTTCAGAATTAGTCCCGATTTGCTCCCATTTTCAGTACTATTGCCATTTTTCTCAAACATGCATAAACACAACAAGCAGGTTCAAGCTTGTTAATTGGATAAACATCTGCAGTGTATATTTTCCTGTCCTGTTTTTTTTTTTTTTTCAAATATTTTGGGGCTGATGTCTTTGTGCTCAGTGAGTGGATGGACATTTTCCTTGATTCTCGAAATAGGCCAGTATTAGGTTTCTGAACTGACCATTTCCCTGGGTGCCAAATGAACCACAAAGAGCTAGTCTCATCTCTGATTTGGAGTAACAATTGAGAAGCCTTGGACACATCGATATACTCTAGGCTCTGTCTACTGCTTTCAGGCCCCGGAATCCTGAAATAAGAGCACACGTCTCTTATTTCATTACATGGAGGCACCAGTCCCCTCTGCCAGTACACAGACCACTGAAACTTTCCCCTTAAACTTTTTTATCTTAATTTGCTCTGCATCATTCATGCCCATTTTCATTGGTAATCTACTCTACTTCTATGGTGCATATTTTTTTTTGGTTTTGTTTTGTTTTGTTTCTGAGACAGGGTCTCACTTTTTTGCACAGCTGTGAGTGCAGTGGTGCAATCCTGGCTCACCGCAGCCCCGAATTCCCAGGCTCACGTGATCCTCCCACCCCAGCCTCCAGAATAGCTGGGACTACAGGCACATGCCACCATGTCCAGCTAATTTTTCATATTTTTAGTAGGGACAAGGTTTTGTCATGTTGCCCAGGCTGGTCTTGAACTCCTAGGCTCAAGTGCTCCACCTGCCTTGGCCTCCCAAAACGCTGGAATTACAGGTATCAGCCACCGCACCCAGTCACATACTTATATTTTTCACACTCATTCTTCTTAATCTAAAAACAAAAAGTAATTGTATTCATATAGATATCACACCATAATCAAAAGCTGACATTAGTGTTTTCTGTAATGATACTCTTGGTCTGAAATTTTAGAGAATGAGGGAAACTGACTCTCTATTACTCCAGCATTCCAAAATTCTGAATTTTATAAAAAAGAAACTAAAGCCCTTCAGTTTGAACATAAAAACACACTAATCCATGTATCCTGATGCCAGATACAAGTCTGTATGCATGAGGTCCATTCCACCACCTGCGCATTGGGGTAGTTAATGGTGAACAGGGAAACTTATTTTGTTCCTTCCCTCATTACTCTCATAGTCTGACTGGATAGACTGATAATTAGCCAAAAGTCACATAAATAAATGCAAAATTTCAGCCATGGGCACTGCTCTGAAGTATATATACAATATGTGAGAAGCTATATTCAGAGAATTTGACATGCTGGGTAAAGTGGAGAGAGCTTCTCTGGAAAACTAAAATGTAAAAGATAACACTGATTTAATTAGGTGAACAAGGACCAAGAGAATATTGATACCAGAGGAAATAACCCATACAAAGATCCTATGCTGAAAGACCGGAAAGAAAAAATTAGCACGGAGGGTAAGGGGAACAAGAGTGAAGGAGGCAAATGTGGCTGGAGACACAGGTGGGGAATCACACAGCAAATGCCTGTCGTTCAAGTGAAGAAATTTTGCGTTATGCTAAATGCAACAGGAATCAGTAAAGGACCCATCTCACTATCACTGCAACTTCAGCCCTAAGCCAGCTCCGGCTTCTCTCGCCTGATCATTTCACTTTCCTCCTCACTGTTCTTTCTTCCTTGCGCCTCCCAAGATCTATTCTCAGCAACAGCCTGCGTGATTAATTTAAACCCAGGTCAGATCACGTTACCTGTCTGCTCACATCCAATTCCAACATCCTGTCTTTCCCAGAATAGCATCCAAAGTCCATCTGCTGGCCTTAAGGCTCTCCATGATCATATTCACGGCTACCTCTCTAACCATACCTCCTAAGTCTCTTTTCCTTCACGTGCTCTCTCTGGATAGCTGCAAAGTCCTATTCCTGTTCCAGAACACTTTAAGCATGCTCTTGCCCCAGGGTGTTGGTGTTTCCTGTCCTCTAGACTGGCCTTCTCCCAAGGCAGGCACATGACTCACTCTCCCCAAGTGCACAGATCTCTCTCAGACATGCACTCACCAGGGGGCCTTCCCTGACTTCCCGTATAAAACAGCTACCATCCTGCTTCCATCCCTTCCCAGTGCCATCCTCAGCTTTATTTTTCTTCATAATACTGTCTGCTACCTAACAGGTCTTTCTGTCTCTCTGTTTTGGTCAGCCTGCTCCCACAAAAAACGGAAGCTCTTAGAGAGCAGCAACTTGTTTCCTTTTCTGCTTTATGCCTAGTGGGTTGAAAAGTACCTGGTACGCAGTGATCCATAAATATTTGTTGAATTCATAAATAAATGAAAAAGTGTGGGACATTCATTACCACAATCATCTTGCTCATTAGATAGTTTTCATTTTTGTTCTGAGTCAGAATGTTCACTTGTATGCAGCCAATACACAGATATGCCCTGTTTTAAATCAAGATCCAACTCCAGCTCTGTTTACTCTCTAGGATTCCCTTTTAAACTCAGCAATCTTTATTTTTAAGATTCCTATAAATTAATAATCTAACCCAGTAACTTATCTATAATAGCCCAATATCTTTTCTTGGGTAATTCTCATCTGCTGAACACTATCATTTGTAATTTGAAAATGTACTCAACATTTTTTCTTTTAAGTAGAGCTGCTAATGCAATGCTATTTTGTAAGAGGTAAATATACACTTCGTGCTTTCTCATAATAACTGCTACTTATCATTCTTAAGCAGAACAAAAGCAGTGTATGTTTATTTAAAAAGTAGTAACCTGGCTGGGTGCAGTGGTTCACACCTGTAATCCCAGGGCTTTCGGAGGCCGAGGCGGGCAGATCACAAGGTCAGGAGTTCAAGACCATCCTGAACAATATGGTGAGACCACTATCTCTACTAACAATATAAAAATTAGCTGGGTGTAGTGGCATGCACCTGTAATCCCAGCTACTTGGGAGGCTGAGGCAGGAGAACGGCTTGAACTTGGGAGGCAGAGGTTGCAGTGAACCGAGATCGTGCCATTGCACTCCAGCCTGGTGACAGAGCCAGACTCCATTTCAAAAAGAAAAAAGTAGTAACCAGTTTTAGTTGAGACAGAACTCTTGTATGATGGAGTGGTTATAGACATGGAAAGGTAAGTTGGATGTTTTAATATTATGTTGGAAAATTTAGAATTTTTCTAAAGCAATGAGGAGACATTGAGTATTGCAGATCAATGAAAGGGCTTTAGAAAGATAACACATAATACTACTGAGGCGGATTGGTTAGAATACAAAGAGAAGTTGTTTGGTTCAAAGGCCATCAAAGTAGGCCATGCTGAATGAGGCAACTGGCAGTAGGAAAAGAAATTTTTAAAACATTGTATTTTTGATGCTTTTGCTTTAATCCAAGCATTTACTGACTGGGACTGATGATGTACTGTGTTACCATTAGAGTTTAAAAAAACGAGCTGTAAGTTTCTTGGACATACCATTCAAATCACTTCATTATCTACATTTTTCATTTCAGGCTAAGAATTTCAGCTCCTATTAACAATGTAATGATGCATATTCATTAAGCCTAACAAAAGTCTTACATTTATATTTGCATAACATTTTGCAATTTAAAAATAGCCCTCAGATGCATTAATTATGTTATTTGATCTCACAAGAATCCTGGCAGGTAAGCTGAGTAGGAAATTCTTTTCAGTGTTCAATAAGAAACTCTAAGTTAGATCTGGTAAGTAATTGGCCCAAGGTTACACAGCCTGTGAATTCAGGATTGAATTCATATATCTAAATTCCAAATAATGTGTTTTCTTAGAATTTTACTCCATATATATTTTTAAAGTTCATGTGAAGGTAATTTTTTCTCTGTACTAATTCCACTTTAATTACCTTATCCGTAGCCTATGGTTTATTGTCTCATTCCATGATTTCTTTTGTTACAGGTTTCATAGGAAATACCAACAATGCTGTAACTTTCTTTTATTTTTGTGATAGAGTTGTGAGGCTATAAATGCCAAAAAAGTCCAAGGACAAAACACAACAAGAAAACAAAAAAAAAACCACGCAGATAAGCAAACAAGAAAGCCTTTCTCCTAACAATGAACAGCTTCTGTTTCTGACCTCAAATCAAAGAAAGACTGTGTTTTAAAACATATATATTTTATGAATAAAAATACATCAGCATTGCTTTATGTTTTTAAAGAAAAAATGTAGACTTTAATTCCAGTTTGTGTAAATATTTTAAATTTGTTATTTTGTTTATATAACTTCTCACAGTAGGAGAAGCTAAAAATTGAATTTGACAGGATACTAAAATATCAAATCCTGCTGGAAAACATTAAACTAAAACCCACACCTCTCATTGTTTTTGCTCTGTGAATTCACAGTATTAATTAGTTTAGCAGGAAAGCAAAACAAATTATTAGCATGAATTGACTTGAATTTCAGATATTCTGAAAGTAAGCATCAGTTCAGCTCATTAGAATGAATTTCTTTAAATGAAAGATATCCCCAGCATTCATGTTTTGCATCCTAAATATTATTCTCTAATAAGAGGAACCACAGCTCCTTGGAAAAAATGGCCGATTCTAGGCTTAGGGAAGAAAATACACAAGGTAAATCTCAGGCAACGAGTAGTGCCAGAAGGTAAGAAAGTGCTCAGAAAGAAAATACACACAACACACACACACACACACACACACACACACACACACACACACACACAGGTGGAACTGGGAGTCGTTATGTTAGTGAAATAAGTACGCACAGAAAGACAAACACAGTGTTCTTTCACTTATTTGTTGGATCTAATAATCAAAACAATTGAGCTCATAGAGATAGAGAGCAGAAGGATGGTTTCCAGGTTGGGAAGTATAGTTGCTGTGGGCGGTGAGGAGGGAGGTGGGGATTGTAAATGCATAAAAAAAAAAAAAAAAAAAAAGAATGAAGAAGACCTAGTATTTCATAGTAATAATTTAATGGTACTGTAACCCGGGAGGGGGGCAGGGGGAGCAGGGGCATCTTGAAGATGCTCCTAATTCCCCAGTAGAAGGTTCTTGGCCTCTCTTACCCGGAAGAATGGGGAAAGGAGCCCTGGAGGCATGGTGAGTTTGCCATTCAATAAATATTGTGGACCCAAAGAGTTTTGCAAAGAGCGATTTATTAGGCAGACAGAGAAAAAGAGAGAAAAAAGGAGAGACAGCTCCCACGCTGCCATGGGGGGGCGTCCAGAGGAGTCCTTATAGGTATGGAGCCGCCGAGTTTTACCCCTGGAGTTATTTCCTCCTCATTCATGTTCTCATCCAATGAGAGGAGTTCTTTCAAACTTCCTCTGGAGTGATTAATCTTTGACCCGATACCAGATTGCCTACTTGGTTCACAGCAGAGCCCTCTGCTCCCAGAGCTTTCGGTGGGCTTTTTGGGACAAAAGAGCCCACCTGGATTTTTCTACCTATCCCACCGGTGTGAAACCCAGACAAAGAACTCTACATTCACAGATAAGGACGAGGATGGAGGCCTGGCGCTGGGAAACTCCTGCCTTTGAAACCACACCCCTTATGGACCTAGGAAGAGAAGTTTTTTTAACACAGTCCTTCAGTATTTTAAAAAATAACTAAAAGAGTATAATTGGATTGTTTGTAACACAAAGGGTAAATGCTTGAGGAGATGGATACTCAAATATTTCATATACTCCATAAATATATACATGTACTATGTACCCATAAAATTAAAGAATTAAAAGAGCTCCCAATGGGCAAAATTAGGACAATGTGAGCAACAAGATAAAAAGCATGGCTTTTTCATATAACCCAAATATAAAATAAAAATGACATCATACTATTGTAAATGAGTGTTTTTTCTGATTTTTTAATTATAGCTGTCAACAGGCAACACTGGTTAAAAAGTAGACAGGGATGAATGTAGGCACATTATCCTATGATGCTTAGGGGCTAAGGAAAGCATTATAATTAAAACTAGAGATAAGAACACCAGGAGCAATTCACACTGGATGGTGAACACCTATATCTCTCTATCAAAGATAAGTCAGAGAACTGAAAAATTCAGCCTGGAGAAGATGCACTAGGCAGCTGACATGAATAGACTATTAGTCATAAATAGTCTTACCTTGGGAGATGGAAGTGAAAAGGGGAAGCTTCCCAGGTTCACACACAAAAAGAAGAGCTAAAGGTACTCCACCACTGCTAAATGCTCACAAAATCTCATGCCATTCAAAGATGAATACATGGCAAATAGACCTATGCTAGGTCTTTGAAACAATAGTAAACAAAAAGAGATAAATATTGTCTGTATATTTCCACCAAAGAATGTCTCTCTGAAGAGCAGACAGCTGAGAATCATTGGAGAAGATATATGCTTGACTTACTGAATAATGATGCAATTGAATATTATCACAATACATTCAAGAAATTATAAGGTGATAACAAGAAACTGAAATTAGACAATCTATTTGGGAAGATATTTTTTTAAAAAGAATGAAATGGAGATTAATATAGAGTAACAGATTTATAAAGTTTATTGATCCACAACAGTAAAAGACATAAGCAAGAGGAAAGAAAAAGGTATCAAAGAAGCAAAGAAAAGCTTAGAAGAAAACTCCACTAGAACGTAAATAAAAGCAGCAATTAAATACGTAAAAATGTACCAATACATCAATAGGATAATTGGATGAGAAGTATCATTTAAAAATATACTCAAAACACTTATATTTGGAGCTGAAGTAAAGCTTTCAATTGAACATTTAATCAGTATAAAAAATTAACACCATGTTAACAATGCCAGTCTATGACTTAGATAAATTTTTGAATTTTAAGGAAAAAGAAAAAATAATAACCATTCAGACATTCAATTAGTAAGAACAAAATGCCTACAAAAGAATCACTTTCAGAATGATTAAAGGTCATCAGTTTATGAAGTGGTGTCTACAGAATTTTGAAGGACAGAAGCTAAAAGAAATCCATACACAGCTATTCAAGCAAAAGGTACAAGAAAATTATGTAAACATTGAGAAAATATACCCTCTAAATATGATTCTCAATCTGGTATTAGAAACTATTCTCCTGTGCACTTAAGTATGCATTTAAAAAACAAGGATAAACAATTCATAGGATAAAGGAACTCACAATGATTCTGAAAATAATAAAATGCAAATTTCACAAAAGATAATTTTTAAGTTAATGAGTTAAAAGATTGTACTTCTAGTTCTAGTGATAAAATAGTATGAGGCTTGAAGCAAATTACTTAATATTTCTTGTCTCTACCCTTTACATTTGTAAAACATTACCATGTTTCAGTAATATCAAAGTTCTAATTAATGTTTTAAAGCCACATGAACATTTTGGCTGTTTTCTCTTTCCCGCAGTACTCTTCTTGGGAAAGCTCTGTGATCAGAAGAGTTACCTACCCTGTAATCCTTACTCAAAATGTTGATGCAAGGCTAGATTGTTACTATCTTTGATTATAAGTTTTTCAGTACTGGGAAGAGTATTTTCCTTGATCTCATTTCCATTCAAATGGCACAACACAGAATAAAAGCTATAAAATTTTCTTGATTTTTTGCAAATGAGTTTTCCTTGCATAAAGTTGTTTAATATAGCTTTTCTAAGCTGAAACCTATGTGATGCATTCTATTCTTCTATGACTGCCTTAATCCTCACCACTGGTACTTCCCCAGGCTGCTACTTTCTGAATACAATACACAGGAAGTAAAGAAATAGAAAGAAAAAGAAAAGAAGAGAAAGGGAGAGAAAAGGAAGGAAGGAGAGAAAGATAAAGAAGGAAAGAAAGAGATAGGAAGGAAGGAAGGAAGGAAGGAAAGAGGGAGGGAGAAAAGAAGGCAGAGAGGGAGGGAGACAGGGAGGGAGAGAGGGAGGGAGGGAGGGAGGGAGGGAGGGAGGGAGGGAGGGAGGGAGGGAGGGAGGGGGGGAGGGAGGGAGGGAGAGAGGGAGGGAGGGAGAGAGGGAGGGAGAGAGGGAGGGAGGGATGCCAAAATGCTAGTTAACTCTGTTTAGTTCAGCTCTTTTTATTTTTTCCCTCCCTCCCTTCCCCCCTTCCTCCTTTCCTTCCTTCCTTCATTCCTTCATTTCTTCCTTCCTTTTGTTCTGGCTTTCACAGTAACAATACTTTCTTGATAAAGACATTGGTGTTTTAATTTACTTTTAGCCCTTGTGGCACTTGCTTTTTAATCTCATTGTAGACTGGCACTCTCAGCAGTATTTTTTCTGTTTTAGAACCAGTTAATTCCTTCATTATTCCCTTTCTCACCCTACAATGTTAGCAATAACGATATATATGTGTATGTTATGTATTTCATATATATTTCATGTATAATATACATATATACACATTATATATGTGTGTGCGTATATATATATATATATATATGTAGATACACGTGCACACACACACACACACACACAAATATAGTTGATGCTTGAACAACATAACATGTGAGATAGGGGCATCAACAGCCTACACAGTTGAAAATCTACACATAACTTTTAACTTAAAAATGTAAAACTGTAACTGCTAATAACTTATTGTTGACCTGAAGCCTTACTAATAAATAACAATTGGTGAAAACATTTTGTATGTTATGTATATTCTATACTGCATTCTTACAATAAACTAAAAGAAAATATTATTAAGAAAATCATAAGAAAAATAAAATATATTTACCACCCATTAAGTGGAAGTGGATTACCATGAAGATCTTGTTTCTCATCACCTTCACATTGACTAGGCTGAGGAGGAGGGAGAGAAGGGATTGGTTTTTCTCTCTCAGGGAAGGCAGAAAAAATTATATATACACGGACCCGTGAAATTTAAACCTGTGTTGTTCAAGGGCTACTAGTGCTAGTTGGTAGCTCCTGAGGTTCTATTCTTAGACTTGAGTACAGGACGAAGTAAAGAAAACTCTATTCTTAATACCTATTTTTTGAGGCAGTGTCTCACTGTGTCACCCAGTCTGGATCATGGCTCACTGAAGCCTCCACCTCATGGGCTTGAGGGGTCCTCTCACCTCAGCCACCTAAGTAGCTGGAGCTACAGGCACACACCACCATGCTCAGCTAATTTTGTTTATTTTTGTTGAAATGAGGTCTCACTATGTTGTCCAGGCTGATTTTTAACTCCTGGGATCAAGTGATTCTCCCATCTCACCCCCAAAGTGCTGGGATTGTAGGCATGAACCATTGGGCACTCAGCCTATACTTGATCTCTTTTCTGCTTATAAAAAAAATGTGGTATAATCCTTTGGATATATACCCAGTAATGGAATTGCTGGGTCAAATGGAATTTCTATTTCTAGGTCCTTGAGGAATCGCCACACTGTCTTCCACAATGGTTAAACTAAGTTACACTCCCACTTACAGTGTAAAAGTGTTCCTATTTCTCCACATCCTCTCCAGCATCTGTTGTCTCCAGATTTTTTTAATGATCGCCATTCTAACTGGCACAAGGTGATATCTCAATGTGGTTTTCATTTGCATTTCTCTAATGACCAGTGATGATGAGCATCTTTTCATATGTTGTTGGCCACATATATGTCTTCTTTTGAAAGGTGTCTGTTCATATCCTTTCCCCACTTTTGAATGGGTTTCTTTGCTTTTTTTCCTGTAAATCTGTTTTAGTTCTTTGTAGATTCTGGATATTAGCCCTTTGTCAGATGAGTAAATTGCAAAAATTTTTTCCCATTCTGTTGGTTGCCGGTTCACTCTAATGATTGTTTCTTTTGCTGTACAGAAGCTCTGGAGTTTAATTAGATCTAATTTGTCTATTTTGGCTTTTGTTGCCAGTGCTTTTGGTGTTTTAGTCATGAAGTCCTTGCCTATGCCTATGTCCTGAATAAAAAGGGCTGAAGTTGAGGCAGCAATTAATAGCCTACCAATAAAAAAAGTCCAGGTCCAGACAGATTCAGAGAAAAATTATACCAGATGTACAAAGAGAAGCTGGTACCACTTCTTCTGAAACTATTTCAAATGATACAAAAAGAGGGGATCCTTCCCAAATCATTTTATGAGACCAACATCATCCTGATACCAAAACCCTGCAGAGACTCAAAAAGAAAAAAGAAAACTTCAGGCCAATATCCATGATGAACACAGACGCAAAAATCTTCAATAAAATACTGGCAAAATGATTGCAACAGCACAAAAAGCTTATCCACGAACAAGTAGGCTTCATACCTGGGATGCAAAACTGGTTCAACATACACAAGTCGACAAATGTAATCCACCACCTAAAGAGAACAAAAGACAAAAGCCACGTGATTATCTCAATAGAAGCAGAGAAGGTCTTTGACAAAATTAAACAGCCCTTTATGCTATATCTCTCAATAAACTAGCTATCGACAGAATGTATCTCAAAATAATAAAAGCTATTTATGACAAACCCACAGCCAATATCATACTGAATGGACAAAAACTGGAAGCATTCCCTTTGAGATCTGGCACTAGACAAGGATGCTCTCTCACCGCTCCTATTCAATTTAGTATTGGAAGTTCTAACCAGAGCAATCAGGCAAGAAAAAGAAATAAAGGGTATTCAATTAGAAAAGGAGGAAATCAAATTGTCTCTATTTGCAGATGACATGATTGCATATTTAGAAGACCCTATCATCTCAGCCCCAAATCTTAAACTGATAACCAACTTCAGCAAAGTCTCAGGACACAAAATCAGTGTGCAAAAATCATAAGCATTCCTATACACCAATAACAGACTAACAGAGAGCTAAATTATGAGCGAACTCCCATTCACAATTGTACAAAGAGAATAAAATACCTAGGAATACAACTAACAAAGGATGTAAAGGACCTCTTCAAGGAAAACTACAAATCACTTCTCAAGGTAACAAGAGAGGACATAAATGGATGGAAAAACATTCCATGCTCATGATTAGGAAGAATCAATGTTGTGAAAATGGCCATACTGCCCAAAGTAATTTATAGATTCAACGCCATCTCCATCAAGCTACCAATGACCTTCTTCACAGAACTGGAAAAAACCACCTTAAACTTCATATGGAACCAAAAGAGAGTCCGCATAGCTGAGACAACCCTAAGCAAAAATAAAAACAAAGCTGGAGTCATCACACTACCTGACTTCAAACTATACTACAAGGCTACAGTAAGCAAAAGAACATGGTACCAGTATCAAACAGAGATATAGACCAATGGAACAGAACGGAGGCCTCAGAGGCAACACCATACATCTACAACCACCTGATCTTTGACAAACCTGACAAAAACAAGCAACGGGGAAAGTATTTACTGTTTAATAAATGGTGTTGGGAAAACTGGTTAGCCATGTGCAGAAAGCAGAAACTGGACCCCTTCCTGACACCTTACACTAAAATTAACTCCAGATGGATCAAAGACTTAAACATAAGACCTAACACCATAAAAATCCTATAAGAAAACCTAGACAAAATCAGGGCTCTTAATGGCCTCTTCTTTCGTGGAACCCCAGCATCTAGCTCCTAAATAATTAATGTGTTCTACATTCAAGAACGGACTCCTAGCATACACTTGGCCAAGAGAGACGCCCAATTAGTATTGAATGAGTGAGTTGACAAGGAGCTCTCAGTCTTGATATCTGCTTACAGAATGCCTCCCTTAACTTCACCCCACCTCCAGGGCACTTAAAAAATGTTTGTGTTGCTATATTTCCCTTCTTCATTTTAGAGCTGTCATTGAAACAAACATATTCCCATTTCTAAGGTATAAAAAAATCTTTTGCTGTGTGGAGGCTCTTCAGTTTAAGTGGATCCTATTTGTCAATTTTGGCTTTTGTTGCCATTGCTTTTGATGTTTTAGTCATGAAGTCTCTTCCCATGCCTATGTCCTTAATGGTATTGCCTACATTTTCTTCTAGGATTTTTATGCTTTTAGGTCTATGTTTAAGCCTTTAATCCATCTTGAGTTAATTTTTGTATAAGGTGTAAGGAAGAGATCCAGTTTCAGCTTTCCGCATATTTCTAGTCAGTTTTCCCAATGCCATTTATTAAATAGGGACTCCTTCCCCTATTGCTTGTTTTTGTCAGGTTTGTCAAAGTTCACATGGTTGTAGATATGTGGTGTTACTTCTGAGGTCTCTGTTCTATTCCACTTGCCTATATATCTGTTTTGGCATCAGTACGTTGCTGTTTTTGTTACTGTAGCCTTGTAGTATAGTTTGAAGTAAGGTAGTGTGATGCCTCCAGCTTTGTTCTTTTTGCTTAGAATTCTCTTGGCTATGCAAGCTCTTTACTGGTTCCATATGATTTTGAAGGTAGTTTTTTCCAATTTTGTGAAGAAGGTCAGTGGTAGCTTGATGGAGATAGCATTGAATCTATAAATTACTTTGGGCAGTATGGCCATTTTCATGATATTGATTCTTCCTATCCATGAGCATGGAATATTTTTCCATGTGTGTCCTCTCTTATTTCCTTGAGCAGTGGTTTGTAGTTCTCCTTTAAGAGTTCCTTCACCTCCCTCGTAAGTTGCATCCCTAGATATTTTATTCTCTTTGTAGCAATTGTGAATGGGAGTTCACTCATGATTAGGCTGTTTGTCTGTTATTAGTGTATAGGAATTATTGTAATTTTTGCACATTGATTTGTATCCTGAGACTTTGCTGAAGTTGCTTATCAGCTTAAGGAGATTTGAGGTGCATATACCCCAGAACTTAAAGTATGAAAACTAATAAGAATAATGTCCCCAAAGGAAAAGAAAAAAAGAAAGACAGATTTCAACTAAATATTGTTCTCCTGATGAACATGTTTATATTTCAAAAAACAATTCAAGAAGCTCTCCCTAGGGAAAACTGGCTATTTTATCTTTTGTGCACCTCCTTAATCTCCACATCACAGATGTCTATTAGAAATTGTTGTAATGTAATTAAATGTTTTCTTTACATGTCCTATACCCTCCTCCAAGTTTCCATTTCCAGGGGGCAGTTTGAATGAAAGACAATTAACTTTTAATTTGGCCCCTATGACACACCAGTTGCCTCACTAACATACATGACCCAATTTCACCTTCTGCCCACTCTCTATGTGAAGCATTATTACCTGTGATGTTTCAGATGCAGAATCTCAGACACACAGATTAAGTCACTTGCTCAAATAAAAATGGTGGAGTCATGATTCATACTTAGAGTCTTCTGTGTCTAAAAGTTCTTAGTTTTTTCTTCTTTCCATTCCTAAAATTCATCAATGTTCTTAATAGCTACTTGAACTTCATTTTAAATAAATTCAGGAAAAATGACTAAACAAAAGAAGACCGATAAGAATAATTTACCGCTTAAACCATAATAGGCAACCATGGTTGCCTGAGCCTTTTAAATCTCTTGGAGGGCATTTGTTTAATATATATAAATGGTAAATTCCATGGAGTGAAGTGTGTGTGCGTGTCTGTGTACATAAATAGAATTGGGAACATTTTGATGTAGTAAAGGTCTTCATATCACTCAGAATACAAAGATCGAAACGTCTGGCAACATATTTACAAAGTTTTGTACATTCTGGAAATTTTAGAGTTCTGAATGGACATTGGTCTGCCTGGTCTTTCCTAATTTCCCTTCTTCTCCAGCTGACATATTTTAATATTTATTTATCCAGCCTAGTCCAAGTCTCACCTTGGTTCTTGTTCTGGTAAAATTT
The DNA here is from genome assembly GCF_001604975.1 of Cebus imitator. NCBI lineage: Eukaryota > Metazoa > Chordata > Mammalia > Primates > Cebidae > Cebus > Cebus imitator. The sequence goes on along the minus strand of NW_016107349.1, from coordinate 6,536,648 downwards.
GGCTTACATCTCCTGCAGTTAACTTTTGGAGTAACAATCTGCTTTGGAGTAAACTATAGCTAATAGGCAATCTCTAAAGGCTCTGGGAGTCATTGAGGAGGATAGATATCAGTTTGTCTTTTAGCACAGAGCTTTCCTTAGTAGACAATGGCTATCCAAATAGCTAAACCCTAGTTAAGTCACTCACTCAAGTGTATGCATGGAATGAAGTCTGGGTATTTACAGAACTAACTTTACTTCTTTGATCCTACAATGTCTGATTGCTTCTGGATAGATATATGTGAGTTAACTGAAGCTGTAGAGTGAATTTATCAACAAAAGAAAAGTCTTCAACGTCTAAATTAGAACCCAGAGTAATATATTGACTCTTTAATATTTTATTTGAGAATATGATAAATCCACTGCTCAAGTCATGCTAAATATTCTACTAAAAAGTACACTTTGATTCTAATTAGAGTTTTATTTTAGATAGAAGGAAAAAAATAAGAGACAACTTCTTAAAAGTTTCGAATACATAAAACATAAGGTTTTATTATCCCAAAGAGAGACATTCTATTATGCAAATACATTAATTCGGTTGCTGGTTATGGAGACTTTAAATAGAAATAGATAAAGTTTAAATAAGGATTTCATGTTGAGCAATTGCTGAGTGAAATAATCAGCTATTTGGTATTGCTTAGATTACATGTTGGTTTAAAAAGAATCTTCTTTTAATACATATTAGTTTGTGCAAATCATCTGCTATGACTACAGATTTCTCCAATTGCTATAGAAATAGAAATCATCATTCAGAGATAAAGTCAGCAAACAAGCAGAAACATTGCATCTGAAAATGGGTTTAACCTAGCATGTTTACTTTAAATAAACCAAAATTGCTTATGTCAGTAGGTGTAGAAAAATAGTATAAAATTTACTAAGGTCTTTGCTACTCACCCATGTGTAAGTACATTTTATGCCCATGAATCTCAGAAAAAAACTGTGTGTGTATGTATATGTGTATATAGAGTGATAGAGGTCAATATTGACATATGGATACACACAAAGGGAGGGAAAGGAGAGACAAATCATTACTTAACAAAACGAAAATCTCTAGCAATGACCAATCTATTTTTTTGAATCTGTATGTTTACAAGAACACATTTTGACATCTTTATGCCTTGCTAAAAAAATTGAGGATATTTTTAATCCTTGAAATATCAGTGCCAAAGTGTAGCAGACATTCTTCATGCATTTTTGATCCCTCACTATCCTTGAGTATCCTTCCTACATTTGGAGAACTTCTTACATATAAGTCCACACATCTGCAAACTAAATGCAATACACATGCCATGCTCATGTTCCTTCCAGCTATTGGGACCTGCATGTGACATAAGCTCACCTCAGCAGACTGTTTTTGGGCAAGGAGAGGCACAGTGAAGTAGACACTACAGAGCTTACCCTCTGACAAGCAGAAGTATACATAGCTTAGAGTGCATTACAGAGGCCAATGGTCCATCCCTCAGATCGAGGGTCTGATGGAGTGGTCAGTGCAGCAACAGTGAGGTTTCTAATGGGGCTATCCTGCAATACAATTTGGATGTTGATTTTATTATCCAGCCTAGAAATTCTGTGAGTGTCCTTATGGCTTTGAAAATCTCCTTCATCCTACCAGAATGGATTTTTAATTTTATTGTAAAAGTGATGACTGGTGTACTGCCCAAACACTTGTACACTCTCATCTACTTAAGAACGTCACTTAAGGATGTTCTCCTTCCCACTGTCTCTTCATCTACTTTTCTCCGTTCTGAATCATTCCCAGCAGCACACACACAAGCTATTGTTCTCTCATCTTAAAAACTCCCTCTGTCTTACCATGCTTTCACGTCAAGCTTCTATCTTGGTTATTTCTTTCCTTTTTCAGCAAAACTAGTAGTTTTATATATACACACTCCAATTTATTACTCCCATTCTCTCTTGAACTCACTTCAATCAAGCTTTTCCACTGAAACTGCTTTTTTTCAAAGTCTCCAGTGACCTCCACATCACTAAGCCGACCTCTGCGTTGTTAAAACATCTTTAGTTCTTGCCTTGCCTCACCTATCAGCGGCACACCATGCAATAAAAGTGATCACTCTCTCCTCGAAATACTTGCTTAGCTGCCAGGACAGGATACTCTCCTAGTTTTCCTCCTACTTCTCTGCTGCTCTTTGGCCTTTTTTTTTCCTTAAATTTGAAGTGCCCCAGTGCTCAAACCTTGTATCTCTTTTCTTTTATATCTATACTCACCTAACCTCATGGTTTTCAATGCTAACAGGCTCATTCCTTTCTCTTGAACTCTAGGCTTGCATAGCCACCTACCTAGTCAACATCTCGACTTGGGAGTCTAATAGACATTTCAAAAATAATATGCCTAAAATTGAGCTTTTGATCTCCCCTACTGCTTGCAGCCCTGCTTCTCTCCATTTTCCTCATGTTCATAACAAGCAAGTTAATTCTTTCCATTGAGTAGGTCAAAATGTTAGTGACATCTTTCATGACTGTATTTCCTCCATATAACATGTCTGATACACTAAGAAATCTGATCCAGGCTACCTTCAGAATGTGCTTAGACTCTGGTGCATCTTCATCAACTCCACATATATCTCTTTGGCCCAAGCTATATCACCTTTTATTTGGTTTATTGCAGTAGCCTTCTAGCAGGTTTCTCTTCTTAATTCTTGTCCCTCTCCCATCATCTATTCCTAAGACAGTAGCATCATGATTTTTTGTTTGTTTGTTTTGTTCTGAGATGGAGTCTCACTCCATTGCCCAGTCTGGAGTGCAGTGGTGCAATCTTGGCTCAATGCAACCTCTGCCTCCTGGGTTCAAGCAATTCTCCTGCCTCACCCTCCCCAGTAACTGGGATTATAGGCATGTACCACCATACATGCCTAATTTATTTTTATTTTTAGTAGACACAGGGTTTCACCATGTTGGCCAGACTGGTCTCAAACTCCTGACTTCAAATGACCCACCCACCTTGGCTTCCCAAAGTGCTGGGATTACAGGCATGAGCCACCATACTGGCTGTATCATGGTTTTTAAATGTTGGTGAAAGCACATTATATCTCTGCTCAAATGATTCCATAGTTAAAGTCCTTACGATGATATATTTGCTCAACCATTTCCTGGCCTTATTACTTTTCTGATCTCCTCTCTGGGTGATATCTCCTTAGTCATTTGGGTCATGCCAGCTTACCCTCTTTGATGATCGTAGAACATACCAGAAACAGATTCACCACAGAGACCGTGAGTCTCTGTTTTCTTTGGCTTCTTGCCTTTTTCTTCAGGTGTCAGCACACTTGTTATCTTACCTCTTTAATGCTTTTATTTGCACTCACCCTTCTTAATGAATGTTTTCTTGTCACCCTCACAAAAATTAGGACATCCTTTTATATCTACTACGTTATTACTTAGCATTTATCCCAATCCAGCAATTTACTAGCGTATGGCTGTGTAAGAATAAGACTCTTTGTATAGCTGTCACACAATAGGTGCTTAGGATAACCAACTCTTCTCGGCTTGCCTGACCATTGAAAGTTTTGTGTCCCAGGAAACCTCTCAGGTCCAGGAAAACTGGCATAGTTGGTCACACTAGCTCCATAAATATTTGTTAAATGGCAGAATGAGAACAGGGGTGAAAATATGCACTCTAAGTAACTATTAAACACGTAGGATATTTAAGCTCTAGCTTTCTAGATGATACAATCATCTGGAAGAAGGGATATAACCACATCCAATCATATAATGGAAAAGTGCAGGCATTTCTGCAATCATCACAAAGTGCCATGTAAGAAATATCTCTAAACCTATAACAACTATTATTAGATCCATACACTCAAGGCTTATCTACAATTCTATTATAAAAGATACTTTATAAAAATGCTTATCCTTGTGACTGACAGCAAATTTATAAAAATACTGAATATAACTCTACAATATACACAGTGGAGAGATTCAACCACATTATTGCTTACTGACAAAAAATTATGGTCAAGAGTAAATGAAAACAAAACATTGACTTTACTGACCTAAATCATGTTTCCAGTTAACAGCTGTGTGTGACTTCAGTGATTGGCTGAAGTCCATCCTTTGGGCATAAATCTTTCTGGGCTACCTAAGCAAGCTCATGTGATTATTACAGGCTCATGTAAATATTATAGTAATTTTCATAAAGCTATATAAACAACAATTATACATTATAAAATGTTAATGCTATATAATACTTATCACAATATTTACATATTATACAGCATTTAACATTTTTAATATATTATTAAATAGCTTTTAACATTTTTATAATGTAACAAATATAATTTCTCTGTATATTGATAACACACAACCATTGATAAATTATGAATACCAATTTCAACAGAAATAATATAAACTTTTTAAAAGTTAGCTTAAATGCTTTAAACACAGGCATCCAAATAAACAAACATTTAAAAATATATAACATAAAGAAATGAGAGTTAGGGCTTAATTTCCCCCAAACCAACTCTTTTTAGGGTACCTTCCTGGAAAGTTCCTTGGGAAACTACATCTGAGTTCAGTTCATCTTGATAAAATGTGACGTGATATCTCCTGCTAATTGGATCTGCCGTGTAACAGAGTTGCAATTGACCTGTAATCATGCTAGAGAGAGCCTGGTGTTCTATCAGCCATAGTTGTAATAAGATAGCGATGCAGACCAAGGCTTTGACATATGTCAATCACTGTAGGGGACAAGCTCAATGAAAGATTTCTCATTAGAGTCAGACATCCGGCCATTCTAGATCCCTGTGAGCTGCCTCCCAGAACTTCACTGGAGATCTAGAATGTCCGTGACTGCTTGTCTCTGAGCTTTACTCCCAGAAAAGGGTATTCCAGAGGACTTGTGTGTGCATTGTGGGGCAATGCACTTTTGTTGGCTTGACCACTGGTACAGGGAGTTATTCATCTGATCCAACAACTATCATAGCCTTCTGGATATAAGCCAAGAGATCAGAGACCACTGGCTCATCCTGAGAGTGGGAGAAATTTGCTTGCAGTGGCATAGGCAGTCATGCTCAGGGAATAACCTGACTGATCAATGACTAATCATGAAAGCCAGCTTTTTAAAGCACAGGGAATGTAAAACCTGGAGAGATTAGGATACCCAAGATAACAACTCATAGCTATTATTGATGGCCATGAAGAGGCCAAGAGGTCATCCGAGAGACAGTAGACCCCACCATGGGAACGGCTGAAGTGGACTCCTTTACAAATAATTTTTGAAAATGGTAATGAATGGAACTTTCCTTGAAAAAGTATCATTTATTCAAAGCATGTTGTATGTTCTTATCTAAACAGAGCTAACACATAGGCTGTGTTTACGACCCTCATTCTGTGATGGGGTCAGTCTGAGAAGGCATAGTGTTTTCTAGGTTCTGTCAGTACTCAGTAACTGCAAACCAGGAGGGGCATGACCTAAAATTTGGGTCAGGACCCCTGTGTGAGATCCTCCAGGTGAGGCAGATAACCCGTGGGGTTCCTGTAACTGCAAGGTAAGAATCTCAGCTGGCTATTCTCTTCTTTCCCTCCTAGAACATTCTCCACATGTCTCTTTCCTGTTCACCATCCAAGAATAGGAACCTTGCAGATTGCATCCTCCTGACATGCTTGCCTGCTGGTTTCCAGATACCCTCATCCAATGAAGAGTGCCAGAAGCACACAGAAGGGTAAGGGGAACCAGAGGAAGATTATTTCTTCCCCTCCCCTTCCTGCATCAAGATTATAGCTCTTGCAAAAGCTTAATCATTATATGATGGAAACTCCACCTTCCCAAGTCCTATTCTTTTTTTAGGGTGCCTTTCTGGAATGTTCCTTGGGAAACTGACTACATCTGAGTTCAGCTCATCTTGGTAAAGTGTGAGATGATAGCTCATGCCAATTGGATCTGCCATGTAATATAGTTGCAACTGACCTGTGATCCTTCTAGACAGGGATTGGTATTGTATCAGACTCTGGCAATTCTATCTCCTAACATTGTCTCTTCTGCCTTGCAGTGGTAATTACTTCCCTCTGTTGTTAATTCTTTGGTACCCTACAGCCTTTGTATGTTTCTTTAATGCTGTTCATACTTACATAAAGTAGTCTTTTATTAATGCTTCTGATTCTTTTCTGTAGAAAGACAAAAGATAAAAAATCCTGTTGTTTCCTCCTGCTATCTTAGTCTGAAATTTTAATCTTTACCCCTTGCATATTAGGCTAAAGGGAGTGTACTATTGGGATTTATCATGGCCCCAGCAATTAAACTGATTAGTGTAAAATTATAGTGGATAAACAAACAAAATGAACTACCATTAATGTATGAGTATTAATGAACAAAATACCTATTTCTGCTTACATTACAAAAAACACAATAACCTTATGAAGTTTTAGAATGGAATATGGGTGAATAATAGAGGTCAGTTTTGTTATGTAGAATGGTTTCTAGCCATTGTAGATATTTATCACATGCTAAACAATACATTCTAATGAACAACATGAAACTTTGCTAAGGCTCAGATAGATGCACTCCCACGGGAGTAGGTGAATTAGACTGCAAAAAGTCAGTCAACATATAAACTGATCTGGAAATGAAATTTCCTACAAGTGTCAAGCATTCAAAGTAGAATAGTCAAAGTGGCAACATACTGAAAGAAGGCACTAGTAAAATTGACATCATCAGAGATCAGAAAAAATGCAATGCTACAAGACTACAGGAAGGTAAGTTTAACATTGACCACTGCTTTTATGAAAATGAATGAGCCAATAATGCATTACTTTCTTAGAGCCCAGTAAGCACTGAATAAAAGAGCATTAAATATTCGCATTAGAATCTATGAAATATGCTTTCACATGATGCTTGCCCTTTGCTTCTGTCATAGGTTCATCCAAAGTTATTAAATTTTAAAATTGCACTAGGACTTTTTATATGTAGTACATTTATAGCCTCTGATTTATATAGCACTTTTCTTCCATAGTGCCATTATATCCTCATTCTCCAATTCAATTGTGCTTATGGTTAAATATAGCAAGCAATATATGTGTGTGCATTAAATATATATATGTGTGTGTGTATATATATATATATATATATATATATAATGTTATATAAGTTTTTCTTGATCTTTATATACCACATTTCCTGAAATTTTGCAATGGGTCAGAATGCAATTTCAAGATGACTTGCAATGTGGAATGGTATTTACAACCACAGAAATTTGGTATGTTTCAAGATTGTCTCTAAATAGCAATCATTCTGAAGTAGGCGGTCTAATCTGTATGAAATCCCATTCTCTGTGCATTTAACTTACATAAAGTCAACTATATATGCCTTAGAAGGAGAGGCAGAAAATAAGTGAATTAAAATTAAAATTATTCAAGTGATTCTACCTGCTGTTTCTCTCTCTCCCTGAGTGAAGCTGAGTTAAGCAAATCAAATTGCCTTTATTTAATCCATCTCAGTTTCATCACTACTCTTACAAGGTGATAATCTTAACTGGGTAACTAGATGTCTAGCGTTTAAAGATGCATTTTTTATTTATTTAGTTGAGAGACAGGGTATCACTCTGTAGCTCAGGCTGGAGTGCAGTAGAACAATCATGGCTCACTGCAGCTAGTTTCAAGCGATCATCCCACCTCAGTTTCCTGAGTAGCCAGGATTACAGGCATGGGCCACGATGCCATTCTCCTAAAGATACATATATTTTTTTAATATAGCACATACCTTAATCTTAATCCAGCCACTACACCTGATATTAAACCAAGGAAAAAATGGTCTAATCCCAGACAAAGGAAAAACTGCTCTGTTGAACTAGTACATCAGTCTCCAACAGGGTTTTCTAAAATATTTTCTAGGTTTGATTTCATCCATATATAATGATTGCCTTGTCATTGACTTTAGACGCTGGCTCTCTGGTAGACTGGGACTGCATCTATGAGTAATAATAAAGAAAATGGTAATTTCTGAATGTGTGTCAAAAAACATAACTTTATAAAATTTTAGAATGGAATATGGATGAATGAATAAAGGTCAGTTTTGTCAACTAGAACGGTTTCTAGTCATAGTAGATAGTCATCACATGCTAAGCAATGCAGCCTGATGAGCATAAAATCAGTATAAAATCTCTGTGACCTTCTTAGTGGTGAAAACAACTCTTAGGTTCAAGTTTTCCCCCGCCTTGGACCACACAGAGGAGAGATTTAAACAGAAATAGGCCACTGAGAATAAAACTTCAGAAGAGGGAGGCAGGAAGTTACAACTTGTGTTGGAGAGTTCTGGGTAGAGAATTGGCCTTGAGGTGAATGTGCTGTGAATGGGGTGAGTCTTCATTAGGATGGCAGATTCTGCTAGTAATTTCACAAATCTTTTGAAAACGGTGCTAAATCACCCCCACGTTATTAAAACAAAGGATTGTAAAAATGGAAGACATTCTACCACTTAGAAGCTATGTTAACTTTGCCCTAACTTTGAAGCCTGGTCATTTAATATATGACCATATAACTAATTAGGGAAAAATGTTTTTGCACAACAGAGGCAAGAAATGTTTGTCACCAGGGGGCACCCGTGAGCAAGTTTCAAATGTGTCACCCCTACAACAATGGTGAATGGAGGAATGGAAGGGAAGTGTTCCTATTCCTGCCCTATATGATTTCTCATAACCACCATCACAGGAAATGTCTCTTTTAAAAAAATTGTTGTTAACTGATATTTTAATTTGGGTTGGCATATTAGAAAGCAGCTTTGGATTTCAATTCCAGTTTCACAATGGAATAGCTTAGTGAGAGTGAGCTAGTAAGATTTTTTACGGGCAAAATGGACATAATGATAATGCTGTTTTGAATTATTTTTGCCAGAACTAAACTGGTTGACAGTAATAATAACTAATGTTTGCATATCATCAGAGTTTAATTAGCGTATCTTTGCAGACATCATCTAAATGGTGAAACACTGAAAGATAACAAGCCTTTCCTAAAAATGAACTGATTTAAGAAGAGTAATAATTTTGGAAGTTCTTAATCTCAGCTCTTTCTGTAAAATTAGCTGAGTATTGTCTCATACCAAAAGCACTGTTGTAAAGCCTCTCCTTGAAGCTTGATATTTGTAGGCTGTAAAAATGGTGTGGACTCTTGGGACTTTTCCAAAATGGCTTCAGATTTCTTCAAGGAGGAAAAGGGCTGTTGTATGAGAAATAAGGAGGATGAGGAAGAAAGATGGAGGAACAAAAAAAAAAAAAAACAAAAAAAAAAACAAAAAAAAAAAAAAAAACAAAAACAGAACTCCTAGGAGCTACTCATTCAGATATGCAAGAAAAGAAAAAGAAATAGACTCTATTCTATTTCCAGAATCCACTGTGATTTCCTCTGTGATTTGTTTATTAGATGATGCCAGTGGAATTTCCATTCTAAGCTATTCTTTCCTGGGCTCTCAGCAATTTCCCTCTTTCATTTACATCAACAACCTGACATTATAATGTGCTCATGTTGTACATTAATGCATGTTGGAGTGATATCACATTGGAGCAAAACCTTACAATCCACTTATTCAGGTCTCCAATTAGTAAAACATTTAATAAGGAAAATTTCTCATAAGAGACATACACAGCTGGTTTTAACCATGTGATTGTACAAAAGACAATCTAAAATGAGAAAACTTTTATTCTATTTATTCTTCTTGTCACTTCGATCCTTTGTTAAATTACTGGGAAGAGAAAGTCTACCCAGGACCAAGGATATAGTTGTGAGTATAGAGTTTCTCATTTTTATTATTACTATTTTTCTTTTCCTTCTTTAACTTTAGGTACCATACTGTGCCTATTAGTGATTTCTTGGAACATAAATCTTCCTGAGGAAGAAAATTTTCTAAAAACAGAATTCAATTTCTTTTTATTCTGTCTTTCAATATACAATAGCTATTAAATCCACCTACTGCTCCCAGAGCCTTTCTGCACCCTGGAATTGGCTGTCTCCTCATGACTTGCTGTCCCTTGTCTTACTGCCTTTTTTCTAAGACCAGCCTGAACAATACTGTTGAGATGATTTTTCCTTTTCTTTACCCAGATAGGCAGCTACCTTCCAGCTCTTACATAATTTTATTATTTATTGTATTTGAAAGAAACTGTCACTGATAAAAGGGAGGGAGAGATGAGTATACTGTTCTTTTGCTACAGTGAAAAATACAAGGGAAATAGTACATCATTTTAATATCTCCTTTTTTTTTGAAGTTTGGCTTTTAGATCTAGTTTGATCAGGAGCAAATTGCTTTTTAGGTATGTCACATAAGATTTTTAACTTTATCACAGTAAAATTAATAATAATACTAAAAAATCTCTACATATATTCTAGGCAAAAATTTGTAATATGAGAGGAAAAATCCTCAAATGAAATAATGAGGACACAAAGATAAATGTATGATTTATAGGTTTATTAGTCCATTAATTGACTAATTCATCAGATAGTTATGAAATATGTATATGTCCAAAGTAGATTTTGTTTTAAAAACCCCTAACAGGTAACCAGTCTAATAGGGGGATAGGGAAAAGCTAGTATTTAGAGAATAATGCACAGCTTAATAAAATAATTTATTCTTTCATTCCAAAGCTATTTCCTGAATTCCTATAATATGTATCATATATTTAGCTAAAGAGCATTCGATTTTACAAAGAGGGAACTCATGGACAATGTATTGAAAGAAGTGAGAATATAGGAAAAAAAAACCAATTAGAAGAAACCAATTACAGCTTTTGTGGGGACTTTGGTTTATATCATTGAGAGGGAGGACTATTTAAGGGAAAAAAAAGCCAAATTATGTCCATAAGTAAATAGGTATTTTTACATAGGGAAACATCATGATAAATCATTAATACAAATTTTTAAAAGTTGACATATACTGGAAACATCATATAATTTTTAACAGTGACATACTTTATATGACATAACTTACTGGTTACTTCTCTGTAACTTTTTTTCCCTTCAATCTAGCCATATTTTCTTTCAAAGACTCTTCATGTGCCATTTCTCTGTAGGGAAAAGAGAAAGATACTTTAGTCTTAATTATCATAATAAACATTTGTTTGGCTTTTTAAAATTACTTTTTATTTTTATTTTTTTTACTTTTATTTTGGGTTCGGAAGGTACATGTGCAAATTTGTTATGTGAGTATATTGTGTGATGCTGATGCTTGGGGTATGGATGATCCTTTCACCCAGGTGTTGGGTATAGTACCCAGTAAGTAGTGTTTCAGCCCACACCAATCTCTCTCCCTCCCCTCACTAGTAATCGTCACTATCTATTGCTTTAATATTTGTATCTATGAATATTCAATGTTTAGCTCCCACCTATGAATGAGAACATGTAGTATTTGATTTCCTGTTATTGCATTAATTCACTTAAGATAATGGCCTCCAGCTGCATCCATGTTGCTGCAAAGGACATGATTTCATTCTTTTTTATGGCTCTAAAGTATTTTATAGTGTGTATGTACTTTTTTTTTTTTTCCCCCACAATCCACTGTTGATGGGCATCTCCACTGATTGCATGTCTTTGCTTTTGTGAATAGTGCTGCAATGGAAATACAAGTGCAAGTGTCTTTTTGGAAGAACAATTTACTTTCCTTTGGAAATATACCCAGTACTGGGATTGCTGGGTTGAATGATAGTTCTCTTTTAGGTTATTTGAGAAATCTCCAAACTCCTAATCCAAGGGGACTAAACTAGTTTGTATTTCCACCAACAGTGTATAAATACTCTGTTTTTTCCATGGCCTCACCAGCATCTGTTATTTTCTAAATTTTTTTATAATTGCCATTCTGATTGGTGTGAGGTTATATCTCATTGAGGTTTTGATTTCAATTTCTCTGATTAGTGATGATAAGCATTTTTTTCATACATTTATTGGTCACTTCTATGCCTTCTTTTAAGAGGTGTCTGTTCATGTCCTTTGCCCATTTTTAAATTTGATTATTTGTTGTTTACTCGTAGATTTTCAGTTCTTTATAGATTCTGGATATTAGAACTTCGTTGAATGCAGTTTGCAAATATTTTCTCCCATTCAGGTTGTTTATTCTATTGATTATTATTGGGTTTCCATATGCAGAAGCTCTTTAATTTGGTTTCAGTTGTCAATTGTTGTTTTTATTGCAATTTCTTTTTGGTACTTACTTATAAATTTTCTGCCAAAGCTGACATTGAGAAGTAAATTTCCTAGGTTTTCTTCCAGAATTTTTATAGTTTGCTGTCTTACATTTAAATCTTAAGTCCATCTTGAGTTAATTCTTTGTATATAGTAAAAGACAGGGGTCCAGTTTTATTCTTATGCATATATCTAGCCAATTATCTCTGCACAATTTATTGAACAGGGAGTTCTTTCCCTATTGCTTATTTTGGCAACTTTAATGAAGATCAGATTGCTGTAGGTGTGCAGCTTTTGTTCTAGAGTCTCTATTCTGTTTCTTTGGTCTATGTATCTGTTTTGTACCGGTGCCATGCTGTTTTGTTTACTGTATCCTTATAGTATAATTTAAAGCCAAGTAATGTAACACCTCTGGCTTTGTTCATTTTGCTCTTTTTTGTTTCCATATGAATTTTAGAAGAGTTTTTCCTAATTATGTGAAAATTGATAATGGTACTTTGATAGGAACATTGTTGAATCTGTAAAATGCTCTGGGCAGTAGGGACGTTTTAACAGCATTGATTCTTCCAATCCAAAAGCATGAAATATTTTTCCATGTATTTGTGTCTCTCTGATTTCTTTCAGAAGTGTTTTGTCATTCTGCTTGTAAAGATCTTCCATCTCCTTGGATAGATGTATTCCTAGGTATTGCATTTTTGTGTGGCTCTTGTAAATGGGATTGTGTTTCTTATTTGACTCTCAGCTAGAATGTTTCTGCTGTATAAAAATGCTGCTAATTTTTGTACATTAATTTTCCATCCTGAGACTTTACTGAAGTTGTTTATTTGTTCTAAGAACCATTGGCAGAGTCTTCAGGGTATTCTACATATAATAACATATAGGCAATGAAGGGAAATAATATAACTTCTTTTCCTATTTCAATGCCTTTTATTTCTTTCTCCTCCCTGATTGTTCCAGCTGAGACTTCCAGTACTATGTTGAATAGGGGTGATGAGAGTACTTGTCTTGTTTCAGTTCTCAAGGGGAATGCTTCCAGTTTTTGCCCATTCTGTATGGTATTGGCTGTGGGTTTGTCATAGATGACTCTCATTATTTCTAGACATGTTCTTTTGATCTCTAGTCTGTTGAGAGCTTTTACAAGAAGGGCTGTTGGATTTATTGAAAACTTTTTCTGCATCTATTGAAGGGATCATATGATTTTTGTTTTTGATTCTGTTTAGATGGTAAATCATATTTATTAATTTGCATATATTGACTCAACCTTACATCCCAGGAATAAACCCTATTTCATCACAGGGAATTAACTTTTTGATGTTGCTACTAGTTTTGGTTTGCTAGTATTCTGTTGAGTATTTTTGCTAGTATTTCTGTTTGAGTATGTCTATGTTCATCAGTGACATTGATCTCAAGTTTTCTTTTTTTATTGTATCTCTGTCATATTTTGGTATCAGGATGATGCTGGCTTCATAAAATGAGTTGGGGAGGAGCCCCCTTTTCTCTATCTTTTGAAACATTTTCAGTAGGATTATTGCTAGTTCTTTTTTGTAGGTCTGATAAAATTTGGCTGTGAATCTGTCTTGTCCAGGTCTTTTTTAGGTTTGTAGGTTCTTTATCACTGATTTAATTTCAGAAGCTGATACTGATATTTTTGGGTTTTCACTTTCTTTCTAATTCAATCTTGGGAACTTGTGTGTTTCTAGTAATTTATTCATTTCCTTTAGAATTTCTAATTTGTGTGTGTAGAGGTGTTTATAATAGTCACTGAAGATCTTTAATATTTCTGTGGGATTTGTTGTAATGGCATTGTCATTTCTGATTGCACTTATTTGGATCTCCTCTGTTTTTTGTTGTTGTTCTTGTTGTTTGTTTGTTTTTTTGTCCTTTGTTAATCTAAAAAAGTGGTGTTTCTAATGGTCTAACAACCTTGCTTATTCTTTTGATCAAACAACTGCTGGTTTCTTTGATCATTTTAATAAATTTTTGCATCTCAATTTCTTTCAGTTCTTCTCTGATTTTAGTTATTTCTTTTCTTCTGCTGCCTTTGGGATGATATGATCTTTTTTATTTTCAGTTCCTCTAGGTGCAATATTAGATTATTAATTTGAGATCTTTCTAACTTTGCAGTAGAGTTATTCAGGAGCAAGTTATTTAATTTCTATGTTTTTGTCTAGTTGTGAGAAACCTTCTTAGTATTGATTTCTATGTACTTGGTATGATTTCGATTTTATTGAATTTATTGAGACTTGCTTTAAGACTGACCATGTGGTTGATCTTATAATATTTTACATGTAAGCATGAGAAGAATGTACATTCTGTAGTTGTTAGATGAAGTATTCTATAGATATTTATTACATCCAATTGGTTGAGTGTTAAGTTTAAACTCATAATTTCTTTGTTAGTTTTTTGCCTGAATAATTTGTGTAATTATGTCAATGGTGTGTTGAAATCCCCCACTATTAATGTGTGGCTGTATGAATCTCTTCATTAATCAGGAAGAATTTGTTTGATGAATCTGGCTGATCCAATGTTGGGTGCAAACATATTTAGTATAGTTAAGTCTTCTTGTTGAATTGAACACTCCATCATTATGTAATGCCATTCCTTATCTTTCTTGAGGGTCACTGGCTTAAAGACTATTTTATCTAATATATGAAAGGGATTCCAGCTTTTTTTTTTTCTTTGCATGGTAGTTCTTTCTCCATATCTTTACTGGTAGCCTGTGTGTGGCATTAAATTTGAAATGGGTCTTTTCAAGACAGCAGATAATCAGATCTTGTTTTTATTTTTTACTTTTTGAGACTGAGTTTTGCTCTTATTGTCCAAGGTAGGGTGCAATGATGCCATCTCAGCTCACTGCAACCTCTGCCTTCTGGGTTCAAAGTGATTCTCCTACCTCAGCCTCCCAAGTAGCTGGGATTACAGGCATGCACAAGCACACCTGGCTAATTTTTCGTATGTTTAGTATAGACAGAGTTTTGCCATGTTAGCCAGGCTGGTCTTGAACTCCTGACCTCAGGTGATCTGCCCACCTTGACTTCACAAAGTGCTGGCCCAGATCTTGTCTTTATATCCAGCTTACAACTCTTTGCCTTTAAAGTGGGGGGGATTAGACCATTTATATTCAGGGTTAGTACTGGTATGAGAGATTTTTATCCTATCTCATTTTTATCCTATCCTATGACAACATGGTTGTTTTGTATAATTCAATTATGTAGTTAGTTGCTTTATATTGTTTGTTAAGTGTTTTTTTGTGATAGCACATTCAATTTTTTTTTTTTTTTTGAGACAGAGTCTCACCAGGCTGGAGTGCAGTGGCGCAATCTTGGCTCACTGCAACTTCTGCTTCCTGGGTTCAAGAGATTCTCCTGCCTCAGCCTCCCGAGTAGCTGGGACTACAGATGTGTGCCACCATGCCCAGGTAATTTTTATATTTTTAGTAGCAACGGGGTTTCACTATGTTGGTCAGGATGTTGTCTATCTCTTGACCTCATGATCTGCCCGCCTCAGCCTCCCAAAGTCCTGGGATTACAGGCATGAGCCACTGCGCTCGGCCTTCTGTATTTCTTGAATTTGCATGCCAACCTCTCTAGAAACACTGGGAGCTTTTCATGGACTATATCCTCAAATGTGCTTTCCAAGTTGCTTATTCTCTCCTCTCTTGGGAGTGCCAATGAATCATGTCTTTGGTCTGTTTACATAATCTCATGTTTCTCAGCCATTTTGTTCATTTATTTAAATTATATTTTCTTTATTATTATCTGACTGAGTTGATCCAAACAAGCAGCTTTTGACCTTTGAGATTCTTCTCTCAGTTTGGCCTGTTCTGCTTATAATGCTTCTGACTGTACTAGGAAATTATTCTAGCACATTCCTCATTTACAGGACTTTAATTTGATCGTTTTTAAAATGTCTATTCTGCCTTTCAGCTCTTTGCATTCCTTGGATTAGGTATCAATTTTCTCTTCAATCTCGATGAGCTCCCTTCCTTGTCATCCAGATTCTGAATTTTAGATGTCTATCATTTTGGTCATTTCAGTCTAGTTAAGAACCATTGCTGGCACACTAGTGTGCTTGTTTGTAGGAAAGGGGACATGCTGGCTTTTTGAATTGCTAGAGTTCTTGCCCTGATTCTCATTCCTCTGAGAGGGCTGGTGTTCCTTGTTAAAGTAGTATAAGTTAAATATAGTCAGTTGGCTTCATTTCTGGGTGCTTCATAAGGCCAAGGCTTTGCATACGATCTTTATTTGTTGCTGGATTCTTGCCTTAAGTTTCACAGGTGCTAAATACTGGCAAAATATTTTTGGTGTTGTAATTTGGGCTGTGACCCAGTAGATGGCACTTAAGAGTGATGGCCAGGAGATAGTCTCTTAATGAGCTGTGTGTCTCCTTCGTATTTCAACGTGCTCACAGTGGGCTCTGGGGTGGGTTTAGGGAGAGAGATGACTCCACTCACCAGGTTTACTCCTGGGCCTTTGAGGAGCCCCTCCAATCTCCAATCAGTGGGGTTGTGCCTGCGTTTTCTTTGTTAGGTGTTCCTGGCCATGAGGCCCCCTAAAGGCAGATACCACAGCCAGCAGACAGCCTATCCACTTCCTTCCCTGGCCATATGGATGGAGACATGTCCCACTCCCAGACTGACCCATGAACCCTGGTGTCTCAGGCCTCTCAGTGCTCTGAGAGGGCTCAGGCACCACTAGCCCAGCAAGTCTTGCTTGGCTGGGAGCAGTATTGTCAAAGGTAGCCTCAGGTTCTGCCATATAGGCATTTCCTGAAGGAACACAGAACTGTACCCAGACACAGGGTTCAGTCAGGTGTGGAGCCACTGCATGGAAGCTCAACCTGGCAAGACCTGCCTGGCTAGGGGCAGTGGGGCAAAGGGTCACATGATCTGCAGTCCAGGTGGTTTTCGAGGGAACACAGTACCGTGCCTGCCATCAGAGTTGAGGCAGAGACTGGACCACTGCACTGGAAGAGCAAGCTAGGTAGCCTTACCTGGCTGAGGAGAGTAGGGGCCAGTGGGGGTCACATGGTTTGCAGTCTGGGAGGTTCCCAGGGGAACATAATGTGCCTATCTGCAGCATTCAGGTAGGGTGGAGGTTGCCATGTTGGAAGCCAAGTAGAGAATTCTCTGGCAAGAAGGAGTGAGACAGTCTGACTGCTCCCTAGGTACCATGACGGTGGCCTCATTTGCCATCATAGCAGCTGGTGCTAGGCTCCTCAGATGTCCAGGACCTATGAGACTCCCTGTGGTCTTAAGTAGTGGCCCTGAAAAAACTCCAGGAAGTTTTCTGTATCAGTCTAGAGAATTGGGGGTCTCAGGGAGGTTCTTCCATTCCCAGAATTGCAAAAGTTCCTGTTACAGCACCTCTTACTCTCTTACCCTTTTCCCTGTTTTGGGAAGCTTCTCCTGGCTCCTTGCTAGTCCCAGGTTTGTGGCTGCTCAGATTTATTGTTACCTGTTCTCTACGGGTCTCCTCACTTTCTTGATGAATCCCGACATGGTTAGACAATCCACTTGAAGAGTCAGTGTTTACTCATCACTTTATTTCCTTTCTGTGAGTGCTGTACACACTAGCTGTCAGCCATCTTAAGGAGAACCTGCTTTGTTTTTAGGGTGACAATTTATAAAAGTTAGTTTAACCTTGGTAGTTCTTTATTGGTAATGATGTAAAAATATTTTATGCTTGATGTAAAATTTGGTGAAACACTTATCAAATTTTTTCATGTATAAGTACTAAAATTTTCTAGCTTTTCACAATTTATCGTGCAGAGGCTATTTAAGTTATTGTTATTCATTAATCTATTTCTCTTTGTTGTCTCTGCTATAATGCCTGTTTTGTGTTTCATGTACTCTTCATCAATATCTATATTTAGTGTTCACCTCCTACTTGCTAGATTGAAAAAATGTCTGTGCATACATCAAACCAAGCTACTTAGAAGTGCAATGGGAGAATTGAAGGAGAAAGAGACAGTGTTTCTAGCAGACTGGTTAGTGTAGCCAACAGATTTTGCAGATTTTACATAAATAGGTGAACACCTTGTCATGTTCCTTTCCAATGCGTTGAAAGGAGCCCGTGAAAGTGAAAGGCTCTGTTTTACAAAAATCTGCCCATGGATTGGAACTGTCACAGTCAAGAGAAACCCATGAGGGTTTAAACAAGGACAATGGCAGAAAAAGTACACTTCTGAGGAATATTAAGGAGGCAAAATCTATAATTAGTTGCACGATGGAGATGAGTATTACCATTTCTATACATGGTAATATCAGTTCTTCCTTCTTATTTATTACCAATTTCATAAATACAGGTCTGTGAATACCTGTAATAGTTAAGTATGAAGAATAGTCTCCTGGATCCACAAGAGGCAGGAGGAGAAGAATTATAATCTAAGCAAGCTCTGGAATCAAAAGCTAAACAGGAAGGTCAAGATGTTATCATTGTCTTGGACACTAGACAGAAATAATGCCTTGAGGAGTAATGCGACTTCCCATCTTAAATTTATAATCAATTAATGTACAGATAGGTCACCCTAAATGGTAACAGCACTAATGAAGGCTGCAATCTATTGGGATCGAGAAATTGTAAATCCATAAATATAACCTATAGAGATTCCCTGAAATCAGAAGAATTAGTGCCTGATCCTTCTAGGGACCATCTGGACAGGAAGCACAGAAGAGGTAAAGTGTGTGCTGAATTGCAAAACACTCCAAGGATTTGACCATGTGATAAAATAGGGAAAAATTTGAGGAGGGGAGAGGAATTAAGCAAGGTTTCATATCAAATATTCCAATAGCTACATTATCCAATAGAGATCACTGATACAGCTTTCTATTTCTGCAATATAGATTAAATGTGTCCCAATGAAGGTTGAAAATACTAGTCAAGTTTCAAATTAAAATTAAAATTTATTGCTGCCCTGAACAAGAGGCCATGGACCAAAACAAAATAGAGCTGGAAGATGCAGAGAGACACTGATCCTAAACCCCACAGTGGATATGGAAATCTCTGTGACTGTGTCTGAAAGCTGGTGGGAATTTCATTCTTATGCAAGTTGGAATTGGAATGATTCCCAATAAATTTGAAGGTGTGCATTTTCTATGGTCCAGCAATTACACACCTAGATACTGTTTCATCAGTTTCAAGGCACATTTTTTTCATAGTTTAATATGTCTGAAGTTAAAATGGAATTCTGATATATTTTAAATGGAAACATTTTCTTTCAATTAAAATATTTTGTGCATTATTTTGTGCAAAATAATGGTCTGTATTATATTACTGATAGCATCTTAGCCTAGCCTTGATGAAATATCACATACATACCCTAGAGAAACTCTTGTATGTTTTTGTCAATGTATTCAAAAATGTTTATTGTAGTGTTTGCATAACAGAAACCTGTGAACAATCCAATTGTTCATCAGTGGCAAAAAGAATAAACACACTGCGTTATATTTAAAGTAGATGTGGATGAATATACTGTAGTTGCACATGTCAACATAGATGCATCTGAAATATCTATTGTTCAAAGGTCATGGAAGAATACACACAGAGTAATTTATTAAAAACAATGAATCCTTAAAGTTAAATGATACATACATGGATGGTAGCACTATAAATAAAAACAAGAAAATTATTAATGCAGTATCCAGGAGCATAGAGATAATGAAACAATTAGGAAGCTCACTGAGTGCTTCTTAGTTCCTGGTAATTAATCTGTTTCTTAAGGTGAGTGGTGGGCAGATAGGTTTATGCATTTTATTATTCTCTAAAATATATGCATATGATTAATATATTCTTTCCTACATATGACAAGTTTCAAATTAAAATATTAAATTAAATATATAGAAAAATTCTACCTGATGCAAACTTAAAGAAATTTAACCTCCAGCAATTTTTTTCAGGCAAAGAAGACCCAGAAGTTTTGTATGAAATACCATTGTATGAATTGCAGTAATCTTGTATTCTGAGCTACCCAGGACATATACACCTGAGCCAGGTAGTCTACTGAGGGCTCATAATAATCTTTCAGTATTGTCAAGGGTTATTATTACTATGCCCACTTGAAAACACAAAAACTGAGACATACCATTATTATGGTAGACACCTAAGTTTTTTAAAAGTAATTAACAGAAGAGCTGGAATGAAATGTATCTCCCCAACCACAAATCCAGGTTTCACCACCCTGCATGGTGATCAGGCTAAAAAAGTTTGGATATAGAATACATTGTTAGGTGGTTTGCAGATATTTGAAACAGGAGTAAATGCATATGTGTGTGTGTGTATGTGTGTGTGTGTGTGTGTGTGTGTGTATGTGTAATAGTTGCAGTTTTAAGGCAGCATTAGTTATTTAATTTTATCTCTTTCTTTCAAAATTATGTTGTAGTTATAAAACAAAACAAACACAATCAATATTCAGTCTTTCACTCAAGAGTTTTGACTTCCTACTATAATCTCAAGGGCATAATGCATGGAAAGGGTTACTCTCTTAATAAAACACCAGCTCTGGCTATCCAATAGAGAAAATGTGTACTTCAATTTCTGTTAAACCAGACAGAAATTTATAACTACCAGGAGGACAAAACTGGCATATTTTTAATGGCTGCTTTTAAAGAACAACTCTTATTTTTACTGAGTGTTTTAAGGATGGGCAGGATGAGATTGGCACCTTAAGGAATGTGACATACAGAAATCACACAAGGGTAGAAAGAGCTTGTGGTGAGCTGTGCATGCATGAACACATGAAGAAAAGCAGCTTATCTTTGACCCACCTGTACTGGGTATGACTGTTTCACATCTGGAGAACAACATAGAAAGCAATTGTGAGTAAAGTTTTTGAGGTTTATTAAGGTATAATTGAAAAATAGAAATTGTATATATATATATATATATTTATGGTAAACACCTGTTGTTTTGGTATATGTCTACATTGTGAAATGATTAAACCAAGCTAGTTAACATATTCATCATGTCATCTACTTATTTTGTATGTGGTTAAAATGTGTAAAATCTACTCAGCGATTTTCAAGTATCTTTTTTGATTAACTATAGATGCTATGCTGTACAGTAGATCTCTAGAATGTATTCATCCTGTCCAGATGAAAGGACCATTTGAAGAACATCTTTCCATTTCCATCTCTGACTGTCAGGTGCTGGCAACCACCATTCTAGTCTCTGCTTTTATGGTTCAACATTTGTAGTTTCCACAGATAAGTGAGATCGTGTGGTATTTGTCTTTCTCTGCTTGGCTTACTTTACATAGCATAATGTAACCTAGGTTCATCAATATTTTCAACAAGTGAAAGGATGTTCTCCTTTTACAAGGCTGAATAGTATTCCTGTGTGTGTTTATATATTACATTTTCTTTATCCATTTATCCATCAATGGACACAGGTTATTTCCATAACTTGACTATTGGGAATAATGCTACAATGACCATGGGAGTGCAGATATCTTTTCAAGATACTGATTTTTTTCTTGTGAATATACACTCAGAAGTGATATCACTGGATTTTATGATAGTTCTATATTTATTTTTATTTAACATTCCCCGTACAGTTTTCCCTTTGCATTAAGAGTTATCACTCTATGTAAGTGAGAGGAGAAAATTTAATAGGATGGGATAGTAAATAGTGAGGAGATAAGATTAAAAACACAGATCACACATATAACAAGAACCAAAAACATTAAATTAATATAATACACCAAAAAAGAGGTTAATAAAAGTTGTTACCATAGATTACTGGAACCCGTTATAAAATGTTCATGTGGCAAACAGATTGTATGCTTTTCTTACAAGGTAAGATTAAAGGATCAATTGTGTATTGCTTTAAAAAAAAAAACTACTCACAATGCATTCGACTCTGTCCCCCCCCACCAAAAAAAAAAAAAAAAAAAACGTAAAATAACATTTTGCTCCTGCAAATTCCCTACCCTTTCTCTTTTCAGCTGCTAAAGAGTCTCTCAGCAAATGTATAGGTTATAACTAAATACTATTCATCCTATTTTTCTTTTTCTTTCTTTTTTTTTTTTTTTTTTGAAACAGAGTCTCAAAACTGGTAACACTGTTACCCAGGCTGGAGTGCAGTGGCAGGGTCTTGGCTCAATGTAACCTCTGCCTCCCAGACTCAAGAGATTCTCAAGCCTCAGCCTCCTGAGTAGCTGGAATTACAGGCACATGCCACCATGCCCAGTTAATTTTTGTATTTTTGAGTAGAGACAGGGTTTCACCACATTGACCAGGCTGGTCTCGAACTCACGACTTCAGATGATCCGCTCCACTTGGCCTTCCAATGTGCTACGGTTACAGGTATAAGCCACCACATCTGGTCATTGTTTTACTTTTAAGGATAATTTTGATAATTAAAAAAAAAACTTTTCTGGTACTTGTTTTATTTATTTAATGCCGATTAATCTCCCCTTGAGATGTTCCTTCTAAAATCTCAGTCAGAGCAAGCAATGTCCGGGATTTAGAGCCATCTTGAAAAGTCAATGCAGAATTAGTTTTTATTTTGTCCTAGGTAAATCCCATAGCTGGAGATTCCCTTCTGTATTAGTCCATCTTCATAGTGCTGTAAAGAACCACCTGAGACTGCATAATTTATAAAGAATAAAGGTTTAACTGACTCACAGTTCTGCATGGTTGGGGAGACCTCAGGAAACTTACAATCACGATGGAAGGTGAAGGGGAAGCAAGATATGTCTTACATGATAGCAGGAGAGAGAGAAAAGGAGGGGAGAACTACCAAACAGTTTTAAGCCTTCAGATGGCAGAAGAATTCACTCAGTATCACAAGAAAAGCAGGAGGGAAATCACCCACATGATCTAATCACCTCCCACCAGGTCCCTCCCTTTACATACGGGGATTACAATTCCAGATGTGATTGGGGTGGGGACACAGAGTCAAACCATATCACATTTCTATCATTATACTATCAAATTCTTTTATAAAAGAGTTTCTCCCATTAAATATTATAAATAAATGACTTTCAACAACTCTGAGCAACTTTGAAGCTGCTCTGGGAATCTCTCTTCTTCTTTACCAGGGACAAACTCAAGACCACACTGACTCATAGCACCTACATTTTTGTGCTGTCATTAGAAGTGGTAAGAGAGGCCTCTTAACCTCTCAGGGGTTTCTTAAGTGTTAACGACAACCGGGATCTCTTTGAGCATTAGCTTATAATTATACAGCTTATTGTTATGATTATTGTTATATTATGTGTTATGATTTACCGACACTTTTAAGAGAGGCTTATGGGACTTCCAGGCTAAATTAGCTTGACCTTCTTTTTATTATACCACCAACTTTTTGACCCTCATCTGTAGGTAATCCATTGCTATTCCAACACAGCTGCTGCAAGTCAGGTTTATGAAAATGAAGGTTTTAAAATGTAAATGCAGAATGTAAATAGCTGGAATATAAAATGTACAGCCACTTTGGAAGACAGTTGGGCAGTACCTCCGAGGATTAAATATACACTTTCTATATGACCCAGCAGCTTTGCTCCTAGATATACACATGGGAGAAATAAAAACACATCTACACAAAAATGCATATAGAAATTCACAGCAGCGATATTCACAATAACCAAAATGTAGAAAGTATTCACATGTCCATCAACTTGAGGAAAGGACAAACAAATGTGGCATATCCATTCAATGGACTGTTATTTGGCAGTAAAAATACTGATGCACTGATACTTGACCACTGTGATCAGTACTCAGTACGTCAGCACTAAACGATAAAAAGTACAAACTGTGTAATCCCATTTATAGGAAATATTTAGAATAAGTTAACAGGTTTAACAGATAGAGGCAGAAAGCTTAGTAGCTGACTAGGGCTGAGGGTGAAGGGAATGCCTGCCTACCTCCCCAAGTGGGTACAAAATATCTTTTTGGAGGCAATGAAAACATTCTAAAATTAGACTGTGGTGATGGATTCATAATTCCATGAATATACTAGAGACCACAAATTTTACACTTTAAATGGATGTATTTATTTTATGGTATGTGAATTATATGTCAATTTAATAAATTTTTTAAATGCAGACATCACAAGGCAAGCATCAATTGGGACATTTGTACCATCAAATATATCTTCGGTTTTATCTCTTCTCTGAGTAGCTTTATACTAAGTGAATCTAAGAATGCAGGTATTTGTTTCCTTTTGCTAATTAACTATTAGATTTGCCTTCATAAGTAGGGCTTTTTTTCACTCTTCCATGCCTCTTTCAAAAGTCCTGACCATGAAATTCCAACAACGGTCCATTTCTCTAAAATGGAATTAATATCAGAAACTATTTGTGTATTTGGTAGTATTTCTACTGCATACAGACATCTCCCTAAGGTTTAGAAAACTAGGATTAAAAGCCTATTTATTTCTATTCAGAACGTGACAGATTATCCAATGGCTTATACCAGTGCTATATTTTGAGAAATTGTGTTTTATTACTGTTAGATAATAGAGCTTCTTTTCTGTTCCTTTCCTTCTGACCCCAACTTCCTCTGAGTTTTATTGCTGACCAATAGCAGTCTCTATAGTTTGAAAACTGGTATACTGTGAGTCAGCACAACTCTGTGTCCTTGCAGCAGAGCCATCCAGGAAATTCAGTTTTCTCAAGTTTTTTATTGACCCAGCTCTATCCTTCAGAATAACAAGAAAATAAAATTGAGTGCAGGGCAATAGGTTTTGAAGACACAGACACAGAAACCTCCCTTTTTTCTTCTTAGATTTTGGAAACAAAAATTGGATATGGGGAGAAATAACTAATATTCTGGGCACAACTAATAAAATAACTGCTTCTTAAAGGAGCTGACCCTTGTACAAGACAGGAGGACCTGCAGTATTTGAAAACACCTCATCTCTTTTTACTTAAAACATTTTTATTGTTAGCTACTGTTTAAACTATATAAAACCAGTTGCATGGATTTTCACTTAACATGGTCCAACTTACAATAGCAAAATGACATCGACCGTAAAAATGAAATAGATCAAGCTTACTTCTTAGTAGACATTCTTTCTAATATTAACTTTTCACTAACACTTTTGGTCCACGTGAAGAAAAAGAAGCCAAAGTATAGTCTTAACTGCTTAGAAATAAGGGAGATTTGTCTATTTTTCTATCCCATAGGTTATTCTATTTCATGGTTTAGAAATTACCAATTTAAGATTTTTCATTCATTGAGTAAAAGGCCAAATTGTTCCCAACTCTGTATTAAAAAATTCAGTGGCATAAATTTTATTATTGTTTGCAATGATTTTATTTATCACCCTTCCAAGGACGTTATACCCAAAGTACTGCTGTGTAACTTTCAGAACTTTTCTATGGGAAAAGCACCCTTCTGTGTCCCAGTACCGCTAGCCTTTTCCATGTGACTTGCATAAACCAATTCAATGAGCACAATGTTATATATGCAGCAACATTGAGAGCCATCTCCCTATCCTGGCATTTCTCTTTTGCCTCTGACTTAAGAACCATAGAGTGGAAATGGGCTAAGGAGCTGTTTTAGGACAAAGAATCAGAACCTATCCAAGGAATGCTTCCTACCCCCAAGACTGAAAACATGTGCACAGCAGGATTTCAGAATTGCTTTGGACCATGACCCAACTGTATGCCTCCATTGATCCACCTTACTCCATAGGAATGCTAACTTACTCTCACTTTCATTTACCATTATAAGCTGTGCGTTTTTATGGTAAAGGAAGATATATTAGTCCACTCTCACACTGCTATAAAGAAATACCTGAGATTGAGTACTTTATAAAGGAAGGAAGTTTGACTCAGTTCCACATGGCTGGGAGGCCTCAGGAAACTTACGACGATGGTGGACGGCAAAGGGGAAACAAGGACCTTCTTTATGTGGTGGCAGGAGAGAGAAGTGCAAGCAGAAAATGCCAGATACATAGAAAACCATCAGATCTCCTGAGAGCTCATTCACCATTATGAGAATAGCATGGGGAAAACTGCCCCCATGATCCAATCACCTCCCACTAGGTCCCTCTCTTAACATGTGGGGATCAAAATTCATGATGAGATTTGGGTGGGAACACACAGCTACACTGATTCAGAAGAGAGAATTTAGCTTTATGGTTCTTCAATCCCTGCATGAAGCAGAAGCCTTATCTACATGTGATGTAGGAACTTCTACAAGAGTCTGAACTTTGAGCCTAATGTCACAATTGGATAACGTCTTTGAGATGTCGTCCTTCAAGAAGAAATGATTGCCTTTTACATCAAACAGGGAAGGAATCTTTGTGACAGAAAAGGTTGGACTGTGGGAGATTGTATCATTATTATTTTCATTTACTTTTTGCCATCCCTGTGAGAGGATAATTAATATAGCCTCACCTGACCATGTGAATTATGGCATCTTCCTGTTAGATGATTATACTCCCCAACTACTGATGTCAGACTTGGCGATCAGCTTGTTTTGGTCTGCATAACATAAGTGGAACTGGTGGGAAATATGCCTGAGAAGACCTTTAAGAGCATCACAATTGTCTGCTCTCTTTTTCTCTCTCAATATCTCTCTCTCCTTCACTCTACCTTCTTTCACCTTTTTTTCCTTTTATCTCTTCCTTCCTCCACAAGAATGACATGCCCAGAAGTGGACTGCTCCTTCAGCCTGGCCATTTTGATTTGATTTGATTTTTAATGTTTTAGAGATAGACTCTTGCTCTGTCACCCAGGGCAGAGTGCAGTGATGTGATCAAAACTCACTGTCATCTCAAATTCCTGTGTTCACATAATCCTCCCACTTCAGGCTTCCCAGTAGCTAGGTCTGCAAGTGCACACTGGCATGCTCGGCTAACTTTTTTAAACTTTTAAGTTCAGGGGTACATGTGCAGGTTTGTTACATAGGCAAGCTTGTGTCTCGGGGGTTTGCTGTACAGATTATTTCATCATCCAGATATTAAGCCTAGTACTCGTTAATTATTTTTCCTGATCCTCTCTCTCCTCCCACCCTCCACCCTTCAACAGGCCCAGTGTATGTTGTTTCCCTCTATATATTCATGTGTTCTCCTCATTTTGCTCCCACCTGTAAGTGAGAACATGTGGTATTTTGTTCTCTGTTACTGCACTAGTTTGTTAAGAATAATGGTCTCCAGCTCCATTCATGTTCCTCCAAAGGATAGGATCTCATTCTTTTTTATGGCTGCACAGTATTCAGCTATTTTTAAATTTTATTTCATTTAATTTAATTTATTTTTTGAGACTGCATCTCGCTCTGTTGCCCAGGCTAGAGTGCAGTGTCGCAATCTCAGCAAACTACAACCTCTGCCTCCTGGGTTCAAGCAATTCTCCTGCCTCAGCCTCCTGAGTAGCTGGGACCACAGGTGGCTGCCCCATGCCTCGCTAACTTTTGTATTTTTAGTAGAGATGGGGTTTCATCATACTGGCCAGGGTGGTCTCAAACTCCTTATGATCTGCCCTCGTCAGCCTCCCAAAGTGTTGGGATTGCAGGCATGAGCTACTGTGTCCTGCCTATTTTTAAAAATTATTTTCTAGAGGCAGAGCCTCACAGTGTTGCCCGGGCTGATCTCAAATTCCTGGGCTCAAGCAATTCTCTCATCTTGGCCTCCCAAAGCTCTGGGATTACAGGTGTGAGCCATCAATGCCTGGCCTGGCCTGGCTCTTTAAATGAAAACAGTATGAATCTGAGTCACAGGAACATGGAACTATTTAAAGTAGTAATACATTGACCTTTATAGTGTAAGTCACTAAAATTTGGGGGTTGTTCATCATTGTAGCATACCCTAAGGAAAGCTAAAATGATATATCCATTAAAATATAAAATAAACCAAAAAGGATAAAAAGGTTTATAAATTAAACTTTAGTAAAAATCCATGTCCAAGACAAAGTATAAATATCTGTAATTAATTTTATGAGTATTAAAGGTGGACTAAGGACAAACTCTTACATAGGTCATCCTTTAGCTTCCAAAGCAAAATAACACAGACAATCCCAGAGAAGGGAGGAGGAAGATCCTTGCTTTATCCTCTATCCTCCCTCTACCCTACTTTGTTATCCCATTGTAGGTGGGGAGTAAACTCATGAGAAAAATACAATTACTTCTTCCAACGTTGTGGGAATTGCCCTCTAAGCCACCCAGTGTCAGAATCACACAAATGTTCACACATAAGCTCTTTACCCAATCCTGTTATACCCTTGTTCTATAAACACACACACACACACACACACACACACACACACACTCACACACAAACACACATACACAAAGACACTTAAAAAGAGGGGTTGTATATATACACACAAGCATATGTACACAAAATTATATTTGCAAGCTTTTTTTTTGATTGGCATCATATTCTAAAACATGCTTGTTTCACTTAATTCATCATAAGCTTTTTATTAAAAACATATTTTTGATCTTTTCACTTGGAGATCTGTTAAAATACAAAACAAAATTTTCTCATTATAATGTTTCATAAAAGCACAGCATGACGAAATGAGTTTGACCTCAACTAAATAGTTCTGGGCTGAACTCTGTCCCCTCCAAATTTGTATGTAGAAGTCCTAATAACCTCAGCATGCAACCGATTTGGATATATGATCTTTAAAAGGCAATCACCTTAGAGTGAGCTCACTTAATCCAGTAGGACTGATGTTCATTTAAAAATGGATGACTTTAGCAGGGCGTGGTGGCTCCCCCCTTAATCCCAGCACTTTGGGAAGTCAAGGCAGGCAGATCACGAGACTAAGAGATGGAGACCATCCTGGCCAACATGGTGAAACCTTCTCTCTACTAAAAATACAAATATTAGCTTGGTATGGTGGCAGGTACCTGTAGTCCCAGCTACTCCAGGAGGCTGAGACAGGAGAATCGCTTGAACCTCAGAGATGGAGGTTGCAGTGAGTCAAGATTATGCTACTGTGTTCCAGCCTGGTGACAGAGTGACACTTTGTCTAAAAAAAAAAGAGACGGCTTTTATAGGAAGGAAAACGATTTTAGACACCGGGAAAAGGCAGCTGTCTGTAAGCCTGAGAGGCCAGGTCTTTTCCTAATAGCTCTCTGAAGAAACCAATTTTGCCCACATCTTGATCTTAGACTTCAGGCTTCCAGAGTTATAAAGCAATACATCTATGTTATTTAAGCAACCCAGTAAATGTTAGTATTTTGTTACAACAGTTCTAGCAAACTAATATATATGTAAAATATTAGAACAGGTAGACCAAAAATATCAGAGTAGTTAACTACCACTGTTCTCACTTTATCTTCCCTCTTCTGCCACTTCTCCTTTATTCTTCTTCTTGCCATCATTATAGTAGAGTAACTTTATGTCTAACTATGTAAAATAATTTGATATTCAAAATGTGTTATAGCACTTAACAACACACATATTTGTGCAGGCTCTTTTACTCGGTGGAATACCTCCTACCCAGTCTGAATAATTAATTTCTGCTTATCATTTAAACAGATATTAAGAGACTCTTCCTCCTAAAAATCTTCCTTATATTTCACAAACTAGTTAAATGATGCTCAAGAGAAAAAGCCTCCAGGATATGGTTTGGCTCTGTCCCCATCCAAATCTCATGTATTATAGCTCCCGTAATCCCCACATATGTGTTAGGGACCCGGCGGGAGATAATTGAATCATGGGAGCAATTTTCCCCATACTGTTCTCATGGTAGTGAATAAGTCTCATGAGATCTGATGGTTTCCTAAAGGGAAAACTCCTATCCCTTGGTGCTCTCGTTTCTGTGTTGTCTGCTGCCATGTAAGACGTGACTTTCACCTTCCACCGTGACTGTGAGGCCTCCCCAGCCACATGGAACTGTGAGTTCATCAAGCCTCTCTTATTTACAAATTACCCAGTCTTGGGTATGTTTTATCAGCAGCGTGAGAATAGACTAACACACTCCACTTACTGTATAAAACTTCATCACACTGTTCATTACTTTTATATTAAATTTTGTTGTGCAGACTTCCTAGAGGGAAAAAACTATATTTTTTTTATATAATACTGAAACTTTCATATTATCTGATGCTTAAACATTTAGTACACATATTTTGAAAAAATACTTTTGCATTAGGAAGTATCTTGACGTGGAATACATTGTAATTAAGTAAACCAAGAGAAAGACAAAAGGAGGTTTAAAAAGTGGACATGAGCAAGGGACAAGATAGATACAAACACTTATTGAATCTAAAAGAAAGTATTTTTCACCAGCTATTTTAGTAATGCAGGCTTTAAGAATCAAAAAGTTATTAACTAGCTTTTTCAATGCTGAGGAAGCACTTATAATTTAATGAAGGTCATAGAAACTCCTCCAACCAAACCTCCCAGGCCATCCAAGACGAAGAGAATAATCTAAAAACACAATGATCAGGAAACAAGGAAAGATCTTTTCCAGACTGAACACACAGTTTAAGCTTTAAGAGGATTTAAGTCTCAACTAAACTCCATTGTCTCAAAAAAGACCTTCAAATACTTAATTAATTTTTCATTTGTTTTACAGCTCTAGCAGATGTTGCCTTTTTAAATAGATTAGTTCATCACTGAGGTGCTAGAGGAAATAATTCTTTTGTTAGATTTTGCATTAATATACTTGAAATGACATAGGAAACATGATTTGTGCAACTCACAATGTTCTGGTTATTCTACCTCATAATATTCATTTTAATATGCACTAATTTAAATATAAACAGAGATATTTAAATTTATTTTTAGGAAGAGAAAGTACTTGTTATTACAAGAGTGTGTTTCCATTTATTAATACTTAGTCATTTTCCATACAGATCTCTGGGCTCAGGTGAATATTTTCACTGATCATGTCATATATATTTTGCATCTAGTAATTGTCAAGCTAAGAAATAAATAGAATTGGCTTTGAACTTAAATGTGCTGGATGAAAAGAATTAGTGAGAAATAGAGGAAATATGACTAAGACACGGCCTTGGCAACTGCCAAGGATCTCTGAGCATCTTGTAATCACCATATTCTAGATCCACAATCTTAATGATTTGTCATATGAAATGATAACTGTGTGACTTATTCTGGAAAGGGCACTCAGTGGTTGGGAGTCCTATATACACCCCACCCTAACCAATTATTGCTTAATACCAAATGAGGTCAAATGTAAATTTAAGGTGCTAAATGGGATAAATTGCGCATTGTATAATGATATAAGTCACAATTTAGAATAAAAGTAAAACAATAAACTTTTTCTCACCAAACAAAATACTAGCTTCTTCTTTTTAACTTTTAGTTTAGCTTCAGGAATACAGGTTTTGATTTGTTACATAAGTAAACTCATGTCATGAACCTTTGTTATACAGATTATTTTGTCACCCAGGCACTAAGCCAAGTACCTAATAGTCAGAATACCACTTACTATCTGAAGCAAAACTATGAGAAATAATGAAGTTGATTTTAAAAATATAAAAATAGTAATTTTATATTTTTTTACTGAGAAAAAATGGCAAGAAGTAGAAGAAACAGAGTAATATTATCAATAAACTTATTTTAAAAAATTAGAATTTACCCAGAAAGGAAATCTTAACAGGCTAAACAGAAAATAAAATAATTTAAGGTAGAAATTTTTCAACAACTTATTCTAAATAAATAAAAATAAAATTAGAAAAGTTTACTGAAACTCCTAAGTACTTCAAAGCTAAGAAAGATATAGCTATACAATCACTGGATTAAAAGATAATTTAAATTTATATTAACAACCATTAAAAAATTAATGGAAAGAATATTCTTCTCAAATAAATTTTGGAACATAGTAAAGGCTGTAATTAAAGAAAAATGTATAGCTTTAACTGCCATCACTATTTAAATGGAAAGTTTCAAGACAAAAAAAATATTCATCTTAAGAAAATAAAGAACTGTAATAAAAGGAAGTGAAGGTGACTGACGTTGGTTATAGAACAAAAAGTATAAAAGGAAATAATATCAAAATGTTAAAACATGAAAAATGGTAGAGACATTAAATAAGTCTAAAAGGCAGTTATTTCAAAATATTGATAAAATAATTCACTTTTTATAATTAACAACATGTCTGAGGTAAAAAATCTTTAAAAATTATGGACGGGAAATGATACATAATCTCAGATACCGAAGAATTTTATGACATTATGAGAATATTGTATGTGACTCTATAAAAATATATTTGAGAATATACTTTATTGAAACAGTTAATATTCAAAGTAAATAGAAAAGAATAAAATGGGCTCAAGAATATGAATATCTTGAGTACACTAACTATAATAAAAGCTATAAAAAAGGTGACTGAATTGCTAACATTGAAAAACACACAGATGGTGAGTTCACATTTTAAAGACTCATCAGATAATTTTGGTGCTATTTAAACTTTGTAGAAAATGGAACTCCAGAAAGCTTTCCCCACTTTATTTTATGCATCAAACAGGATCTTTATATGAATAATGTAGAATAAAAGAGAAAACACACTGATAATTTGCAGAAATTTTAAGTAACAACCTGGCATAGTGACTACAGCAATATGTTAAATAATACATACAATGATCAAGTTGTGAATTTATTCCAATCATGCAAGGATGATTTAATATTGAGATTGTATACATATAGCAAGTCACATCATTATAAGAAAAAGTGCCCATTGTTAAAAGAAGAGATGCTTACAATGGGTATTTGACAAATTTCAGACACCTTATTTTCTAATAAAATATTGAATTAAAATAGAAAGATAACACAACAATTAATGTGCTAAGCAACAATAAG
Organism: Cebus imitator; assembly: GCF_001604975.1. Lineage (NCBI taxonomy): Eukaryota > Metazoa > Chordata > Mammalia > Primates > Cebidae > Cebus > Cebus imitator. The sequence goes on along the minus strand of NW_016107349.1, from coordinate 6,503,769 downwards.
ATAATGTTGTCATGAAAATTCAATAGACAACACACAGAATATAAAAACACATGAAAGGAAATGAACAAAGGCAAGTGTTATTTGAAATATTGATGAAAATACATCATATCTGATTATATTGATCATGGAAAAAAGTAATACAGGCACAAGTAAATACTATAATTGAAAAAAGAACATGACAAGAAAAAAAACTAATTAAAATGTTAAAAGAATACCATCACAAGCTGAGACCAACAATTTAAAAATTTAGTTTAAAACAGCAGAGCCTAGTGGCTCATACCTGTAATCCCAGCACTTTGGGAGGCTGAGGAGGGTGAATCATGAGGTCAGGAGTTCAAGACCAGCCTGGCCTAAATGATTAAACCCCATCTCTACCAAAAATAAAAATATTAGCAGAGCTCCTGTAATCCCAGCTACTCAGGAGGCAGAGGCAGGAGAATCATGTGAACCCGGGAGGCGGAGGTTGCAGTGAGCTGAGATCGCACCACTGCACTCTAGCCTGGGTGACAGAGCAAGACTTCACCAAAAAAAGGAAGGAAGAAAGGGAGGGAGGGAGGGACAGAAAGAAATCAGCAGAGTTCTAAAACTGTAAAAAAATGAAAGTAGTTAAAATTATTTCAACAATGAAGACATCAGAACAAGAAAGATTTCCAAGGAACAGATTCTTCCAAACCTATAAAAACTATTTCAGAACACAGAACAAGGGAAATACACTCAGTGCCAGTTATTTGATTGCTTGCTAGTGAGCTTTATTTTGTTCTCATTTTGTATCACAGGGGCTGGATAACTGCAAACTACATGTCTCAAGCTTCCTTGCTGCCAACCATGTGCTTAGGTTCTGGCAATGGGAGACACTCATGGATGTCAGAATGCTTTTGACAACACCTTCCATAGCAACATATGTAATTGTGGGATCCCAAATAAATGGTGGGCAATTGTTTGTTGCCAGAAGTATCACTAATTGTTTTAGCAGCTGTAGCAGGTACTTGGGCTCCTGAAATACTCTTGGGAAACGAAGATAAGAGGCTGCTAATAGCAGTCTTAACTACTCCAGTATTATGAACATTGTGGTTGAAGGCCTAAGCTTACAGATGATAGAAGTTTTCTGATGCTGGTTAGTAAATTTCAAATTCTAACTTTTAAATATTTCCCAGTGTCACCCTTCAGTTTGTTACTCCAGTTTTTTTTTTTTTTTTAAGGGAAAAAGGAAAGAAAGAAAGAAAAAGAAAGAAAGAGAGAAAGAAAGAAAAAATAGAATGAAAGAAAGAAAGAGGAAGAGAAAGAGGGAGAGAGAACGGGAATCTTATTCCAGTTTTACTAATCTTTTGTGACCAAGTTTCTGAGTTAAATATCTCTCTGCTTAAAATATTTAAATGTCTGTTTTTCTCACTGCACTTTGAAAAATACAATTTCCCAAATCATTTGATGAGATCAACATAATCCATATAACAAAAGTAGTCAAGGATACTGCAAGAAAGGAAAATCATAGTTCCATCTCATTAATTAAATTATGAAAATTCATAACAAATAATAAATATATAAATCCAGTGCTAATAGAACCAAATTATGTTTTAACCAAAGGAGATTTGACAAAGGAGACTACAAATGGTTTAATGATAAAATAATCCATAAATATAAAATATGATATATAAATTTTTAATTGAAAATACATTATTTTAGTACTTGAAGAACTGATAGAATTCTAAATAAATTAATATTAACATTTACATATTGATTTACAGCTAGAATAAAACTTTCTATTAAGGGTGTGTATGGAAAATCTAAACCAAAGATTATCTTAAATGAGTAAATATTACAGACATCTTTTTACAAGTCTGATTATGACTACAATGAAATATTTTACAATAGTAAAAAAATAAGTCTACATTTATATACTATAATTTATTTAATTTTTATAAAACATTAATTAAAAATGCTGTAGAAAATCATATATAACATACTGCATGTTAAATGCTTTTTTGTAATTGAAGGAATAAAAAGAACAAAAAAGTATCTATATGGATAAAATAAATCTACATTAAGAAGAAACCAGAAGATATTGTGTACAAGATTGCAAATGAAATAATAATATTGTGTACAATAAGCAAAGAAATAAAACTTATGCTGAACATGCCTTCACTTCCCCAAAGCAGAGAAATACAACTTAGAATAACCACACTATATTCATTTACAACCACACTATATTCAGTTCGACTGAAATTTAAAAATATATATACCAAAATATATTGCTGACTAGTGAGAATAGAAATTGTCACAACCTTCTTGAAATATTAACTGTCAGTATTTATTTTAGTTTATAAATAATAAATAAAATAATATACCCATCAATGAATCAATTTAGACCCAAGAAAAATAAAAATCAACAAAATGTAAGGATTAGCATATTAGGATGTTTATCAACATTATGTTTGTATCATAAATTCTTAAAACAATATTAATGTTCATTAGTAGGCTAATGGTTATAAAAATTAGGCCTAGTCAAACCATCAAATGCACCCACTAACAGAACAAGTTTGGTCTATTGAAATTGACTTAGAGAGATTTCTAATATGTCCATGTTATGTGAACAAAGCAATGATAGAGGGGCTGAAGTTTCTTTAGAAATTTAGATAAGTAGATTTTGTATCCTGGACTTTGCTGAAGTTGTTTATCAGCTTAAGGAGATTTTGGGCTGAGACAATGGGATTTTCTAAATATACAATCATGTCATCTGCAAACAGAGATAATTTGACTTTCCCTCTTCCTATCTGAATATCTTGTATCTCTTTCTCTTGCCTGATTGCCCTGGCCAAAACTTTTAATACTATGTTGAATAGGAGTGGTGAGAGAGGGCATCTTTGTCTTGTGCCAGTTTTCAAAGGGAATGCTTCCAGCTTTTGCCCATTTCAGTATAATATTGGCTGTGGGTTTGTCATAAATAGCTCTTATTATTTTGAGACACATTCCATCAATACCTAGTTTACTGAGAGTTTTTAGCATGAAAGGTTGTTGAATTTTATCAAATTCCCTTTTCTCCACAAACTATCACAGGAACAGAAAACCAAACACCACATGTTCACACTCATAAGTGGGATTTGAACAATAAGAACACTTGGACACTGTTAAGGGAACATCACACACTGGTGCCTGTTGGCGGGTATGGACCTAAGGGAGGGATAGCATTAGGAGAAATACCTAATGTAGATGATGGGTTGATGGGTGGAGCAAACCAGCATGGCATGTGTATACCTTTGTAACAAACTTACACATTCTGCACATGTATCCCAGAACTTAAAGTATAATTTAAGAAAAGAAATTTTAATAAATAGATAGACAGATGGTTAGGTAGATAGATGATAGTCAGATAGATAGATAGATAGATAAACGACAGATAGAAAAGAGATAGACTGTAAAGATAAATCCTAAGAATTGTTTTTTCCAACATTTGCATTTGTCAATGAATATCATCAATAGAAAACATGACAACTTTTAGAAATTTATAAATCATACTTTATCAAATACAGTCTTCTACAGTGATGTATTTGATCAAAACAAACTATTGGCACAGCTTGCTAATCTGGAAATTGATACAGAGTAAGTGTTATGGAAATGTTTAGACAGTTATTCATCAGACTGGCTGAAAGAATAGAGGAGTAAATTTTTGTACTTCCCAAAATGAATTGACTGGAGCACAGATGAGGGGGAGCAGCTGAGAAGCTTGCAGGGACCACTGTGTCCTGCGTGGACCAAGGTCAATTATGTGGCTGTCATAGAACAGGCCACACATAGAGAAAGAGTAGGAATCCTTTTATATTTATTACAATTCTTCAAAGACTTGAAGTCTCTACATTTTATTCTGTAATAAACAATGTTTTTCAGGCCTAAAATTATACATCTTATTTTCTAAGGCTATTTCTGTATATCAGCTCCCAAAAAAGACCAGCATTCAAAACCAGTCTTCAGGAGTCTGAGGTGTCAGAGTGGAGATATAAGTGTCATGGTTATGGAAATGTGAGGTGTGGATTAGAATGAACCATCAATATGTTGCTTATTAGAGACTCTCAGGACAGCAGAAAGCCACACCTTTGTTTTGTACAAATAAGACACAACTAGACAGAAGTCATAGAATTAGCTTTATCCACAGCACATCAATGGAGTTTACCCTCTAAGGGGCACATATAAACTTTCCATTCTTTACATCAACAAAGGAGAGATGTTTAACCTACATAAAATAAAAAGCCTAGAGAAACTGAAAGCAGAAAAAAACAAAACAAATAACACAACACAATATTTCTACCTCTTTGTTGGTGTCTTCGTCTAAGGAGAAATTAAATTGGATAAAATGTTTTTAGCAGTAAACTGTAAACACTCCACACAAGTAATTTCTTTAAAACAGAAATAATTGACACAGTATCAGAAAATAGCAGTATTTTGAGATTAAAAAAATTATCTGGTTACTTAGTGATGTTGTAAAGTGGCATCATTAAGCTTCCTTTCGTCTCTGCTCTGCAATTCTGCTTCCTTGACCAACGGCAAATTGTCTGTGGTTGTGAGTCAGTGGCCAGCAACTATCAAGGCTACTGACATTCTTAGTCATGTGGGAACACGAACAAATTTTTCTTCTCTGAATGACAAACGAAAATTCTTGACCTACACTTGTATTAGATAAACCTAGACTACATTTTCTCTTCTGAAGCAATTACTGTGGCAAATTTGGTTTTAGTTGCCAAGTTCTGTTTCCTCTGCGTCGTGTGTTTTCCTCAATAATAACACTCAACACATCTACAGCAATTTTATTCCCACAATGTATGGCCTGACATCTTGTATTCAACAGGTACTCATCAAAATTTAACAAATTAATGACTGAATGAAATAATGAATGAATGAACCCATGAATGAAAGTAAGGAAAAACAAACATATGCCATAAATAGTGACAGGTGCTATGGTTTGAATGCTTGCGTATCCTTCAAAATTCATGTTGAAAATTCCCATTGCAACAATATTAAGAGGTGACTCAGTCATAATGATGAAGACCTCGTGAATGGTATTTGCAACCTTATAAAAGAAGCTGAAAGGAGCATCCTAGGACATTTCCCCCTTTCTGCTAGGCGAGAACACAGAATTCAAGGTACTGTTTTGGAAGTGAAGACTGTATCTTCACCAGACACCAAATCTGCTGATGTCTAGATCTTGACCATCCCAGCCTTGAGAACTCTGATAAATAAATTTGTCTTATTTATAAATTACCCAGTCTGGATTTTAATAGCAGCAGGAAAGACTAAAATAGAAGTTTGTACAGAGAAGTGAGATATTGCTGCAACAAATACCTAAAAATGTAGAAGCAGCTTTAGAACTGGGTAATGGGTGAAGGCTGAAAGAGTTCAGAAGTGAATGCTAAAAAGCCCTATACAAGTATTGCCATGAATGGAATGTTAAAAGCCATTCTGATGTGAACCCAGAAGAAAAGGAGAGCTGTAGGTCTGAACTTTCTCATCGTCTAAGTGGTTGGGATCAAAATCTTGGTGAAAGTAGACAATGAAGGCAATTTTGATAGTTTCAGAGGAAAATTAGAAACAAAAAATTGGAAAATGGAGAAAAGGCCAATTTGGTTGAATTATGTTTGTGACCCACATTTTGTGGAAGACAGAACTTAAGAGTGAAGAGCTAAGATATTTGTTGCGAAAAACATCTAAGCAAGGTGTTAAGGGTGCAGTGTGGCATCTCTTAATTTCTTATACTAAAATGCAAGAAGAGACAAACAAATTAACAATAAAGTTTATAATTAGAAGAGAAGCGGAACTCGAAGATTTCCAAAACTGTTAGGCTGGATCTGCTTGTAAAAATAAAAAGGTGTGGTCAAGAGAGAATGCCAAGAAATTGGCAAAATAAACACTTGATAAGGAGATTAACATGGGTATAAGCAAACCAGATGCTGTTCACAAGACAATGAGAGAATGACCACAAAGTCATTTCAGAGATCTCCAAGACTGCTACTTTCATGACAGGACCAGAGTGTTGGGAGCTTGAGGACAAGACAGTTTCAAGGCAGGGTCCAGGGCACCCCTGGAACCTTGGGGTTCACTGGCTCACTGCCCAAGGCTGCTACAAGTCTCTGCTTCCTGAATCCTGGTGCAGTGCTCTTTGTCCATTTCACCCGTGGTTTGAGCAGGCCCAAGTGTGGCTCAGGCCACTGTACCAAAGGGTGCTGGTGGAAACTTTGGCAGTGACCACATGGTGTTAACTGTGCCGGCACATAGAATTCCTGAGCTGTCTAGGTACAGCTGACTCCATCTTGATTTAGAAGGATGCCTCAGAGAGCCCTGGGCACCAGACAGAGAACTGCCACAAAGGCAGGGTTGATGCACAGAGTCCCCATTAGGGCAATGCCGAGTGGAGCCATGGAGGCAGGGTCACCCCAGCGACCCAACTGGGGCAGCCAATCGAGTGCATCAGCAGACAGAGAGAGGTGCAGGCACCTGACTGCAATGCATGAGGGCTGCACCCAGCATAGCCATGGGACAGCGCTTCTTGGGGCCTTTGGGGCCCAACACTGTCTTAGTATGTCTAGAAGGCAGGAAATAAAGTCAAAGAAGGCTATTCTCGCGTCTTAAGATTTAATGTTTGCCTTGTTGGGTTTCAGACTGCTCTTCTTTTCTATTTTCTCTTTTTTGGAATGGGAATGTCTATCCTACGCTTGTACAACTATTGTATTTTGGAAGCACATGACTTGGTTAATTTCATAGGTCCACAGAGGAAGAATAATTTGCTTCAATGTGATTATACCTTGAGTGTCACCTATATCTTATTTAGATGAAATTTTAGGACTTAGTTTTTAAAGCTGATATTAGAACAATTAAGACTTTTGGGGCTATGGGATGAAATGAAGCTATTTTGTGTAAGAAAAACATACATTTTAGGGGTCTCTGATAGAATGCAGTGGTTTAAAAGTTAGTGTTCCCTTCAAAATTCATGTTCAAATTTAATTCCCAATGTCTCAAGAGGCTGGGCCTTTGAAAGATGATTAATCGTAAGGGTTATGTATTAGTCAATTTTCATGCTGCTGATAAAGACATACCTGAGACTGGGTAATTTATGAAGAAAGGGAGGTTTAGTGAACCCACAATTCCATGTGGCCGGGAGGCCTCACAGTCATGGCAAAAGGCGAAACATGCATCTTACATGGCAGCAGGCCAGAAAGAATGAGAGCCAAGTGAAAGGGGAAATTCCTTATGAAGCCATCAGATCACATCAGACTTACTACCAAAAGAACAGTAAAGAAACTACCCCCATGATTCAATTATCTCCCTCCCGGATTATGGAAGCTACACGGATTCTTCAAATCTCACAATACCTCTATGAGAGAGTATTAACATCTTTCCATTTTTACAGATTAGAAAACTGAAATATGAAGAATTTAAGTAACTTTCCCAGGTTCACACGGTTAGTGGCAAGGCTAGACTTTGAAGTATGAAATCAAAAGCCCTTAAATGTTAGGTAAATCTTCCTCTCCAGTGATGTCTGTTTTACCTGCCCTCAAAGTCCTGCTGCCATTTTTTCTGTTGAAAATGTTTCATTGGTCAGATTCAGCTTTTAGTCTCACATGCAGGTGCTGCTGGTGGATATGGATTACTTCTGCTTAAATTATTTAGACTTATTCATGACTCAAACCTTGTTAAAACATCATGGAAAGGCCATAGAGCAAAATTGCCATGCATATATAATCTGGAGTCATTTTTGTACTATAAACATATAATATGATACACCATCTGCATTGCATCACTCTTCTGATCTGGTTATTGATAACATCGCCAAGACTTGATCCATTACTACATACATTAGCAAGACCATGATGGACATATGGCTTGCTGCGACACCTGGATTGTTCTATCGCAAGATCAACTGTGAGACCAAACAACAGTATCACAAATCAGACATTACTGTATGTAAAATGTTTCCTGGGCCAAAGAGACCCATTTTTTCCAGATGTGTCATCAGAGAACCTTAAGAACTAAATTTTAAAGTAAATTATGTGTTTAAAATTGGACTCTCTAAATTAAAATTTCCTAGCTCTGATCCCAAATTCCAGGATACAAAGTGCATTAGTATCTATTAGCTTGCGTTTTTTTTTTTTTTTTTTTTTTGAGACAGAGTCTCGCTCTGTTGCCCAGGCTGGAGTTGTTCAATGGTGCACTCTCACCTCACTGCAAACTATACCTCCCGGTTCAAGTGATCCTCCTGCCCCAGCCTCCAGAGTAGCTGGGATTACAGGCACCTGCTACCACATCCAACTAATTTTTGTATTTTTGGTAGAAACAGGGTTTCACCATGTTGGCCAGACGGCTTAAATTCTTATGGAATAAGCAATATTTGAAATTGAGTTCTGTTTAAATCTGACCAAGGTTAGTTTTAAGACCACGGAGTTATTATTTAAAAGTTAAGAATATCTAAAAGCTTATCATATGCAAGAGCCTATGTTAAGAAATTTGAATGGAATTAAGTCATATAATAACAACAGAAAACTCAAAATGTGGATTATTAACTCATGTGGGAAACTGAGCCACAAACTAAGATAGATGATTTTCCAAAACTCAGGACTTCTAAATAGGCAGCATTTGGATTTGAACCCAAGTAGTTGATATTTCAGATTTCTTGATAATTCAAATCCCATATGCTTAAACACTACAGAGCATATCACTTATAATGTCTGTAGAGGTTTCCCTTTCTTCTTTCTCTCTCTCTTTTTTCCTCTTTGTTCTTCTTCTCCTTCTACTTCATAGAAAATAAAGTTTTATAAAGTCTTAATATGATATCATTAAAAGAAATAAGCATGTTTTATTTTGGGAGTGAGAATAATAACTGAGACAAGCAACTGAAGGCAGGAGAGACTATAATTTCAGATAGACTTGGCTTGACAAGTCAGTGATGAACATAAATTAATTTCTAATTATTTTCGTTTAGGACTTGTCTGGAAGCTTCAGGTGAGGTTGCCAACCATAGACCTGTGAAATGTAGCAATATCTACATGAATCATTTGTTCATTTCTTCTTAAGCTGTGACTTTTAATATTTATTTGTATGTAGGTATATTCTTATTACATAATAATGTTATAACCTCTGTGGAGGGATAATCACATTAAATCTAAATATTCATTTATTTCTGAGCATTCCTTATTAAACAAAAAGTGAAGACAAATAGGAAGTTACCAGGAGATGGAATAAAGATGTCACTTTTAAATTAAAAACATGAGGGTAGGGTGGATAAGTAACTTTTACAGGAAAGAGATAATGAAGGAGAGGAACTCATCTACATATACACTGGACTTATTTATATTTTTAATTTATTTGAAAAACCTTCTCATGTCATTCACCTGATGGTCTTGTTTGAGGTTGCCGCAGAAACACACCCTACCTGTGAGTTACCTCCTCTCAATCTCCCAACTGCATTGCTGCAAAGAGACTAGCTAAAAACATACCATTATGACGTATTTATAACAAGCAGAGCATGCTTTCTAATGAAACATAGCAACCAAATCATAAGAAGAATTGGAGAAATCTATGCCTCCTTTCCCCCAGCCAGTACTCATGACAAAGGCAAATATGCTGTGAATTCAAAAGTGAGAAAATTAAGTGTTCAGAAATGTAAATGCTTATTTGCAGTACACTTTCTACTTTTACAAAATAGGATTCCTTTTTCTCCAAATGAGATGAAAAGCAGAATGAAGGTTTTCAGCTTGATTCACATAGAAATTGCAAGATTGAACTTGTCACTATGGATTTACAAAATTTATCAAATTTTCTATCACTCATCGCTGAGTTATTCTGCCAACAAGATCCTGATTCTTTTTGCTTCTCCTCAACTGCCATGCTGGCCTTTGTTCATTGCCTTACACACTTAATAAAGATTAAAAATGGGAAACGCCCCCAGTAATATGCTTTGATTAGAGCATTCACACAGTATTGCAATATATAATCTGATAGGAGAGAAAAGAGTCAAGAATCAGAGATATTTATTTCTACACAATTTTAAATCAGGAGAAATGTAGGTATAATTGACCTAAAACATAGCCATGTATAATTTTTGTATTAAAGAAGCAAGATTTAAAAATCCATGCAGGACACAAGAAAATCATAACAAGATTTTCTTTAAAAAATATAAAACCGTATTTGATCAGAATAAAAATATTCCCTCTTTTGAGTGAGTAACAACTGAATCATTCAGTGTAATTATCCACAATGCTAGGTTCCTCTTTTTTTTTTCCAAGTACATTTTCTATTTTACCAAATCACTATTAACTTTTATGAGACAAACATGTTTTCACATTGATCAACAGTAGCCATATTTTCCAATTATATGGGTAATGAGTTCAGGAGCAGTGACCCAGAAAATGGACAGAAGACCCTGTTCCAAACGAATGTTAACAGTATTTTGGTGTTTTGAGAAATAAAATAAAAGATTCTGCATCTAATGATGACAGATTTTTCTGTTAATTAATCAAATCGCCTCAAAATGGAGTTCAGCAGGTGGAAATAATTACCCGTTAATTGTATCCTGTTTATTACTCTTTGGAGATATAAATCCAGCTACTGCACTCATTTTACAGTATTTACTAAAAAGCTGAAAACAAATAAATCAAAACACAGATGTAGTGGTAAAAAATATTTATGTTTGATTTCTGAGACAATACAAACAATAAAATGACAATTTTCCATTTGAAATATAATATTGCTTAGCAGGAGCAGGTGTATGCATTTGCCTTTAATACAAATTACTTTTCTTTTATTTTAATAAATGTAAGTAGCTGAGAAGAAACAGAGAGAGGTCTCCTCATCAGGAAAAGAGTGTTATGATCCCTGACAAAAGGACAATGGCTGTTTTTAAAGTTTCGATTTAATGAGAAATCTATGCCTTAGAAACGTAACATTATTTGAAATGTCTAACTCTATTATTTAGAAGAAAAACACTCTGACTACATGAATATGTTTATTAGATACTTGAATATTTTGTGTTTCAGATAAAAATCCCAACTTAGGAATTTCCTGTCTCTGTGCTATCTGTTTTCTCGTGTATAACGGTAGCAATTCCTAAGGCTATAAAGCATTACTTCATTTAAAAACCTAGGATAATCCTAGATACTTAATAAATCTTCAGTGAAAACCTTTGTTTGTGTTTTTATTGTTTATTAATGCTATAATAAATATTTCAGGCAATAATCTTACTGTTTTAAAATGGGCTAATTAGCTGAGTCCTTAATAATTCCTGAAGAATTAACATTTTCTTAGCACCTGACACTCAGTTAAGATACACAGATATATATATATACGTGTATATATATATATATATATATATATATATACATAAAAGAACAGTGACAAAGTTTTTCTTTTTATGTTATATGTAACCATAACTTATTTCACCCTCAAATAGAGTGTATATTATCTCTAATATTTAGTAGGATTGTTCCCTTCATTAGGAACAAGTTGATGTCACAATTGCCTTGGCTAAGACTCAACACACAAGCACACAGAAAAATATAAAGCATATCATCAGATTTTAGTAGTACAAAGAATGGAAAGAAGTGATATTTTTGTCTTCTTCCTATGCTTTCATCTGTAACGGACACTCTGTGTGTGTGTGTGTGTGTGTGTGTGTGTGTGTGTGTGTGTGTGTGTGACTGTAAAATGAACAATGATTGATGATTGTGGTGACTAAAAGTTTCAGGGAAAATATATAAAAGGAGTGAAAAGCTTCTCTACAGTTTTAAAAAGAGCTTCTTACTCTTTTCAACAAAAGAAACATTAAATCAATTTATCATATATACCACCAAAATCATTATCTCTATACATCTTCAACAGTTATTAAATGTGACTATATGATGATAACAAATATTAAATAATGCATCAGGCTGGGCACAGTGACTCATGCCTGTAATCCTAGCACTTTGGGAGGCTGTGGTGGGTGAATCCTGAGGTTAGGTGTTTGAGACCAGCATGACCAACACGAAACCCCATCTCTACTAAAAATACAAAAGTTAGCCGGGCCTGGTGGCACGCACCTGTAATCCCACCTACACAGGAGGCTGAGGCAGAAGAATCGCTTGAACCAGCTTGGCAGAGGTTGCAGTGAGCTGAGATCGTGCCGCTGCACTCCAGCCTAGGCGACAGAGTGAAACCCTATATCCAAAAAAAAAAAAAAAAAAAAAAAAGAAAAATCCCAAAAAAAAAAAAAAAAAAATTGGTAATAATAAACAACATAAAATTGATAATATAAAATATCTATATTTGTATCTAAATTTTTAGCATCAACATGATAAAAGCCTGAAATACACTCTTACTCCATACTGGATGTTTCTTACAAGATTAGAGGAACAAATAATACAATTCAGAGAAAGTTATGCCACATCCTCTATAATTTAACCATTTTCTTTTTTAAAGTTTGAAACAATTAATTTTTCTATTTGCGATTAAGGTGTAAGATCAGTGAATTTGATATGAGTTGAAAAAACTGTATTTAACTTGATTTATATATTATTTTTGGATACATTTAAGAGGACTTCAGATTCTTTGGGCTGAATCTCTGTGTCCTTCATGGTAACATGCTAAAATATCAAAACAAAATACTTCATATTTAAAAAATTATACACATATATATATATATTTTACATGTGTATATGTCATGTATGGTATATAGGATTTATAAAGCTTTCCCAAAAATATATATATATGTTTGTCTGTATAGCCTTATATGATTTTAGAGACATGTTATTACCAGAATATAGTTTGTATAATTAAAATACATAGATACCCTTGTCCATCCAAAATTTTCTAACACATTAGAATAAAACAGTGTTAATTCTTAAAGCCCTAGATTAATTTCCCTTTGATAATCTCTCATTATTATTGGCTTGGGAGTTTTTCAACAAAAGTTAATGAAAAGAGCTAAAATAGTCAATTCATTATTTGCCTATGATATAGATAATGAAACAGAGATTTCTTACTATGCAGTTTTACATTTTATAATTAATTTGTATTTATATGAAATAAAATCGTGTATACGATGTATAGTAAATTTAAGAAGTATTCTTGTAACATTATCCCTCCCCAATCTGCCCACCCCCTGCTATCCCTCCCTTAGCTTTCCCACCCCCCCCAACAGTCCCCAATGTGTGATGTTGCCCTCCCTCTGTCCATGTGTTCTCATTGTTCAACAACCACTTATGAGTGAGAACATGTGGTGTTTGGTTTTCTGTTCTTGTGTCAGTTTGCTGATTATGATGGTTTCCAGCTTCATCCATGTCCCTGCAAAGGACATGAACTCATCCTTTTTTATAGCTGCATAGTATGCCATGCATGGTGTATATGTGCCACATTTTCTTTATCCAGTCTATCATTGATGGGCATTTGGGTTGGTTCCAAGTCTTTGCTATCATTAACAGTGCTGCAATGAACACATGTGCGCATGTGTCTTTATAACAGAACGATTTATAATCCTTTGGGTATACACCCAGTAATGGGATTGCTGGGTCAAATGGGATTTCTATCTCTAGATCCTTGAAGAATCGCCATTCTAGCCTCCTGCTCCAATCTATCCTGGCTGCTTGCTGGTTGAAGTACACCTTTGTTCTTCTGGCTGTTCTCAATCAGCAATCTCCTGTGTTGGATTTTGTTCCCAGGATAACTTCTCTTCTTGTTTCTTAGTGTGATTTCACTTTGCAGAATCAGAACCTCTAGCAGCTTTCTAAGAAAGGATACATTGGAGTAAAACTTTAAAAGATGCTTTATGTCTGAAAATGTTTTGATGCTAACATAATTTCTTCAGTTTAGCTAGGTATAGTATCTCCCCACTGAATTTTAAGGAATTCACTTGCTACTTTCTGGCTTCCAGTTTTGTTCTTGAGAAATTTGATGCCATTTTGAAATGTATTATTTTTTATGAGAGTTATTCCTAATTCTTTCTCACACTTGAAGCTCCTAGTATCATTTTTAAAGGAAGTATTTACATTCTCACATTTCACAATATAATGCCTTTAAGAGGAAGCTTCTTTATTCATTGTGTTAGAAACTTAATGGATCTTTACAATTTAGAGACTTGGGTCCTTCAGTTCTTGGAAATTACTTTTATAACTCATTAAAATAAGTTCCTATGAGTGAAACACTGGACTTTCTTTATGGATCCTTTAATTATTAAACTTGCCTTCTATTATCTCTGCCTTTTATATTAGTTTATTTATTCAATAAACTTTTTCATTAACTTTTTCATTAATAAGAATATAATTCCTTAATAAAGACAACAAAAGGATTATTTTGGTTATTTGTTTATTTTTGAGACAGGGTTGGGCTCTGGGCTCAAGTAATCCTCAGCAGCCCTACCTCAGGCTCCCAAAGTTCTGGCATTATAGGCTTGAGCCACTGCGCCCGGCTGAGTCCTTAGAATAGTAGTGTTTTTAAGGGCATTGATTACATATTTGTATAAAGCATTCTTCTTCTTTCTCTGTTGTTTCTGAATTTTTTTCTATGTGTATCTCTGACATTTTGCAGGCTTTCTTCAATTGATTAATGATTTTTAGCCATCCATTATATTTAAGAGAGATTCACTAAAAGGTGGTTTGATATTTTTGCGAAAGCATTTTCACTTCACTGCAAGGTGACACACTTATCAGTTGCATTCCTTGCAAATCTCCCACAATTTTGGTGTCTTATTTCATTCTTTTTTGGGTAGTGCTTTCCATTTTTCCAGGGGAAGGTTCTTCAGTCATCTGCCTGGAGGTATCTGACCCAGAGCAGACATTGTTTGGAGAAGCTCATCATTACGGCTATTGAAAAATTCAATTTCCCCCTTTCTTTCTGGTTCCAACCTCTGCTTTATTGTCCCAGCTATTCCCAAGTTCCCATTCCTCCAGATTTTATTTCTCTACAAAAAAACTTCTGGTATCTTGCAAAAGTGGGCAAGAGGTGGCCACCTAGCTTCAGGAGTCTTTACATGGGGGGAACAGTTGAGGGATAAATCTTTACACAGCTTTGAACACATTCTCATGTTTTCAGGGCTGTGAATCACTTTTACATTTACTGTTCTGAGTCCTCCAAATTTACAGCCTTCCCATGATTTTTCAGAAAGAATCAACATGCTTCTGCACAAACTTTGATTTCAATTTCTTCTTCTCTATTAAGTCATATAGCATTCTTACATCTGATTTCCATCCTCACAAAATTGTTGCTGTCTCTCATTTGCTGTTGTCACATTTTCTATTCTCTTTTGGCTTATATGTTTATGTATCTAAAAATTTCTTTTTTGTCATTTAGGGAAATTTCTTAGAGGAGCCAAGATAAGCAGCTGTGTTTAATCTGTCATATTTTAATCCTGCCTTAAAATATTGGTCTTCACAACGTTTAAAAAACACACACACATACAGAAATTCTGATAGCATCTTTTATAATGTTTCTGTACCAGGAAAGGACAGATTAATGTCCTGATTTGGGGGGCAGGACAAATGATCCTAATAAAAACGACTGCCCTTAAGGAACTCTGGTAGCACTATTTAAACATGGAATACAAGGACAAGACTACTGCTAATTAAACCTTTCACAAAAATCAAATTATAATTCTGAACTTCACAGTATCTGAAATAAAATGCAAAAGAAGCATCTAAGCCAATATGCTGTGAGTGTTTCTGTGAGCATTAGAGTGTTTGCCTATGAAGTCTCAACTTTCACACATACCTACTTTGTGAATTTGGAGGCTGCATAAATAGGTGTCATGTCAGTTGCTTCATGTGTAAAATAAATACTGTTAATGTGATAGCCATAGGAGTGTGATGGGGATTAAATGAGATAAAGCATAGAAAACATTTAGCGTGGGGATAAAACATCATAAAGAGCTCAGTAAACTCTGGCTGACCTACTCATATTCATAAATTCTAGTTTTTCTGCTCTTGCTTGCATGTCCACACACAACACCCCCACTCAATCTGTATAACTCTGAACTTCACATAACTAAGTCATGTCCTTCCCAGCCAATGAGAATCACATAACCTGTGGTTTCCTTATGTTGTGCTGAGGGCTCCATTACACAAGGCAAAACTTTGATACTGGCGCTTACTTTTCTACTTTTTATTTGTTTTACATCTTATAATTAGATATTTATTTTTCTTATTATATTAAAGTTTAATTCAAAATTGAACATGACTTTTACTTATGTTACTTTTATTTCATTTGTAAAAACACAAATATGATAAACAAAATCACATCTATGCTTTGAAATATCTCTGCAGTACTTCCTCTTTTGTGATTCCTTGCTGTAACTACAACTAATCTTTTTTTCTTTGAACCCTACCAAATTTATTTCTATTTTATTTTATTTTGAGACAGAGTTTCGCTCTTGTTACACAGGCTGGAGTGCAATGGCACGATCTCGGCTCACCGCAACCTCAGCCTCCTGGGTTCAGGCAATTCTCCTGCCTCAGCCTCCTGAGTAGCTGGGATTACAGACACCCACCACCATGCCCAGCGGATTTTTTGTATTTTTAGTAGAGATGGGGTTTCACCATGTTGACCAGGATGGTCTCGATCTCTTGGCCTCGTGATCCACCCACCTCGGCCTCCCAAAGTGCTGGGATTACAGGCGTGAGTATTTCTATTTTATTGACTATAACATACATATCATCATTTTGATTAAAGGTTCAATTTAATGATTTTTGGCAACTTCAAAGAGGTACACAGGCAATACCACATTTCTACCTCTCCAGAAAAACAAAAAAACATGGCCCCTACTTTTGTCTTCTCTGCCCCTAGACCTTAGGTAACCACCAATTTCCTTTCTCTCTCTAAAGAGTTACCTTTTCTGGACATTTTACATAAGTTGATTTACATAATATATGGTCTTTTATGACTGAATTTCTTCAATTATATAATGTTTTTTATTTTTATCCACATAGAAGAAAGTATTGGTCAATATTCTTTTTTATTATTGACTAAGCTCCACTGTATAGTCATATCACATTTTTCTTGTCCATTCACTGACTGATGGGTATTTGGATGTTTTTCCACTTTTTGGGTAATATGAATAACACCTCTGCGTGGATCTATGTTTTAGCTTTTATTAGGTGAATAACTATGAATCCCAAGAAAACTTTGTATATTTCTTCTCTGTACCATGTATTATGCTCCATTTTAAGATGATTATTTTTGGGTTGGTCTCTATACCTGTCCAGTCCCCTGAAAATGTCTGTTGTCTAATGTCCTGCTCTCCACTTTTTAAAATGATGTGTCCTTTGTTCTTATCTATCCCCAACATGTAATTGTAATTGCTTCTTGAGTGATTGAAATGTCTTTATCTTCAAGCTCCCTTTTTAGTCTAGTTTTAAAGAATACTTGTTTGGATATTAAATAAAACCTAAAATGTTGACTGATTAAATATTCATATTGTGTTTTACAATGGCTTTCTGCAATAATGATTTTAAAAGAATCATGATCTTTAGGAAGTAGATAATATATTAGGCCTTAAATAAAAGGTTTAAAGAAGTTTCTTTAAGAAATAAACTTTAAAACCATTCACATTTGCTTTTTTTCATTTCGTCTTACGCTGTAATTAACACAAGATTCTCAAGAATCGAAATGAATTAAGACACATCTACTTAGACCATCTCATGTGTGGAAAAGTGGAAAACTGTTTCTTTAATATGTTACTTTTTACTTGTTACTGATTTTTTCATTTTAATATTTAAAAATAATGCCTAACGCAACTTTCTTTACAGTGGGAACAGTTTTAAACTCAGCAGTTGTTCTTGCCATTTTCCTTGTAGAAAGCTAGAAGAAAAGTTATTTTTAATGACAATTGTGTGCAAATTTGATGTTGCTGGAGTTGGTGGAAATATCCATTATATAAAAATAAAGCATACCTGGTTGTGATATTAGAAAGGTGGTAATTTCATCTTTAGTTTCCCACTTGCAGTTGACGTCTTCGAGAACTTCAATGGAAATTACAGCTGGAAGTCCATATGGTACACTTTATTGTCTATTCTTAAAGCATGAGGAGGTAAGAGAAAGCTAAATTCATGGCAAGAAACCCACATTTGTTCATTTGATGCTGAAAAAATAAAATATCTAAGTAAACAATTTAATAGAAGAACCTAATAAGAGTCTTCCATTTTGGGTTTTTTTTTTTTTTTTTGTATGGGGGGGGGGGTCCCACTTTTTTGTTTTGTTTTAGCATTAAAGTTGTGGTTTTTTTTTTTTTTTTTTTTTTTTTTGGTCTATTTTCTTTTTTCAGTTTTTTATTTTACATTTTCATCAATCTCAAGTTGAAATTAGAAAGAGTTCATTTTGATTTGCAGGGTGTATTGCTTGCAGAGAGAACTGCAGTGCATATTCTAATTTTTTAGCCACCAAATTAGATCCCCTAAAACTGGAACTGGTTTTACACATTCCTATAAAATGTTCTAATGAGTGCAATTTGAAGAACAGCTATTCATTAGAAAGAGATGGGAAAACAATGTTGGTCCAGTCATCCTGATACTTGCTGGCTTCACATTTAACTTAAAGCTTTGGCACAATTTTTCAAATGGTAAAGCTATATGAGAGCACTCTTACTTCATTTTATCTCTATTTAATGAAAGATAACTTTGTTTTGCTAAAGATAACCAAGGATACTCTGAGAAGTATGAGACCTTATGGTACATATCAGTTATCTATTATATGAATCCCAATATAAAGTAGCTATTATTCAGGCCAAGATCAGAAAATGAGTTGTGTGAAAAGTGAAAATTGCAGTGGATACTACCATATAGATAGTTCATGGATCTTTAAATGGGGGAAAATGTACACTTTTTCTATATCTAAGTGACTTAGGCTGTTTGGCTGATGTAACAAATTATGATAGGTGGAATATCATAAAATCAAATGAAAATTTATTTCCCATAGTTCTGTAGGCTGGAAAGTCCAACATCAAGGTGTTGGCAGATTCCCTGTCTGGTTAGTACCTGCTTTCTGGTTCATAATCTCACAGGGTGAAAGGAAAGAGTGATCTCTCTTATGAGGGCACTTCCTGTTCATG
Source organism: Cebus imitator (assembly GCF_001604975.1). NCBI lineage: Eukaryota > Metazoa > Chordata > Mammalia > Primates > Cebidae > Cebus > Cebus imitator. The sequence goes on along the minus strand of NW_016107349.1, from coordinate 6,484,724 downwards.
AAGCTTTACTCTTATAACCTAATCACCTCTCAAAGACTCCAATTCCTAACACCACCACATTAGAAATTGCTTTTCAACATATGAATTTTGGAATGACAGGCACATTTAGTTTACAGCAATAAGCTTATCCAAGATTTGATTACAAATTAAGAGACATCCTCTCATTTTTTCCCGGAGTGAAATCTAAGTAGACCTTCAAAATTTCTCGAGTGTAATGTCTTCAAGGGTACAGCAATATGGACATGTACACACAGAATTTATGATAGTATGAGTCAGTATAATCGTATGGAAAGTAATAGAGAGATTTTCATACTTGTATTAAGAATTTAAAAATATTCTGGCAATATAGTCAAATAAATCAAAATATGTTTATTAAGAGTTCTAAAAATATTTGTGGGCCATGCATGGTGGCTCATGGAATCTCAGAACTCTAAGAGGCTGGGGCAGGAAGAACAAATTGCTTGCACCCAAGAGTTTGAGATCAGCCTGGGCAACATAAAGAGACCTCTGTCTCTATTAAATAATACTAAAAATAAAAATAATATTCTGTTTGTATGGTAACATTTATTTTGGAAAAATAAAAAGTAATTTAAACATTCCAAAGTAGAAATATGATTCCTAAGATACAATACATTTAATTCTGGTGGTATAATGACCCACCCAGTATTAACAATAATAATTGTAAATATGATATAATTGCATTGGAATTTTTTTATAAAATTTTAGGTTAAAAAATAAGATATAACACTGAGCCTACAGTAAAATTAAAAGCTTATAGAAAATGAATGAAGGAGAAATTGACATAAATGTCAATGTGGTTTCATCATAGTGGTTTGAATATTCTTTATTTATTTTATGTATCTGCTATCTTTTAATGCATTTGTCATACCCATACACATTTATCTTATTAGTTGAACATGAAACAACCATTCGTATTTACTTAAAGTTGACTTTTAGAACCTGCTTTATTGAATTATCTTTCTCTGCCTCTTGTTTAATTCTCAGAAAGATTACATTGCTTTTCTGGTCACTGTCAGGTATTAAAAAGGCCAGTTCAATCTAATAGCACAAGCATCAGTCTTTCATGCAATTAAAAATTCTTCCCTGACAGAGGATCCAGAAAAAGGCTCAGAAACCTGCTGTGGAGTAGAAGAGATCTACCCTAAGAAATTTCTTCAGCTTATTCCTATCTCCTTCTTTCCGCGTTACTGCACTGGCTACCTAATTTTTCTCCAGGGTTGGAGTGGGGGTAAAAAGGTTTGAAACGTTTTTAATTTTCCCATCTTAAAGAAGTTGTATTTTTCAGAGGATATCCTCTGTATATAAGAAGCCCAAATACTTCATTTGTTTTTTCTTATTGGAAGACTTAGAGGTTCCTCATGTTGTGTTACTTTTGGGATCTTCTAAGTTATCCTTCTCTGTAATGAGTCAAGCAATCTCTATTAGACCATTTATGATTATCCTCCCATGAGCTTCTGCATCTAAAGGTACACACTTCCAGCACCTTTACATTGAAGCTTGCTGGCCTCTGGCAGCAAGCACTCTTGACCAAGTTATTCTATAAGAAAGGGTAAGCCTGGGTGTCCTTGATAGACACACTTGAATCTCAAGAGGAGATCTACAGGGTTTCCTTTTGGTCAGTGGAATTACACCATGTTCCTCATAAAACCCTTCCTCCTTACTAAGTGCTATTATCTGAATATTTGTATTCCCTCAAAATCTGTATGTTGATATTCTTACCCTCAGATAATGGTGTCAGTAAATCGGACTTTTGGTAGGTGATAATGTCAAAGAGACGGAGCTTCATGAATGGGACTAGTGCCTTTTTAAAAGAAAGATCACTTGGTTCTTTTGACTCCAAGTGAGGTTAGAGTGAGAAGACAGCTGTCTGTGAGGGCCCCCATCAGACACAGAATATACTTATATGTTGATCTTTAATTTCCCAGTCTGCAGAACTGGCAGAGATATATTTCTGTTCTTTATAAGCCAAACAGTCTACGGTATTTTTTATAAGCAGCCCAAATGGAAGAAGACACCTTGCATGCAGAATGGCCTTCTCACTTTCAATACCCTCTTGAAAATTCTACAGGAAATATGCCTTCTATGGTGTGACAGGTCAGTCCCTGTGGCAGAGACATTGTGGCAAAGTTAAAAGTGCAGGAACTTTAATGAACAGTAACATGAAAGTTTGGCCAACCCAGTGGGGAGAAAGGAAGCAAGGCTGCACATTACAGCAGTTAAAAATTGGGTGGAAAGGATGAGACCCTAGTACCTTGGGCATGCTCAGCCATTTCTAGGAGCTGCCCTGCAAGAGCATATTGTTGGTTCAAATGTGATGTATTCCAAAGGTGACTGATGGCTAAACACACTCATAGCACCTGAAGGAAAAGTTCTTTCTTAAAGGGAGATATGTGTAGTTCAACTCCATGTCTGGTTCCATATGGGGAAGACCTGCTAGTACACAGAAAACTATCAAAAGAAATTGTCTCCCCAATTGTTCCCCCTGCAAAACTCACTCCCTCTTATATACCCAGAAGAACAATGTTAGACTTGGATGCATTGGAAGGTTTTTTGGGAGTTCACCCTTAGTAAGTTCATCATAAATTATCTAACACCTTTCTTTGGAACATGTATCTATTTCATACCATTTTAGCTTTGAGAGCTCAGCTGAAATTCTGAAACAACTAAAAAATACTGTTAAAGACTCAGTTCAAAATTAAGCTGTACTGTGGAGTCAGTCCTTCTTGACTTTTCCAGGCAGACTTTGAATTTTAAACCTTGTGCTTGGTAGCTCAGTTGATAGTAGTGTTCTCAGAGAGAAGCATTTATTTGGCCAATCCACAATGAAATTTCATACTATCCTTTACTTGAGTGGTTTAAAATTTTTTACTTTAAGATGAGATCAGATTTTGATATGGTTTGGCTGTGTCCCCACCCAAATCTCATCCTAAATTATAATGCCTATAATCCCCACATGTCGAGGGAGGAATGTAATGGGAGGTGATTGGATAATGGGAGCATTTTTCTCCTTATTTTTCTTGTGATAGTGAGAGTGTTCTTACGAGATCTGATGGTTTTATAAGGGGATCTCTCTCCTTCACTCTACACACTCTTCTTTCTCTTGCCTGTCACCAGGTAAGATATACCTCTTTCCTTTCTGCCATGATTGTAAGTTTCCTGAGACCTCCACAGCTATGTGGAATTGTGAATCAACTAAACCTCTTTCCTTTATAAATTACCCAGTCTTGGGTATGTCTTTATAGCAGTGTGAAAACTGATTAATACATATTTCCAAGACTGGTTTACACTAACAAAGATCACAGAAATGTAACAATATTACATATATTGTCTCACATTGGGTAAGAGGACATACAAGAAATGCTAGCTAGCTTCCCCTTACTATCTGTATCTATTAATTCAAAGAAACACCACCAGAGAAATGAAGAAGTCTTTCCTAAATGTGGGATTAAAAAAGAAAATTAAAATACATAGAAACATATTAACAATGTATAATGGGAGGATTGCATGAACACAGGACTTCAAGACTGCAGTGAGCTATGACTATGCCACTGCACTTCAGCCTGGGCAACAGAATGAGACCTTGTCTCAAATAGAATATGTACAGTAAATATCATTCTTCTTATGGTCTTCACAAAGACATCAATCCTTCTCTGGACATATATCTAATCCTTTGCCTTGTCCCTTTCTTGAGATGTGAAATTTATTCTCAAAGTTTCAGTGCTCAATATGGTCAACTGGCACTTAGAACAAATTCCTATATCTTCCTATTAGGCCTTTGTGAAATATGCTTTTCTCAAACTCCGTTGCAACTACAGTTCTGGATATGAATTAGGACCTGTGCTTAGGTACACTGGTGAAAGTTGTAGAAAGTGTAGTAAGAGATGGGTGTCATCTTCCTGCTGCTCTCAGTGTTTTCATCTGGCAAGCAAGGTTATGGAGACACAGTGTTCCCGGCACTATCACTTAAGGGCATTGAATGACAGTTGTAAAAGGTGGTGGAGCTGACCGAGAAGGTCTAGTTGTGGCAATAGCATCTAACAGCATCTTTCCATATAGTTTCCAGTCCCTGCATTCAATCTGGGGTGGTGGCAGCCTCCTATTTCTACAACTTCTAGACATACTGCAGCAGCAGTGGCCCCCCAGGGAGTCAGCTCTGCTGTGTCCTCATCTTCTTTTCTGGAGGTCTACACTAGAAGCCACTAATCCTTACCGTTATTTCAGAGCCTCTCAAATACTATATTCTCTAATTATCTCGACCTAAAAATAACTATTTTTATGTTAATTTGATTTGTTTTTTCACTGTTTCTGGATGCTTCATCATTCTCAGATCTCTACTGCATCAATACTCAACTTCTTTAGGAAAACCACAAATACTTTATTTTTCCTAGAATATCACTAATCTAAGTAAGTAAAATTAGTTGATTTTACTTACTTAAATTATTTTACTTACTTAGAATATTTATTACCCACTATTGTAGATTAAACCACCAAGACTCAGGAAGTGGGAAGCAGAAAGTAGTTTACTCTTATTTGCACAAACAACAAAATTATTCATTTCCAAGTAAATTTTAATAGTACATAGCCAGTACAATGGCTTCCCATGTACTCTGGCCAGTACATGGAAGGCCATTCTATCATTAGAAAGTTGTTGCAAGTCATATTGTCACAATAAGATCAAATTCACTAAAGTACTGACAAGTTTAACAGCAAAAGACTAAGATAACCTTATGAATTAACAGCATTTATTTTCACTGTTGACCTTTCCAAAAAAGAAAAAAAAAGAAAGAAAGTTTCCAGGATACACTTCTCCCTACTGTGTTTATTCTTCTGCCTTAAATATTGAGGCTTAATTATTTTGCATATGAAGTACCAGTATTTGGGAGGAAAAGCTATCGTTGTTTAGATACCCACTTGAAGCACATTCAGCTCTGGCTGTTGCATCCTGCATGCCCTCTTGCCCCAGCTCCATAGCTTGTTAGGTAAAAGGTGAGGCAATGGCAAAGCCACTATTTACAATGAACGTTACAGCTTAAAAATATTCTGTTCTGTTGTTGCTCCCTTTCCTTCTTTTTTTTCACTCTAATTCCCCAGGGCCATTGATTATGAAATGAGCTAGACTCAGTGCCAGACCCCAGGGAAAGAGCACAGAATTGTACCCTGAATTAGGAAAATTTACTGGAGAAATAGAATGTTTTCTTGTTTACATAGTAAGACATATAAGTACTCATAAACAAACATTATTGAGTATATTATTTCCCTTGACATTTAACTTTACCACATTGGAGCCTGTTGTGTTTTTATAGTGATATTAATTAAAAATGAGGTGCAGGAATGCCTATCTGCCTCTCCTACTATTAATTGGAAGAAAGAGGGTCTGAACAACTTTCCAAGATTTTTCCTCAAAAACCTCCAAAACCAAAATATAAACAAAAATGAAATTGCCGTCATATTCAGGTTACCCTGTGGACCAGAGAGCTCTCTTTCCCAAGTATTGCTTCCATTGTTTTTCCTTCTGTGACTCTTTTTGCCTTTTTCTCCTAATTATTGTCCATGCTACTTTTTTTATTAAGATTTTTTTCATCTATTCAGACTCCAATATATTGTATATATTGATCTTTTACTCTGTGACCTTACTGAACTTGCTTATTGGCTCTTATAGTGTGTTGTGAATGTCTTAGGATTTTGTGCATTGCAAGACCGTGTCATCTGTGAATATAAACAGTTTCACTTCCGTCTTTTCAGTGGATGCTTTTCCTTCTTGTATTTGCCTGATGCCACTGGCCAGAATCTTCAGTCCAATATTGAACAGAACTACTAAGAGAGGACATCCTTACCTTGCTCCTAAAGTGAGAAGGAAAATATTTCTTTCTCACCAGTAAATACAGGATGATGTAATCCGTAGGTTTATGTCGATGCTCATTATTAGGTTGAAGAAGGTACCATCAATTCTTAGTGTGTTGAAGGCTGTTGTTTTAATAAACGTGTGTTGGATTTTTTCATATGCTTTTTCCTGGGACTATTGAGATACCCATGTCTTTCATTTTGTCTTTTATTCTGCTATCGGGATATATTATATCATTAACTGACTTTGCCTGTCAAACAAATCTTGCACTACTTGGATAAATATCATTTATACTTGACGTATTGTTATCTTGCATATTGTTGGATTCAGCTTGCTAAAAGTTGTTGAGGATTTTTGTGTGTACGTTCATGTACTGGGTTTTCAACAAATACTTGTTGAATAGAGAAAGGAAAAGTGAATGCCAGCTTGAGGTATAACATAACAGAATTGGGAAATAAAAACATACAATACAACAGAGAATGCATGGACTAGTGATTATGAGTTATTAGCACTCTCAAATGAAAGACAGAACATGTACCACTTCAATTTTATATTCTCCAGCACCCTCACTAACAACAGACAGAGCCATCCTTAAGCAAAGAATAATCTTCCTCTGAAGTTGAAATACAGAACTACTTTGCAGCTTTAATCAATTCACTTTGTTCTATTTACATACTGTTACTGGCAAGAATCATAGGTTTCTCTTTACTAAAGTCTCTCAACGCAAGCTGGATACAGCCCAAAGCAGAAGAACAAACACAAGAGAAAGAATTGCTTCATTTTCAGTTCAGTCTGACATGCTCTCTGAATTTCATTCAACAATTTGTTCTAGGTGGAAGTCAAGAATGGATATTAAGGTTAGGAGGTAAAGGTTTGATAAAAAATGAAGAATAATGGCAGAGCTGTTTCCCTCAAAATACTAATCCATTATTCAGGAAAAAAAAATGGTGACTAAATGTGGTGAAACCTATGGCACTCATTTGATTAAACATCAGAAGAAATGAGACAGGTTAACATTATGTACTTCCTGACATGATGTACAGAAAAGAGCAGAGCATATTTGATGTTTTTTCTGCCAAACACAAATAGCCTGGGAAGCATGAGGACGTCCTGGATGGGTGCATGTTGAGGAACAGTAGATAGAAGGACAGGCCTACACTCTTTTAAACTGCTGAAGTAACAAAAGGTAGAGAAAAGACTACAGATCTGTTCAATTTAAGGAGACAACGCAACTAAATTCAATGTGATATTGCGGTTGAGATCCTGGGTGAGAAGAAAAATAATGTCATTGTTTTTGGTTTTTGCTGTTGGCAAAATTTAATGGGGTTCTCCATGTTAATGATAATGTTGAGTGTTGTAACAATGTTGACTTGCTGAACTGGGTGGCTACATTGTGATGATGTAAAAGGGTGTTCTTTTGAGTAAATGACAGGAGAGTTGTTAGAGGTGATGGGCATTATATTTGTGATACATATCTACAGATAAATACACAAACATAGAAAAAGAGAGAGCCAGAGATAGAAAGAGGTAAGAGATTGATCAATGGAACAATGGATCAAATATAATTTGTTAACAATCAAGGAATCTGAGTGAACAGAATTATTTTGTGCTGTTCTTTCAAATTTAAGTTTGACATTGCTTAAAAAAATAGATCATCATTTATTGAGCATTCACTAGGTGCCAAAAAAGAAATGTAATGGTGAAGCATAGTCTTTATACTCAACAAACAAAGCATGTCCGAAAGAGACAGTCCTGTTGCAAATCTGCTTCCTTACATGGAGCCTCCCCGTTGGTCAATCGCAGGCATCTTCCTCCCTTTGAAGACATCCACAGCCCAGGCTGAAGGGCTGTTCTTGGTGTCCTGTAGTGGGTCAAACCTCAGACTTGTTCCTTCCTGGAGTGTTTATTAAAAAGTGTCAGTTAACTATGTCATCCTTGATCTGTCCTGAAGAAGGGAAACTTGGGGCCACAAGAAGCAGGTAAAATACCTGTCTCATTAAAAGCTTCTCTATACACAGCTTAATCATACCTAAGTTTTGTCGAGATTCCCATCTATGGTTTTAAAAATAGTCTCATTAAATCCAGGTGTATGTATGTTCTATGTGTGTGAAAATATATGGCTAGATTGAGATATATATGGATTTCATATATGTGTGTATATATATATATATATGCAGTATATATATTTCACATATATATTTCATATTTTTTCTTTGAATTTTAACAACAAAAATTCCAGAAACTACCAAGTTCTGGAAATGTTATTGTAATGTAGAAATCTTGTAGAAGATCACCTTCCTAAATAAGTGACATGGGGTAGGGTAAAAAAGGTTCTCTCAGTTTGTATCTTCTGGAATGTTTTCAAACCATGCCGGAAGATGCTAGAGCTTCATCAGATACTAGAGGGCCAGAGTGTTCTGCACTTGTTCACGCAGAATCTACTAATTGCCCGAAGGGCAACATAAAAAATAAGAAAATGCTTTCTGCTGTGGCACCATAGGACCGGCATATTTTGATTGAGAAAAGAAAAACGAAGACCTAGAAAAAACTCTCCTTGTTCAGTGTAATCTAAAAATGATGGTATATAAGCTGCCAGAGTGTAATAAAAAATTGGAGTCAGAGGAAGAAAAGAAAGGAAGAAAAACACTGAATATGAAAGATGAACGGGCATTAAAAAACATGCTTTGGTTGGTTCAAATATTTTGACTAGTTTTGTTCTCAGTAGCAGTAAATTATAAAAGGTCATTAACATTTTGCAACCCCAGGAATAATTTTCATAAGTGAGAAAATACAAAATAAATGAAAAAGAAATCAGGGCTCTTTTTAAAAAGAAGGCGGCAATGAATACACACAAGAGTCAAGGGTTCTCAAGTGTTTGTGACTTTAAACTTGAACCTGTTTCCAAATATAGTCAGTTATGAACCAGGTTTCAGCCTTTCCCCCTTATTTTGCTTTTTTTCTTATCTTTTGCTTCTCTGCAGTGGTGTGATCTTGGCTCCCCGCACCATCCACTTCCCAGGTTCAAGCAGTTTTCCTGCCTCAACCTCCGGAGTATAGCTTGGATTACAGGTGTGTGCCACCACCCTGGTCTGATTTTTACAGTTTTAGTAGAGGTGGGGTTTCACCATATCGGCCAGGCTGGTCTCGAACTCCTAACTTCAGGTGATCCACCCACCTCGGCCTCCCAAAGTGCTGGGATTACAGGCCTGAGCCACCACACCCAGCCTATTTTTTCTCCTTTTCCCTAAACTCCCCCTTTTCCTCCTAAATTCCTCCATACAAGATGAGATTTGGTGGGGACACAGAACCAAACCACATCAGATGATTTTTTTTAAATCTTCATTATTTGGATTGGCATTTTGGTGAGTAGAGGATATTCCAAGCTCCATACTTACAAGTCCTACTTTCTGAATATCTTTTTAAAAAATCAGCATTAAAACTGGTTCTTTCAGTGTTCTCTATTGTTATCTCAACTAGACCCCTCAAACCAACACCATCATTTCAGTACTATAAGCCGTGTACCGCTCTCTCCGTGACCTACATTGACCAACTGAATCTTAACTATACACCCAATACCCAATATAAGGCCTAAGCCCACCACTTATGGTCCAGAGCACTATCTGTCCATTCCCGGGGCTTAACTGCTGCATGCTTCAACCAGCCCAACACCACTGTGTGGCCTGCATAGCTTCCACCATTTTCTTGATTCGCTTTTGCTTTAGGAATAACAATGAAAATCATGGCATTAAAGATTCCATTGGTATAACTCTTTAAGCAAGTCTACCACTTTCCCCAAATAGTCTAAGCTGAAAAATAAGCATCAGTATTCAAAGCCTTTGAGTTCCTCTATCCATCTGCTTCTCTCCCATACTTAAAATGCCACAATACTATGAATTGCTCACTTAAAATAAACCTTTCACATACTTTTTTCTGTCTTCTATCTGTCAGCATTTAGAAGGTTAATGGCATATTTTTCTTCCTTCAGAAGATTATTATATGCTGATTCTCTCCATGAATCCCTTCAGATACATCTTCATTGGACTGGACTCATTTCAGCAGCCTCGCCTGTGTGTTTTGATATCTCTGTAAGTAGCTGAGTCTATTTAATATATTTACTGTCTTTAATTTTTGTGCTGTAATTAACAAATCTACTTTTTTTTTTCTTTAGGACTTTTGACACTCTAGGAGTATGGTTATACCTCTGCTTTTTTGTGTCTAATGCACAATTAGCAGCATTATATCTTAAGCTGACTGTTTAATGTTCTAATATGTAGCTATAACACATTGGGGAAAAAAATAGAAAATGTTGCTGTGCTATTTCTCAGAAGTATTTTGGCTTCTAATTTTTGGAAACACCATTTTATCAAAGAAAGGTGATATGCTGTTGAACTCTAGTCTCTGTAGAATTTATATCAAACTCACATTAATGACATTTTATGGAAGATTTATACATATATTACATCTAGTTGTCTTACTTTGGGTAGGTTATTTAATATTATTGGCCTGTATTTTCACATCTGCAAAATAAAAAATCTGAACACAGCATTTCTAAAGGCTCCCTCTGTGCTAAAATTGTCTCCATTCTGTAGGTTAGAAAGTCACCAATTTTGGTTGGCCATAATTAACTTGCTGATGTCAGAACCTGGCATGGTTGATAGTGGAATGTTTGTCACCGCCAAGTTCCATCCCTGTGGTTATGTGTCCTTAGGACCAGACCATAGTTGGCGGTTTTCAATATAGCTTGTTCATAAGTGGCTGCTCTATCTCTTAGGGCAGACAAGAACTCTCTGTTAATAACTCCCTCTTCTCTTAATATGTAAACTGGTTCCGGGGTCCCAAAATTCTGGAAAAATATATAATAAAAAAAAAATCTAAAGATCAAGCATATTCTACATTGTTTAAAGAGAGTTTGTTTCATGCATTAAAAGTTTTAACACATAACAATTTTCTTATCTAACTTCACCCACCCCAAAAACTTTTCCACCACATAAAACTTTTTCAGGATATTCAAGACTGCTGTTATCCAGCTTGAAATTAGGAGTGGAGGGGGAGATCAAGAAGACTGAAGCCAAGAGCAACACTGAAACTAATAAGGAATCTCATCTGTCAAGTTAGTATAACCATTTGCCAAACAAAGTTTTAAATGATTTAAATACCCCCGTGTGTATTACAGACTAGTTCCTGAGTTATGTTAACCTACACATTGACAACTTATGAGGATTTTCACATACGAATTTACAAACTCACTAAAGAGAACTAAAAATATATATATATGTATCTTTTCATTCTTTACAGGCAAATAACAGAATTATTTTCCTGATAACACACATGACTTGGTATCCACATCAAGCCAAAATATATCTACCATATTAGTCTCCCTATCAGGTTACGCTGAAAATGTTCTGCTTATAACACTCAATAAACAATCTCATATGTGTACCATAAACCTTTGTTATGTGTGCCAGGCTGAGAAAGAGCAGAGGAGCTCTGTGGAAGGTCTTTCAGTCCCATGTCATTTGCTCACAGTTCAGTGGGAGGATGAACAAGACTGTTTTGGGGATGGGATTAATGAATTCAACAATGTTACCTGCCCCAGAGACTCGTAGTGCTATATGCCGGTTTGAGCTACAAGGTGAGAGACCAGAAATTACAACAGGCAGCCACATTCAAGCAGGTAATGAGTGCATTGCATATGGTTCATTACTCTCTATGATAGAGCATTGTTATAATTTGTAAGCTGCTTTATTGGGTGTCAGTCTTATAGTACTTAAATACACATTTTTAGAAGGGGTCTTTATTTTGATTCATCCGGCATTTATTGAGAAATACTGGGAATAACTATTGTTTAGCTTTGGAATGGGACCCCTGCTCAAGGTAGAAAGAGTTTTGCACACTGAGGTTGGCTTACTTGGGAGTTAAGAAGTTCTAGATCAATTTGGTGCATCATCTAGAAGTGTGGCAATGTTCATAGAACCCTTAGCCACAAAATCTGAGATATAATTTGTTTTCAGTAAAGTTGTAAATAGTCAAAAGCATAGTCTACCTCCATTCTACAAATATTTGTAAGCATCAATTATCTAGAAGGCATTCCAAATTGCTATAAACTACTAATGATTTTGGTACTAACAATGAACTGCAATTTATTTTAGACCTGCTATGAGCAAGAAACCTTTATCAGCAAGTGGCAAGTATAATCTCTTACCAACTCTATGAGATAAATGCTATAATGTTTTCTCTTTAACAGATAACTGAATTGAGACATAGAGGATTTAATTAATATATTGTTCATCATGCAATTAATATGTACTGGCAAATAGTGTTCATATCTCTGAAATATATGGAGGGCATATATGCAATAATGCATAATGTATATTATATGAAGGATATAGACCATGATATAATATACATTAGTTTTTACTTCATATATTTTATATATGATATAACATGTTTATCATATTTAATGATGTAACTATGTTACACATATGACAAAATAATGTATTTATGCCTTTACATATGTAATACACACAGAAATATAAAAATATTCAAGTATATATATATATGCATATGTGTGTGTATATACATGTATGTGTATGCACATATATGTGTATATGTTTGTGTGTGTATACACACACACACACATATAGAGAGAGAGGGAGAGTAAGCAAGAGAGAATTAGTTGATTTATGGGGATAAAATACTGACATTTAGATGTATAGAATTTGGATGGACATTGAAAGGAATAACATGGAGGAGACATTATTGATAAGCAGGAAGAATTCAAACGTTATGGTCAGGTGGTAAGAAAATAAAACAACACACATGATATGGCAGTGGAAGAGAAAAAAATGCCTCAAGCTAGGCAAAGAAAGTAATAACCTAAAACAGGTTATTGAGTTTTTCAGGCTCCTAGACGCATACAATGCCTCTGAAAATCTTCTCCAGTTTATCAACCACCCAATAAAAGAGACTTGATTAAATTTTTATTCACCGACTTAGAATGAAGAAACTTTAGAATTGTTACGTGTCTCAGAGGCATCCAGTCTGCCATATCTCCAAAGACATAAATTAATTGATTTACTCAACTGTTTTGTGAGTAACAAAACACAAAATGCATATAGGGAATTCTAAAATAAAGACATGCTCTAGTTGTTAATATCTTAGGGAAATTATATTTACGTAAAGAAAATAGTTGTCACAAAAGCTGAGATAATGTTGAGTAAGAGTTCAGAAAGTGGTATGGAAGACATGGCGTCTGAGTGAGACGTCAACGACCCATCGGACATTACAGCACAGTGAAGAACACAGGAAAAGAAGAGGGCTTGACCCCCGTGGTACATGTAGCACAATAATGGTCCTAGCAGGGGATGTGAAAGTACAGTAACAAGGACAAGAGGTGAACCAGGGAGGTTTACCTGACATGTGGGCATGCAGAATTTCTGGAGGAAAATTCATTGAGATTGCTATAATTAGCAATAATTCCTTCTAGGGTTAAATGAGAATCTCCTTCTACAAAATATATCTATGAATCTTTATTATGCTCTCTGGAGTTATGTGGATAAATAAATGCCCTTTTCAAATATTTATGAAGAGCTATCACAGTATTTTGCAATTCTGAAATCAAGGAAACTCCCCTTCAATTTCTCATCTCTTTTTTGCTTCTCTCATTCTCTAGTCTAAACGATCGCTCACGCTCCACCAAGCATTCATGTACCCCATTTCTCCTGAATTCTTAATCCATTTTCTCTTCACAATAGAAAAATATTTACTGTTGTTAATTATATTCATAACAAAACTCAGTTGCAATTGCACAGGAATTTTAAGGTCATAATAACATAGGCCTCTATCTTCTTCACATACTTTAGCTTTATGTTACTTCAAGGAGTTAACACAATGGGAAACTCCAAATTTCTTGTAAATATTTCCGTTTTGTGAGTTTATCTCCAAAAGTGGAACATCAGAATTGGGTGGGAATATATGTTTAAAAAAACAGGAACCTTCAGCACAAAAGTTGTGTTAGTTAAATTAGGCTAACTATTCAACAAAAGTTCTCTAAATATTAATAGTTTGAGAAAATAAAAGTTTATTTCTCATCCAAGTCATAATAAAATATAGTTGGCTGGGGAGACAATATTCTATTGGGCATACAGGAACCCAAGATTTTTTAGTATTTTGCTTTCTATCGTCTCCTAGTGCTTTAGAATTCTTTGTGTGTTTCTCTGTATCCAAGTTGGAAAGTTTTTTTGTTTTTGTTTTTGTTTTTTTATGTTGAGTAGCATCCATCATTTCCATTACCAAGAACTCAGTCTCAAATTCTCACTTCTCCAGAAAAAAAGAGATCAGGAAACCATTTGGCCGTATGCTCAGGAAAGAGAGAAATGAGTTTGGAATCTTTGCCCCAGAAGCTTAAGTAGTACTAGGCAAACATACATAGGTAGCATCAAATAAAGGCTACATATATAGGGCTCATGATCCAGAATCAGTGACACATGGATAAGAATCAATTTGTACCATATACGTTAGGATCTGTGTCTACTTTGGTACACTGCGGAATCTCAAAGAGTTTGCTAAATTA